>NC_143188.1:8125000-8750000 GCF_047325235.1 Durio zibethinus | reverse complement strand
CGGGAGCCAATAATTAACACATATGCCAACTTTAGAGATGATGTGCTTCCTTGCATTAAAAGAGTTGGATATAATGCTATTCAAATCATGGCTGTTCAAGAGCACTTATATTATGCTTGATTTGGGTATTATCTCCATCAAAATATCAACTCATCTTTATTTGTTGCTGTTTATGTTTGTTAACTTGTACTAAAATGTTATGTTTTGGATGTAAACAGAAATATTTCTTCAGAATTTAGTTTTGGTTATGGAAACTAACCTCTTCTACCTTTAACAAGTTGCATTTAATATGTTGCAGGTATCATGCGACAAACATCTTTGCACCAAGCAGTCGTTTTGGAACCCCTGATAATCTTAAGTCATTGATAGATAAGGCTCACGAGTTGGGTCTACTTGTTTATATGGATATTGCGCACTGGTAATAATTGGACTTGCAGGAGAATATCATTTCTAAAAACACACCCTTCAGCTTTATTTGCTGTTACAGTTTTTGTGCAAATGGTTTTTCCCAGCTTTTTCGTACCAAAAATGAAAATATAAATTCTTTTTCTTCTTTTCCTGCGTAGATTGTATGGTCATTCTTCCAATAGACTTGATGCAAAAATGGTCATGAGAATTTAGGTTGTTATTGGTCCTTACTCTTACTATGTTTTTTCTAATTGTTTTTGGCTTCCTAAAAGGTTTCTAAAGAACAAACCTAAAAGGGAAAAAGCAAAGTCATAATTGTTTGAAGATATATATGATTAAATGAGTAGAATTTGTAATATACTTGTTCTATTAAAAGATGAATCATAGTATTTTGTTCTACAAGAGATTATATTTTTTATTTTTAGTTCTTTTAAAGAATTATTGTCTTTTCTATCCAAATGTACTTGCTGCTTCTGAAAGCAAAAAGCTAGTAGCAGAAACAACTACCAAATGGAATCTTACTATATTGTTTACAATGAAAGTTTTTATCTTTTGTATGTTGTTAATGTTAAATTCTTTTCTAAGCTATAGCAAATTTTTATTCAAGTATTTGCTTTGTTAGTTTGAGTAAGTAATCTTTTGCTATAAGTCTCAATTAATTTTTATTCTTTAGTTAATTTAAGTTATTAATTAATTTTTTCATCAATATTTGTATCTGATTGATGTTTGACAAATACAGCCATGCATCTAATAATGTGTTAGATGGATTGAACATGTTTGATGGAACCGATGCTCATTACTTCCACTCGGGGTCAAGAGGTCACCACTGGATGTGGGATTCTCGCCTTTTTAATTTTGGAAGCTGGGAAGTATGTACTTCTACTGAAACTTCTCTTAAACAATAGCTTGTTGAAAGATTTTGGCTTCCTTCCATCCTATTGTGTGTAAATATTAATTTTTACTTGTTGCTTTAGGTACAAAGGTTTCTTCTTTCAAATGCAAGATGGGACTAGAAGAATACAAGTTTGATGGGTTCAAATTTGATGTTGTAACTTCAATGATGTACACCTATCATGGGTTGTAGGTAATATCTGAATGAGTTTGCAGATTTTCTATTTTGCTTGGTGTTATATAATAAGTTACTTGCATGTTCAGATGTTAATTACCAAAGTTTTGACTTTATGTTATATAGAGAAGTAGAACTGATGTAACATTTGGTTTTTGTAAGTGGGGAAGCATCATTTCTCTATGTTTTGTTTCTTAATAAATTCTCTTGAGGACTAAAGGTTTTTAGTGTCATTGCATCTTTATAATGTATTATCCTGGCTTAATTTTTGTTTTCTTGAACTTGCTATAGGTAGCATTTATTGGAAACTACAATGAGTACTTCGGATAAGCAACTAATGTAGATGCTATTGTCTATCTGATGCTGGTTAATCATATGATTCGTGGGGTTTATCCTGAGGCTGTCACCATTGGTGAAGATGTATGTTCTATAACTCTTCTCTGAGTCACATTATCCTTCAACTTATAATCATTTATCTAACCCAGAACTATGATGTTCGCTTTAAGTCCCCTGTTTCTTTGATTATCGACTGCACATGGCCATTGTTAATAAATGGATTGAGCTTGATTATTGAAAAATGCTAAATTGATTATTTTTTGATTTCTTGTGAAAATTTTGAAATATATTTTGTGCTTGATTGTTATGTCGTAATTTATTTGATTGTCTATGATTTTGGATTGTGATGAAATATTTTTCAAATATGCTTGCTCTTGTGCTTACTTGACTTATTTCTTGATTTATGATTTTAATTTGATGCATGATTAGCTAATTTATCTTAACTAAAATATATTATTGGCTCATCTATTATTCATGTCGTGTGCTTATGTGAATATGATTGAGCTTTACTTGACATGGTTGAAATATGGATTAAGTGATTTTCTTATAATGCTTATGTTTGTCTTAAATCATTGTTGATTATAGCTTATAATTTGTGTAGATATATTTATGCTTTTGTGGTGAAATTTTCTTGATTATATTTCTAATGATAAGCATCTTTTTTGAGTTTTTTGAATTCTATAGGGCCTTAAATTGGTTTTGACATATTTATTGGTGATTTACTAAATATATATGAAATATTGAATATACCCATTTTGTGTTCATGAATAATGTAAAAGATTTGATTTTTACACATTACATGAAAACTTTAGCTTTAGTGACAATATTGTGCTATATGATGTTTAACTTGATACATGGTTTTTAGTTTAAGTTTATATACACACACACACATATATATCTCCTTTCTAATTAGAAAATTGGGCTTAGTGAACAAAATTTCATTTGTCTATAATGATTTAGAATATGGAATTTATTTCAAACAATTGGAATAATTTTTATCAATTGATTTTCTTGATGTTTCTAATGAAAATTTTTTGTCAAATTTTTTTTCTAAATTTATGTTAGGAGAACTTGAAATAAGCATGAACTAACATTTTTTGGATTTTAAGTAGAACAAGCAAAGCAAATCATTTATCTATCCCAGAATTATGATATCCGCTTTAAGTTCCCTGTTTCTTCTATAGTAACATTTGTTGCATTGGGTTGCGTAAATGAAATGGGGTTTCAATACTTTTTTACATGATCCATGAGGATGCTAAGTGTAGAAATGGATTTGAAAAAGATTGCGCACATGTACTTGTGTTATTTGTGTATTGTACATGTTTTTCTAATTCTTTACTACTTCATCACTTCTCTTTATGCATCAATTGAATCCATATGCCATGAATAAGTAAATTACCCCGCTAGTAGTTAAGTGTTTTGATATTGTAGAATGAACTAAAGAATTTGTTAAAAATGCTTGTTGTAAATTGAACTAATTTTTATTGTAGACCAAAAGTTATGGAAACATAACAACTAAATATGCCAAAAATGAAAATTCCAAACACACTTGAAGGGAACAACCAAAAATCTCTAGAAATCTTAAAATATCTTTGCTTTTCACATATTTCATCTTTTGTGCAAATAATTCACCAAAAGAGCTACTAGCACAATAAAAGGTAATTTATGTTTTACCTTTTAGAAATATTAGCATAGTAAGGAACATTTAATTGATAAAATGTTTATATTGGAGTGATTAGTTGCAGATTTTCATATATTATTTGCAAAAATAACATTCTATAAGTTCTATGAACATTGAAGAGGAAAAGAACCAACAATTGAAGGTAGACTTCCACCATCTTAAATTGTCATCTGTCATAATAATCAATTAAATAATTAGAAAAACAAATAAAGGATAATACTTAGAGGAATGTAATCGAGATGAGTAATTCTTTTGGGAAAATGTCAATATTCTTTATCTTCATTATGCTAATTGTGCAATTGTGTATGCTACAAGTGAGTGGAATGCCTACATTTTGCCTTCCTGTCCAAGATGGTGTCAGATTTGATTATTGATTGCACATGGCCATTGTTAATAAATGGATTGAGCTTGATTATTGAAAAATGCTAAATTGATTATTTCTTGATTTCTTGATTTCTTGTGAAAATTTTGAAATATATTTTGTGCTTGATTGTTATGTTGCAATTTATTTGACTGTTTATGATTTTGGATTGTGATTAAATATTTTTCAAATATGCTTGCTCTTGTGCTTATTTGACTTATTTCTTGATTTATGATTTTAATTTGATGCATGATTAGCTAATTTATCTTAATTAAAATATATTTATTGGCTCATCTATTGTTCATGTCATGTGTGTTTTATATGAATATGACTGAGCTTTCTTTGATATGGTTGCAACATTGATTAAGTGATTTTTTTATAATGCTTATGTTTGTCTTAAATTATTGTTGATTATGGCTTATAATTTGTGTAGATATATTTATGCTTTTATAATGAAATTTTCTTGATTATGTTTCCTATAACGATTTTGCAAATGATATCCAAATATCAACAGTATCTCACAAATTCTTTAAAACATTCATGAATCTGCCTAAAAATTGTGTCTAGAGCATAAACGCAACGAAAAATTAAAATCTTGCAAAAGGTTTTTATAGCACAATTTGAAATTGTGCAAATTGGTTTTTTGCCTATAATTGCTCAAAAATAAAATTTTGACATTTTAAGCTCCAAAATCTTATAACTTGCTTTTTAATATTGTGAAAAATTAAAATCAATGTAAGTTATCATGTTCTTCCATTTGAGCAAGTTTAAAACATTGGATTCAAGATATTTAAACTCATTTTCATTTGAAAACTTATTAAAATAATATTTCATATTTCAAAGCTCCATTCTAGCAAAATATGGTTTTTGAAGCAAAAGCATAAAGCTTTAAAAAAATATTAAGCTTTTGAGCTCGTGTATAATATATAAAAGCAATTAGCACACAGTTAATCACATCAGGCACAAATAACAAGTTCGTAAATAATATTTAAATTGTGCAAACGATTTTTATATCACAATTTGAGCACACAGATAATCAAATTAGGTGCCAATAATGATTTCACAAATGGTATCCAAATATCAACAGCATCATACAAATTTCTTAGAGCATTCATGACTTCTTTTAAAAAAATGCGTTTAGAGCAAAAAAGTGATAAAAAATTAAAATCGTGCAAACGATTTTTATATCACAATTTGAAATCGTGCAAATGGTTTTTATGCCTATAATTGTTCAAAAACAAAATTTTGACATTTTGAGCTCCAAAATCCTTCATAACTTGTACTTTAACATTGTTAAAATTTAAAACCAATGTAAGTTATCATGTTTTTTTGTTTTAGCAAGTTTAAAACATTGGATTCAAGATATTTAAACTCATTTCCATTTAAAAACTTGCTAAAATAATATTTCATACTGCCAAGCTCAACTTTAGTAGAAATGGTTTTCAAAGCAAAGCATAAAGCTTCAAAAAATATTAAGCTTTTGAGCTTGTGCATAATATATAAAAATAAGTTAGCACGCAGTTAATCAGATCAAGTGCCAATAACGATTTTGTAAATGATATTCAAATATCAACAGTATCCCACAAATTCCTTAGAACATTCAGGAATCCCCATAAAAAATGCCTCTAGAGCAGAAACGTGATGAAAAATTAAAATTGCACAAACGGTTTTTATATCACAATTTGAAATCGTGCAAATGATTTTCATGCTTGTAATCACACAATAACAAAATTTTGACATTTTGAGCTCCAAAATCCTTCATAACTTGCACTTTAACACTGTGAAAAATTAAAATCAATACAAGTTATCATGTTTTCTTTTTGAGCATGTTTAAAACATTGGATTCAAGATATTCAAACTCATTTCCATTTAAAAACTTACTAAAACAATATTTCAAACTTCAAAGCTCTGGTCTAGCAGAAATGGTTTTCAAACCAACATAATGCTTCAAAAAAACATTAAGCTTTTCACCTTATGCATAATATATAAAAACAAGTTAACACACAGTTAATTACATCTGGCACCAATAACGATTTCGCAAATGATATCTAAATATCAACAGCATCCCACAAATTCCTTAGAGCATTCATGAATCCCTCGAAAAAATGCTTCTATAGTAGAAACGCGACCAAAAATTAAAATTGTGCAAATGGCTTTCATACCCACAATAGTTCAAAAACAAAATTTTGACATTTTGAGCTCCAAAATCCTCCATATCTTGCATTTTAACATTCTGAAAAATTAAAACCAATGCAAGTTATCATGTTTCTCTGTTTAAGCAAGTTTAAAACATTGGATTCAAGATATTCAAACTCATTTTCATTTAAACACTTGTGAAAACAATATTTCATAGTTCAAAGCTCGGCTCTAGCAGAATTGGTTTTCAAAGCAAAGCATAATGTTATGAAAAACTTTAAGCTTTTAAGCTTGTTCATAATATATAAAAACAAGTTAGCACACACAGTTAATCACATCAGGTACCAATAACAATTTCAAAATGATATCCAAATATAAGCAGTATCCCACAAAATCCTTAGAGCATTCATGAATCCCCCTAAATAATGCGTCTAGAGCATAAACGAAATCAAAAATTAAAATCACACAAATGGATTTTATGTCACAATTTGAAATCGTGCAAATGGTTTTCACTCCCATAATCGCTCAAAAACAAAATTTTGACATTTTGAGCTCTAAAATCCTCCATAACTTGCACTTTAACACTGTGAAAAATTAAAATCAATGCAAGCTATAATGTTTCTCTGTTTGAGCAAGTTTAAAACATTAGATTCAAGATATTCAAGCTCATTTCCATTTAAAAACTTTCTAAAACAATATTTCATACTTCAAAGCTCGGCTTTAGCAGAAATGGTTTTCAAAGCAAAGCATAAAGCTACGAAAAACAATTTTGAGCTTCTACATAATATATAAAAACAAGTTAGCACACAGTTAATCACATCAGGCGCCAATAATGATTTCACAAATGATATCTAAATATCAGCAGCATCACACATTCTTTAGAGCTTTCATGAATCCCTTTAAAAAATGCGCCTAGAGCAGAAACGCAATGAAATGTTAAAATCGTTCAGATGGTTTTTGTATCACAATTTGAAATCATGGAAATGGTTTTCATTCCTATAATCGCTCAAAACCAAAATTTTGACATTTTGGGCTCCAAAATCCTTCGTAACTCGCACTTTAACACTGTGAAAAATTAAAACCAATTCAAGTTATCATATTTCTCTGGTTGAGCAAGTTTAAAACATTGGATTCAAGATATTGAAACTCATTTCCATTTAAAAACTTGCTAAAACAATATTTCATACTTCAAATCTCTGCTAGCAGAAAATGGTTTTCAAAGCAAAACATAATGCTTCAAAAAAACATTAAGCTTTTGAGCTTGTGCATATTATATAAAAACAAGTTAGTACATAGTTAATCACATCAGGCACCAATAACTATTTCGCAAATAATATCCAAATAAATCGATAGTACTACGTTATAAAATAATATTTTATTAATTTATTAATAATATTTATTAATATTAATTATATTTTATTTGTTACTAATATATTTATATTATATAGTAATTTAATTGTATAATCTGACAATAAATCTAGTAACATAAATAAATTATATTATTAATTTTTCAAATAATAATATTAACTATAATAGTTGTATTTATTAATAACTAATAATTATTATAAATATCTTATAAATTTTTAGTAAATATTATTAATAATTTATAATATTTGATTTATAGTATAATATAATATTATATAATTTATAGTTTAATATAAATTATAAGCAACAATTTATAGTATGATAATTATTAATTAATATTTTATAATTAATTTATAATTTATATTATAAATTATTAAATATAATATAATATATTATGATTTATTAATAATATAATATTAATAATATTATATTATTTTAAACTAGTATATGAATTATACTGTAACTTATAATAATATAATTTTTATAAATACTATTAAACCCCAACTTCTTAATTTTTAAAATATTAATAAAATGATTTATTTTATTTTGGAAAAACTTTTATGTATTGAAACAATTGTTTTATGATAAAATAAAATGTTATAACGATTTTAAATAGATAATTATTCAAATAATCATAATTATTTGAACTTATTAGGTAAATAAATTTTTTAAAAATTTCTTATTAATTTTTTAGGATTTAATAAATTAGTATTATTATATTTTGAATAAGCATGTATGAACTGAAACAATTTTTTTTTACTTAACAAAATATCAGAATAATTTGGAATACATAATTGTTCTAATAGTCTTAACTATTTAAACTGTTTTAGAAAACACATTTATTTTTAAATCCTTATTAATTTTTGAAAAAGTAATAAATTGATATTATTTTATTCTGAATAATTTTGTATGAATAGAAACAATTATTTTCTAATAAAACAAAATGTCATAACGATTTGAAATAAATAACAGTTCAAATGAGCATGATTATTTAAACTTGTTCGGTAAACATATTTATTTTTTAAATCTCTAACTTATTAATTTTAAGAATAATAATAATTAGTATTATTTTATTTCAAATAAACTTGTGTGAATAGAAACAATTGTTTTATGACAAAAGAAAAGATCATAAAGATTTGAAATATATAATTATTCAAATAGTAATAACTATTTGAACTTGCTCGTTAAAAAAATTTATTATTTAAATCTTTTACTTATTAATTTTAGAAATATTAATAAATAAATATTATTTTAGTTCGAATAAGCTTGTATAAATAAAAATAATTGGTTTATGACAAAATAAATTATCGTAACGATTTGAAATAGGATAATTGTTCAAATATTCATAATTGTTGAATGTGTTCAAAAAACATTTATTTTTTAAAATTTTATTTATTAATTTTTAGAATTTTAATAAATTTATATTATAAATGATATTATAATATTATTAAAATAAATAAATAGTATAAATAATAATTTATATTATTATAATTTGTTTATTAAATCTTTATAATTTAGTAATATAAATTAATAATAATTTAACATATTAATAATAAATTTTAGTATATAATTATATACTGTATTACTAGTTATAATATAACTATATAATTAATATTATTAAAATTATATATAATATTATATAATAATATTAAATAGATTATTATATATAATTAATAAGTTAAAATTAAGTCTCTTAAATATAATATAATTATTATACTACAATAATGTAGTATTATTACTAAATTATATACATAAAATTTAATAACTAATATAAGTTATTATTTATAAATATTAGTTATATATTTATTTATAAATATATTTTAAATCTCCTACTTAATAGAATTAAAATTATTATAAACTATAGATAATAACTTATAATATTATGTTTAACATCATAATATCTATTTTGTTTATTTGATATATAATTATATTAAGTATAATTAAATATAAATGTAATAATATTAAAATTTTAATTAATTATAAGTTTTTATTATTACATAATATAATTTACTAATCTAATTATATATTATTAAATTTATATTTAATTATCTATTTGAAACCAATTCATATATTATAATAACAAAAATAAATTTGTTATAGACTACTTCATCAATTTTATCTCTATTTAGATTTGAATTTAAGCTATATCATTAATATTTATTACCAAAACATGAATAAGCTTGAATATAACGTGAATAATTAATAATAATTATAATACTGAATATAACGTAAAAAATAAATTTGTTTACTGAATCAATTCAAATAGTTATCACTATTTATTAATATTCTAAAACTTAATAATTGTTATGAATAATAACTTAATAAATTAATTATAATTATTATAATTTAAATATTTTAATTATTGACTAATAAATTATTGATTCAATATTCACATATACATTTAATTATCATAATATTTGATTATTATAAAATTATTAACTAATTTAATTGTAATAAATATATTAAAATATACAATATAATACTATTTATAATTCATTACACAATTTGTATTATTATAAATTAAAATTATACTTAATTATAAATAAATAAATTATAACATATCCTAAATACAAATTATTAAATAATTTATATTATTATTTAATCAATTGTTTTATAAGCATATTTATTTAAAATTAATCATTAAATAATATCAATAAATAATATTTATAAAATTACTATTTATTAATATCAATAAATAGTCATAAAAATTATTGTTAATATTATTTAACTAATAAATAGTATATAACTATTTGTTATTGTAATACAAACTATAGTTATTAGTTAAATAATTATACTAATTATAATTTTAATTAAATACATTATATTTTTAGTTATAACAATTAAACAATTGTTTATTTTTAGAATATTAATTATATTCTTAATAAAATATTAAATATTATGTTTAAAATTATAATTAAAATTATTAAATTATTCTGATAGTCTTAACTAATATTATTATAAATTTATTATTAAGTTGTAATATTTTACTAAAAATAATAATAATAACTTATTATTATTTTAAACTAATACTATTAATTGTTTATTATTTAGAATAATTAAACTAATAATTATTTTTTAATTTATACTAATTATTACTAATTAATTATTTATTAATTAATATTATTTGATGATTATTTATATATTAATAATATATAATGAATAATTTAAAGTTATTAGTTTAATTTACTAATTTAATACTATATTATTCTAATCCAATAATTATAATAGAAGGAAATAATAATTCATTAAATTATTAAATGAATTAGTATTATTAAACAAATTTAATAATTATTATTATTATTATTATCAATTTATTAATAATTTTAATATTATAATATTTATTTGATTAGACTAATCTAATTATATATTATATGTTAGTCTAACAAACATAATATTATATTATTTAATATCTTACTATTAATTAGATAATTGTATTTAATATTTTAATATGAAATAATATTATATTATTTAATATTTTAATATTAATAGATAATTGTTCAAATAAGTTTGTTATTTAATTTATTAAATATATAATATTGATATAATTTATTAATTATTTTAATATAAGTTAAGTTTTATAATTGTTTTATAAAACTTATTTAAATTATCAAATAATTTAAATAAGTTTAAAATAATAAACTTATTAAAATTAATAAGTTGAACAAACAACTATTTGAATATTATTCTAATTTAAGTTTAAATAGTTAAGACTATAAGGAATATAATTATTTAAATAATAAGATTTAATAATTTAAACTATTTAAACTTATTCGGTAAACATATTTATTATTTAAATCTCCAACTATTTCAAAATATTCAATTTACAAGATAAGGGTCATAATTTATTGACATTCAAAAAATGAAATTTTATATTATATTATTAATAATATTTATGATAATTAATAAATAAATTTAATTATTTAATTATATTAGTTACTAACTATTAATTGTTTATATTTAGTTATATAAAATATCATCATATGTTTTTATAATAAATTGATATAATTATTATATTAAATTAAATTAATTATAATATTATTAATATTATTAGTTAATAATTAGATTTATTATATTAATTATAATACAATTTATTATATTAATTATATGGTCTTATTAAATTACTTAATAATAAATTTTAAGTCTGTTGATTAATTTTTAAATTATTTCATTTTTGTTGTTTAATGTATAATTTTAAAATTAAAATTATATTAATAATTAGTATAAATTATATAAATTTTATTATATTTAAAATTAAATATAATTTTTATTAATATTAATAACATATTAATATTTTATACTATATTACTTATTTAATTATATTAAATTAAAATACTAAATATTTTATAAATATTAAATAAATGAATTAACTTAAATTAATTATTTAAACATTAATTAATTATTATTAATATCATGTTCAAATTATTATTTGTATCTATGAGTAAACTAATGTTTAACATAATTCATAATTAATTATAATTAATTAATAATATTAATAAATAAATAATTTATATAAATTATTTGATAATTTACAAATTGTTTAATACAATTTAATTATTAATATAACTAACACAATTAAATAAATAACAAAATAGTATAGCAAATTATTACAATTAATTAATTACAAATCTATAATTATTATTTAATATACAATTAAATTATTCAAATAATTATTGCTATGTCAATAATTTAGTATGTTATTATATAAATTATTTATAATAATAATTAATATTATAATATTATTTATTTGTTTTGTCATAAATTATTATTTAGTAAATATTATTCTCCTAATTCAATATATTCAACTATTTAATAAATAATATTTATAAATATTTAAAGTAATTGTTAATAGATTAAAATATTAAACAATTAAATATTATTAATTAATATTTTAATATTAATTTGCAAAATATTAAAATTAAAATTATTTGAAACTGAATTTAATTAATTAATAGAAAATTAATAATCTATTAACATATTTATTAATTTTTAATACAATTAACAGTTATTTTTAATTTTTCAAATGTTAACAAATTAGTATTAATTTATTTTGAGTAAGTAATATAAATTAACTAATTACTAATATAATAACAAATATAAGTTGCTATTTAGACTTAATATAATTATTAAACTTAATTTATTATTTAATTTTTATAAATATATAATATAATTATTTTAGTTCATACAAGTTTATTAATAATAATTTAAGCAATATAAATTAATTTCAAATTATTATCAATAATAATAAGCTTTATATACTTATAAAAATATATAAATATTTTCAAAACCTAATTATTTGATATGGTATAATTAATATAATAAATAAATAAATATATTATAAATAATTATTTAAATTAATAGTTAGAGTCATTACTTTTTAATTAAAGCTTTGTACAATAATATACAAATAATTTATCCTATTATATATAATATAATTAATTAACAATAATTTAAAATAATTTAAATAATAGCTTATTATTAAATTTAATAAATTATCATAATAATATTAATTAAATTATTAAACAAATAATTTTATAATTAAATATATAATATTTAATAAATAAATATAATTGTTTTTATATTAATTTTATAATTAATTTATAATAAGATTACAAAATTATAAAAATTTATATAAATTAAATGTAATAAATTATTTATTAATATTATTAATTAATCATTATAAAATATATAAATATGCTTATATGAACAAAGATATATTAATATTAATAACTATTAATAGCTATTATTACTTAATATCATAAATTAAGTTATATAATTTACTAATAATTTATAAGTAAATTATATATTTAGAACTATATAAATGTTTTTGTTCATATAAATTAAAAAATTCTTATTAATATATTCAAAAAATAATATTAAATAGAAATTGTAATAATTATAGTTCTAATTATTATATAATTATTTGTTTAGTCCTTATATAATTAAATTAATAATTTAGATTTATTATTATCTTATAATAATATTATATAGTTAATTTTAATACTATTAATATTACTAATTTATTAGTAGTTTATTATAACCCAAATTCAAAATTATATATTCTGAATAAAAGTGTATTTAGAATAAAATAATACTAATCTATTAATATTTCGATACCTAAGAGAATTAAAAATAAATTTATTTATCAAATCAATCCAAATATTTAAGACTATATGAACAATTATTCATTTCAAAATGTTATGACCTTTTGTTTTGCCATAAAACGAAATGAATTTATTAATATTTCAAAAATTAATAAGTAAAAGATTTAAAAAATATATTTCTATTTACTATTAAATAAACATAATAAACTATTTATTAAGTAATTTATTAATAAGAGATTTAAAAACTAATACTAATCTATTCATATTTAAATAATTATAATAACATAATTAATTAAATAAATACTTAATAATTTTAATTATAAAAACTTAATTATTCAATATTAAATTAGTATAATATTAACTAATTTACTAAATTTAAAAATTAATATTAATAAATTAAGCAAATATACAATTGGTTAATTATTATATTAACAATATTAAAATATAATATTTTAATTTAATAATATTTATTTATATTTATTACAATATAAATATTTATAAACTATATTATAAATATAGATAATCTATATTTCCACTCATATAATAGTAATTATATTGTGTTTTTAATCTTTATATTATTCATTAAATTATAATAATATATACAAGTTTATATTATTTACTAATATAAAATAATATTTGCTAATTATTATTTATATTAATTATTAAATTAGTATCTATTATTAATAAATTATTTATATTAAATTCCATTATATAATATTAATTAAAGATAATCATTATTAGTAATTATTAAGATAATTATAATATTATTAGTATTATAAATTATTAAAATAATTATTAACTTTAATTGTTATTATTAATAGAATTATATATTAAAATAATAATTATAATTAATTATGTTATAAATTATTTATTAAATTTAATAAATTATTTATTGTTAATTATTAACAATAGCATAATATCAATATTAGTAATATTAATTAACATATTTTAATTATTAGTAATTGTTTACTTTATATCATGAATAACTTATATAATCAAAATTGTTTATATTATTATTAAAATTATTAATTAATATTTTGTTTAAATTAATCTTTTTATTATATAATAATTATTATATTATTAATTTTATTTAATTATAATAAAATAATTAATGTTATAATGATTGTTAATATTTAACTTTATAAATTAATATAAAGTTATTTCTTTATATCTTTATAAATAAAATGACTAATTATACTTAATATTGTTAAAAATATTAATTATTAATTTCTATTTTATTATTATAATTAATTATTTTAACTAATTAATTAATCAATATTAATTAAATATTAAATGTTAATTAATATAAATAAAATGACTCTTTTATTTATGTTTAACAAATAGAAATAATTAATTAAATATTTTTAATTTAATAGATATTGATATATTTAAAATTTTAAATATATCAAAATTAGTAATTTATTAATAGATAATTCAATATTTAGTTTAAATATAAATATAAATTTAATTCTTTAAATTATTTAATTTATCTTAAATAATATTTAATTTAAGATAGAAATAGATTAAATATAATATTAAATATTTAAACAAAAGGTAATAAATTAGTATTATTATTAATAATAAATTATTAACTAGTAAAAATTTAATTTATGTATAATTATACTAAATTATATAATTAAATAAATAATTTAATATTTATTGAAATCCTTATTAAATAAATTAGAATAATAGTTATTTTTCTTAGTTATATTAATAATTAATATAAATAATTGCTTATGGAAAATCAATAATTCAAATAAGCCTATATAAATAATTTAATATTATTTAAATAAATAATATTCTAAATAATATAAATAAATTAATATAATCATAATAAATTAATTATGAATATTTTAATTATTATTTAGTAAATCTATTTACCAAACAAGTTCAAATCGTTATGACTATTTCAATAATTATCTATTTAAAATTATTATAACCAATTGTTTAGTCATAAAACAGCTATTTTAGTTCATAAAAACTTATCCAAAATAAAATAATACTATATTAATATTTCAAAATTAATAAACAAGAGATTTAAAAACTAAATAAGTTTTTTGAATCAATTTAAATAATCATGGCCATTTAAACAACAATCTATTTTAAATCATTAATACCTTTTTTTTTTGTCATAAAACAATTATTTTTCAACAAATAAGATTTTTTAAATAAAATAATACTAGTTTATTAATATTTCAAGAATTAATAAGAGATTTAAAAAAGAAATTTATTTTTTGATCCAGTTTAAATAGTTATGATTATTTATAGTTTTTAAATAAATATAATACAATTATAGATTATATAGTTTATAAATTATTAAAAATTATTATTAACAATTATATAAATAACCTTTAATATTATAATTTGTTATAATAAGCTTATAACTAAAATAGATAATTTATAATATTTTATATTAGTTATATAAATTATAAAAAGTTTATTATAATTAATAAATAATTAAATAGTTTTAATAACGATTATTGTATTAAAACTTATATTAGTATTTTGAATAATTTTTAATAAGTTCAAATAGTTTATTTTGAATAAAATAATATAAATTTATTAATATTCCAAAAATTAATAAGTAAAATTTTAGAAAATAAAGCTATTTTGTTAAATTAATTTAAAATGATAATTTTAAATTAATTAATAAATTATTATCAATAATTTTAATAATTATAATATTTTTATTAAAATTATTATTCTTATGTAATATAGTTATTATATATAGTAATAATTAATTGTTCTAATTAATATTTAAATTAATTAAATTATTAAAACTAATCATTATTATTTAATAGATTATGATTTTATTAAGAAAATTATTTGTTCAATATGCTTATTTATTAAACCCAATTATTGGATAATAATTATATATTTTATTAATTAAACCATAATTATTACATAAATTATATTATGATTAAGTTTGTTTGATAATAAAATAAAGATATTAATATGAATTATTGATTTTAATTTAATATAACTAATAAATAAATAATTATATTTATTAATTTTCAAAATTTTTAACAAATATTTTAATAATTATTATTAAATATATTTTTACTAGTTATATTTAATACTGTAATATATATTAATTTTAAATATGAAATCTAATTTATTTATATAATTAAAATAATTGTTATAATTAAATAATAATCTAATTTAATTATAATATATAATTTAAATATTTAAATATTAAATATTAAAACTAATATATATTATTTTAATATATTAATTTGTTTAAATTAAAAATAAATATTAAAATTTATTTTAAGTAATAAATATTGCAATAGCTTAATAATTAATACAAATAAATCTAATTATTTAATCTAATTATTAATAAAGTATTAATTAGTTTATTATATAAACTATTGTTATAAGTATAATAAATATTGCATGAATATAATAAATTATTGTTTATTATAAATTAAATATTAATTTAAGTTTCCATTCTCATAAAATCATTAACCTTAATTTCCAATCATTGGAAAGGAATGTTACTTCAACTCCTACAAGTGAGAAAATTCTTCCGAGTGTTACTCGTAAAAGCATCATTGACATTGCAGGTGGTCTTGCTGAATAAGTTTTAGCTTCCCACAAGCTATCCACCTCTCTTCCTCAACTTTTTGCATGAACATAATTTAATTAAAACTTTTACAAAACCTATAGCTCTTCTAAATATATGCTGAAAATAAAAGAAAAAAGATTCTCTTAAATTGAATCAGGTTAAGGAGAATTATATTATTATAATATAGTATATAATTATTATAAATTATAATTAATATATAATTTATTAATATTAATATAATTATTAACATTAAATAATTATATTATAATTAAGTTATGTTATTGTGTTAAATAACAATATCTGCTTCAAGTTATTATATATTTATTCAATTATTTATAATTTAATATTTGAATATTAAATTGATATTATCTAATAATAATAAGTATAATATTTTAGTTCCATTATTAACTATATTGCTTATTATATTGTATTATATAATGAAATATTTCATTATATATTTCATTTGTATAATTATAAAAAAATGATTTAATTAAATCAAATATTTAAATAATAATCATAATTATCTATTATATTTAAAATTTTTAATTGTTCAGATTTAAAAAATATAAATATTAATAATAAATTAAATATTTAAAATTTTTAACTATTCAGATTTAACAGTTATCTATTTTAATTCAAATAGTCTATAATAAGAAAATCTATACAATTGTTTTATGATAAAACAAAAAGTCGTAACAAGTTAAAATAAATAATTGCTCAAACAGTCATAACAATTTGACTATTATTTATAAATATATTATAAATATATTAACTAAAAAAATAGATAATTAATTAATTTAATATTCATATTGTATATTATTTTAATTAATATTATACGGATTCAAAAAAAAATTAATCTAATTTATAATAGTCATTTTTTAATTAAAATTTTAAATCTTATTAAAAATTATTAGTTAATTTATTTAATAAATTATTGCTATAAATTATAATTATTGGATTAGAAGTAAGTCTAATAGTAATAATGAAATAATGAATACAATTATTATTTATAATTATAAAATAATTAAATAATTATAATAATAAATAATATTAATTAATAATAATTAATTATTAATAATACTATAGTATAATTGTATTATAAATATAAGAAATTATATTTAGTAATATTAATAATGAATTGATTATTAATAACAATTTTTAAAGATTATAATATTCATAATTTATTTCTAATAGTTATATATTATTAATAATATTAATAATTATTTAATGAATTATATTATATGAATAATACTATTTTATTCATAATTAAATATAATATATATTTATTAACTTATTTAATTAAATAATCATTATATATATAAAGATATTTGATTTATTATAAAATAGTATATAAATATTAGGTTTATAATTAATTATTTGATTATTTATTATTAAAATTTATATAATTCAAATAATTAAATAATAAAACAATATAATATGTTTTATAGTTTGATTTTGATACTATATAAATTTATTATATTTTAAATATACAAAAAATAACTTAACAAAGACTAATTATCTATTATATATAATTTACACATTAATTAATTATTAAAAATTATAAATTATAAAAAATTATAACAAAAATAATTTATATAAATAATAACTTTAATTGATTATAATAATATGAAATTATTTAATTTATATTAAATTTTTAAATATTTTAATATTATAAATTTTAATATGTTTAATTAATTATTTTTTATAATTATTTATAATGTTATTAAGTAATTATTTTATAATCTCTTATATTTAATATTATTATAGTATTATATAATATCATTAAGTTATATATAAATAATTAAGTTTCAAATCATTACATGACTTAATTAATAATATTATAATTTATTTATATATATAAATACTATTAGTTTATTAATTAATTTAAAGCTTATAATATTTTAAAGCATACTGAAATAATTATTCATTATATATATGTGTAATAATTATTTTTAATTTCTAATTATACTAATTGATTATAAAGTTATATATTTATAATCAAACATATAAGTTAATTAATATATTTAATAATATTTAATTAATTTATTAAATTTGTAATATAATAAACAATTATGATTTGTCATTATTATTTTTGAATGTTTTAACGGATAATTAGTATTATAATTATAATTATAATTTTGATATATATATATACTTAATAAATAAATTATTAAATTAACTAATAAGTTTATTAAATAATCATTAAAATAATATTTTAATTAATAATAATTAATATTATATATTAATTACAATTAATTAATTATAAAATAATACTAATCTAATAATATTCTGAAAATTAATAACAAAGTAAGTTTATTATTTAAATAGTATATCTTAATAATAACTATTTGAATATTATTCTAATTTTAAATTAACAATTATTATGAATTAAATTAATAAATAAAAATTTAATAAGATTAATAAATAATTATATTTATTTTCATTATAATATAATTAATTGTTGCTTTTTTTAATAATAAATATAATAAAATAAATACTATTTAATAATATTATTGAATTATTTTATAATAACATAATACTGATTTTATTAGTTAATATAATAAAATTATTTTAATTGATTTTTATCGAAGTAAATAGATTAGTTATTTAAATTAGTATATTAATTTTAATCTAATAATTAATTATTAATTACTATAATAAATTATAATCAAGTTAATATTAAATTAATATATCATAATATTTATAATAATTATTATTTATTTATTCTAATAAATTAATAGAAATTATTGTAAATAATAATTATAAATAGATCTAATAATATAATATTATAAATGAATAATTTTAGTATCAATAATTTATAATATATTAATAACTTAATTATTTTAGTATATAATATTAAATTGAAATAATTATTATTTAAATAATATAAGTTAATAAGAGATTATATAAATAATTACTTAACAACATTATAAATAGTTTATAATATATATTTTTAGTAAATACTAATAAATTATTAATTAAAATATCAATATTAGTATTTATTTTCAAATAAATTTTTACTAAATTAAATAAACAAATATTATTAATTAAAAAATTATATATTATTTATAATTATATAAATAGATACTTATAATATATATAAATTATCAAATAAATTATTAATTACTATTATTATTATTTATACTTGATATTATACTATAAATTACTAAGTTTGACTATAATTGTTTATATATAAAAATAAACAATTATAATTAAATTATATATTTTTAAAATCCCCTTTCTATTTATATAACTAGTTATTCTTAAATAACAATATAAATTATTATATAAATTATTTACATATAAAATAATTATATTATTATAATATATTTATAATAATTAATTAAAAATATATAAAATAAATTTATTTAATATAAAATTATTTTTTATTTATAACATTAAAATTTCTTATTATTATTATGCTATTAATTAATTAAAATTTTATTTAATTATTTTATTAAGAAAAATGAATAAGTACGTGATTTAAAAAGTGAATCTGTTTATCGAATCAATTCAAATAGTTATGGCCATTTCAACAATTATCTATTTCAAATTGTTATTACCTTTTGTTTGGTCATACAACAATTTTTTTATCATACAAGCTTATTCAAAATAAAATAATACTAATTTATTAATCTTTCAAAAATTAATAAGAGATTTAAAAATTAAATATGTTTACCAAACTAGTTTATTTAATTGTTGATATATAAGTTTATTAATATAATTAATTATTAATTATGATAAATAATTAAATACTAAATTATAATAAAATGTTGAATACATATAATTTATATTATTAATTAATTTGTATACAATTATAAATATTATTACAATATAATATTATTGTAAATTAACTATAAATATAATAACTATTATGTAATTATACATAAAACTTAAATTTTATAATAGTATAATTTATTATACTATTATAATATTTAACTTTCAAATAATATGCATGATTATTAAAAGGATAACATTATGTTATTTAATTAATATAATATATATTAATATACATAACAATTAATAAATTAACTTATTATAAATTATATTAATATAATTATTATATATTTTATTATTGTTTATTTTAATTAGGATTTTTATGAATTTTATTATAAAATATAATATATTTTAATATTACTTAATTGTATATAATCTAAATAATATTTCTATAATATCAATATATTATTAATAATTAATATTATATATAAATAATTATAATATATTTAGATAAACAACAATATATTATATTTAAGCATGATAATTTATCTTATAAAAATTAAGATGACTATTTTATCTCATTTAAAGTTATATAAATTATATAGTAAATTAATTATATTACTAATTAATTTAACAAATATTATAATAAAATTAATCAATTATTAATTAACTATATAATTAATATATATTATTATAATATAATCATAAATAACAAATTTCTATTTTATAATATTTATAAAATTATAATAATAAATTAGATTAAATAATTAGATTTATTTAAATATATTAAAATGTATAATATACTAATTCATATATTTATGACTATTTAATGTTATAATTAAATATATATTATATTAATTAAATAAAATATTATTACTATTTTTATTAATAATATTTAATACTATAATTATATAAAATATTTGAATAAATTCATATAAAAATAAAATTTATAATTTATTATTTGTAATTGTAATTTATATATATTAATTAATTAATAAGTTCGATTAATATTAACAATTGCAATAATTTAATATTAAATATTTTATTATAAATATATAATCATTAAATAGATTATATAAATTTTACTTATTAAGAATAAGCTCGTATGGATAGAAACAATTGTTTTATGACAAAACAAAAAAGTCATAAGAATTTGAAATAAATAATTTTTCAGATAGTCATAATGTTTTGAATTTGTTCGATAAACTTATTAATTTTTTAAATCTTTTACTTATTAATTGTCTTAATATTAATAAATTTATATTATTTTATTCGAAGTAAGCTTATATGAACAAATAAAATCATTATATGACAAACCAAAAGGTTATAGCAATTCCAAATCAATAATTGTCCAAACGGCTATAATTATTTAAACTTGTTCGGTAAATAATACTAATTTATAATTAAATAATGTTTAATTAGATATAACTTAAAAAATTATTTGAATATTATAATTATTATAATATTGTAGTATATTATTTTAACTATTTATTCAAATATATATAAATATATATTTATTGATTTGAATAATTACTTGAAAAAAATTAAACAATATAATATTTTTATTATAATTTTATTATGATACTTGGATTAATATATATATATATTAAACTAATTATTATAATTATAATAGAAAATTAATATATGTTAAATATGTTAAAATATAACATTTAATTATTATTATAACATTATTACAATTAATAGAAAATTTTATAATTATTTAATAATTATTAGTTTAAATAGAAAACTATAATAATATTAGGGTATATTTTATAATTTTAATATTTGGATAGAAACTATAATAATACATTTACTTATTAATTAATATAATTTATTCTATTATATAAGCTTATACACTAATAATATATTGTTTATTATTATCTTTTCTACTTAAAATAAAAAGAATAGTTTGAATAATATTAAAAACAATTGTATAAATAATATATTGTATATATTTAAATACAATAATATCAAACAGTATAACCAATATACTTAAGAGTTAATCTTAAATAATATATTTAAAGTAATATTAATTATTAATTGTTTAATTAATATATTTAAAGTATAAATCAAATAACAAAACTATAAATTATTTATTTATTTAAATTATAATTAAAATGTATATACTTATTATATAATAATATTAATTATTATAAATATTTTTATTTGTAATGAATAAATATATTTATTAATATTTATTAATTAATTAATTTAATTAATTATATACAATTCAAATATTTATATACAAAATATAAAATAAAAAAAATTATGAAATAAATTTTTATTTACAAATAATAAAATAATATCAATATTATTTAGTGTTAAAAAATTAGAAATAGATATAATAAATGCTTATAAGCAATTTTATTCATTATCAATTTTAATTTATGATATTAATTATAATTATAAACATATAATATTATTATATTAGTAAATATATAATTATTATTATTAATATTTCATTAACATACTATAAAATTAATGAATATTAAAATTAATTATCAGAGCAATAATATATCAATATTACAATAATTATAATAATATTTAATAATATTAATTTAATTTAATTAATAATATTTAATCTTCATTTATAAATATAGTATAATAATATCTAATTTATTAGTTAAATTAATTATAATAATATGTAAATTAAATAAAAAATAATTTTCAAAATATTATTAACTATTTTAAATAAAATTTATTGTTATAAACAACAATTATATATTATTTATTTCAATGAATATATAATATATAATTAGTAAAATTAATTTAAAATTTAAGTAATAAACAATTGTTTATTTATTCTATTAATTACCTATTTTAAATAAATTAATTATTTGATAATATAATTATCAAATATTACTAATTTAATACTATATTATTCTAATATATTATAATTATAATTATAATATTACAAAAGGATTAAGTTATTATATTTATTATTAGAACAAGTTAATTACTAATAATTAATATCATTTAGAATAATTTAATAATATATTTGATAAATACACAATAATTATAATATTTGATAATTAGTAATATTTGATAATTATAT
This sequence comes from Durio zibethinus, assembly GCF_047325235.1. NCBI lineage: Eukaryota > Viridiplantae > Streptophyta > Magnoliopsida > Malvales > Malvaceae > Durio > Durio zibethinus. The sequence goes on along the minus strand of NC_143188.1, from coordinate 8,726,206 downwards.
TAAACTTGTTTGATATTATATTAATTATCTAATTTTTAGTTATTAATAAGTAAAAGATTTAAAAAAAATAAGTTTACCAATCAAGTTCAAATAGTCATGACTATTTGAATAATTATCTACTTCAAATCATTGTAACATTTTGTTTTGTAATAAAACAATTGTTTCAAATCATGTTAGCTTATTTGAAATAAAATAATACTAATTTATTAATATTCCAAAAATTAAAAAGTAAGAGAATTAAAAAAATAAATCTTTTTATCGAAGAAGTTCAAATAGTTATGACTATCTTAATAATTATCTATTTCAAAACATTACAACCTTTTGTTTTGTCATAAAACAATTGGTTCTATTCATTCAAGCTTATTTCAAATAAAATAATATAAATTTATTAATGTTCCAAAATTAATAAGTAAAAATTTCAAAAATAAATTTATTTAAAAATTAATGTTCCAAACCAATTGTTTCTATTCATGCAAAATTATTCAGAATAAAATAATACTATTTATTACTATTTTGAAAATTAATAAGAGATTTAAAAACTAAATCTCTTTACCGAACCAGTTCAAATAGTTATGACTATTTGAATAATTATCTATCTCCAATTGTTATGATTTTTGTTTTGTCCTAAAACATTTAATTTCTATTCAACAAGCCTATTTAGAGTAAAATAGTGCTACATTAATAAGTAAGGATTTAAAAAATAAATGTGTTTACTGAATCAGTTCAAATAGTTAAGACTATTAGAATAATTATCTATTTCAAATCATTTTGACCTTTTGTTTAGTCATAAAATAATTGTTTCAACTGATACATGCTTATTCGAAATAAAATAATACTAATTTATTAACATTCAAAAATTTATTAAGAAATTAGAAAAAAAATCTATTTACAGAACAAGTTCAAATATTTTTTACTATTTGAACAATTATCTATTTAAAATCATTATGACCTTATATTTTATCATAAAAAAATTGTTTCAGTTCATAAAAGCTTATATGAAATAAAATAATATTACTTTATTAATATTATAAAAATTGATAAGTTAGAGATTTAAAACATAAATCAGTTTATCGAATCAGTTCAAATAATTATGGCCATTTGAATGATTATCGATTTCAAATCGTTATGATATTTTGTTTTGTCATAAAATAATTATTTTTTATCACACAAGTTTATTCGAATAAAATAATACTAATTTATTAATTCAAATATTAATAATAAATATATTTTTATAACTTAATAATTATTGATAATAATTAAACTAAATTATTATTAAATAATAATATTATTTGAACATTTAAATATTAGTTATTCAATAATTAAACTTTAATTAAATATAAATTAAATAATAGTTAATTAGATATTAGTTTAATAAATTAATTAATTATATAATTGTTATATAATAGTTTAATAACAAAACTATTTAATATATAATTATTAACTATTAATAATGATAAACATTTCCATTCAATTATTATATTAACGATAATTTAGACTAATAATTTATAAACAATTATTATTGTATTAATTTAATAATATTATAGTATTATTTGAATATAACTAAAAGTCAAATTATTTAATATAATTTGTATACTATTGTTTAAAATTATTAAAATTAATTAATAATTTTAACGATTAGTTAATAATAAATTACTAATAAATTAATATTTATACTATAATATCTATATATGTTATTAGTAATAATAATATAATAATATTATAATTAATTTGTTAAAATAATAATTAATAAATTGATTAGTAAAATTTTCATTAAAAAAATTATTAATATTTATAATTTAAATATTAATTATAAATATTTACCTTATTAAACTAATACAATTAATCCAAATTGTATTAAGTAAAGAATAAATAATAATAATTTATTATAATTAATGAATATAATATTTTTATTAATATAAATAATTAATAATGATTATTTTTTGGATTATTGATAAAATAATTCTGTTTGAGTAATTAATAAAATATTTATTTAGTTTATATTAATTCAATCATTGAATTAAATTATATAAGATTATAAGTAATAAATAATTACTTTATTCCTAATAATAATAATAATAATATTATTATTATTATTATTATTATTATAAGACTATTTAAACAATTATCTATTCATAATTATATCAAATTTATCTTGTTTACTATTAACGATTATTAATATACAAAAAAAATTATTATTAATATTATATGTTAATATTATCATAAGTCATTTGACAATTAGAAAATGATATTTTATCACGTTACAAATTAATTTATAAATTCCTAAACTATATTAATTATATATTATGAATTTATTATAAAACAAGCTATGTTTTAAAGTTTATTTTTGTATTTATATTTTTGTTAATTCAATTTAATAGTAATTAATTAATATTTAATTAATAAAAAATAATATTAATTGTCATATTATTTATTAAAAGTAGTATTATTAAAAAACCTTATTTTAATTATAAGCATTATTATTTTAAATAATATAAAATATTAATGAATTAATAATAATTAATTGTTATATGTTAAAATTTATTATTAATAAAGGTTATTATAATAATATAATTTTTAAATAATTATTATATCTATTTTATTTATATATATAATAATTAATAATATTAATTAATATAATAGTAATTAATATAATAATTCCAATAGTAAAAAGAAATAGTTAATATTAAAAATAATTATAATAATTATTTAATTATTATTATAATATTAATATAATAATATATAATCATTAATAATATCATAAAATTATAAATATAAAATAATGATAAATTATTAAACTAATTTGAATCTTTAATTAATCATTAATTGTTTATTAAGTAATTATTATACTGAACTAAACATTAATATAGTATAATTTATATTATTAACTAATATTTTTGAATATTTAATTATTAATTTAAAGTATATTAAATTTTTAATATTTTCATTTTTAATAATATTTAATTTTTACTTAGTTATAATTATTAATATAAAGAATATATTTAAACTAATAATAAATAAAGGACCTAAATATGATCATATTTAAAATATGAATTAGTTAATTATTTGAAATAATTAAATTAATTAATATTCCAAAATTTAATAAGTGAAAATTTAAAAAATAAATTTGTTTTTTGAACATGTTGGAATAGTTCTGACTATTTGAAAAATTATTTATTTTAAATAGTTATGACCTTTTTTGTTTTGTGATAAACCAATTGTTTCTGTCCATACAAGCTTATACCAAATAAAATAATTAAATTTATTAATATTCCAAAATTTAATAAGTAAAAATTTAAAAAATAAATTTGTTTTTTGAACATGTTTAAATAGATTTGACTATTTGAACAATTATCTATTTCAAATAGTTATGACCTTTTGTTTTGTGATGAATCAATTGTTTCTGTCTGTATAAGCTTATTCAAAATAAAATAATATTAATTTAATAATATTCCAACAATTAATAAGTAAAAGATTTAAAAAATAAATCTATTTACTGAGTAAGGTTAAATAGTTATAACTGTTTGAACAATTTTTTATTTCTAATAGTTATAATTTTTGTTTTGTCATAAAATAATTGTTCCTATTCATACAAGTTTATTCAAAATAAAATAATATTACTTTATTAATATTTTGCAAATTAATAGGTAGGAGCTTTAAAAAATAAATATGTTTACTGAACAAGTTCAAATAGTCATGTTAAATTAATATTATAATTTAATTTAAATAATAATTTAAATAAGCTATAATAAATAACTATTTAATTGTATAATTAAATTTTGTTACAGTTAAAAGTCATAACTATTGTTTTATTAATTATTAACAATAATTAAATATTATGTTTGTTAATTAATAGTTTGTTATCTTATATATGCATAACAATTAATTATAAATTAATATAAAATAATTTATATCAAGTATAAATAATAATAATAATAATAATAGTTTTATTATTAAATTATACTATTTATACAATTTATATAATTATCGATTGTATTAGATAATATTATAATAGTAATTATAAATAATTTATAATAAATATTACAATTGATATTGTTATTATATAATTAAGTATTTAATAATACTTATTAAAACAAATAAGTTAATTATAATTTATAATAATTATAATATAATATTATAATTATATTATTATTTATAATTAACTTATTTGTTATTATTTATTTCATATTATATGTTATTATTTAGTTAATAATTTATATGAAATAATTAGCTAATTTATTAAAGTAATAATAAATTATGACAATTTATCTATATATATATATTTATATAATTATGTATAAATCAAAGTTCTAATTAATTATTCCTAATTATTCATGATTTAAATAAAATAAAATAAATTAATATAATCTAATTAAATATTTATTAAAATCCTTATTAAATATATAATTCAATAATTTAACTTATTAAATTATTAATATATAGATTATAACTAAGAATATTTAAACAAAAGGTAATAAATTAGTATTATTAGTAATAATAAATTATTTAATAATTGCAACAATTATCACTATTTAAATTTTTTATTATTTAATTAAGAATGTAATAAATAATGTTATATAATAGATATAATAATAAGCTATTATTTGAAATAGATAATAGACAATTATTTATTTGAATAATTTTACCTAATATTGATATTATTATTTGTAATCTGTATATTAATTAGTTATAATATTATTTTATTATAATATAGATAATATATTTTCAAAAATTATTTACTACAAATAATAAATTTTATTATTAATTTAGTAGTAATAATTGTATAATAATAAATTTAATTATTTAGTTATAATTAAATAGTTTTAAAGATAATAAAAAATATAATATATTCTATATTAATATATCATAATATAGAGCATTTGTTTATAATATAAATTTAATTTGTTTAATTATATAAATATTTGTTTAATTAATAAATTGTTGTTATTGTTTTAATTAAATTGTTAATTTGAATATAAAAACTTATTAATAATTATAACACATAATTAACTATATTATATATATTAATTATTTTCTGAAATTTTGATTAATTATAGAATTAATTGTAACTTTATTAATAAATATTACAATAGTATAATTATTATATTAATTAACTTATTTGTTAACTATTATTCAAATAGTTATACTTATAGTTGAACATATTTATTTTTTAATATTTTAAACTAATTAATATTATAATATTTATAATAGAATATAACATTTAAAATTATATTCTATTTTATAATTTATTATTATATTATAATTAATATATATATATATAATTAGCAATTAAATTATTAACAATTGTTTTATGATAGAACAAAAGGTTGTTACAATTTGAAATAGAAAATTGTTAGAATAGTCATAACTATTTGAACTAGTTCAATAAATTGATTGATTTTTTAAATGTCTTATTAATTCTTAAAATATTAATAAATTGGCATTATTTTATTTCAAATAAGCTTGTATGTTGAAAAGCAATTGTTTTATGACAAAACAAAAAGTAATAACAATTTGAAATAGATAGTTGTTTAAATGGCTATGATTATTTGAACTGATTGGTTAAATTAGTTACTTATTAATTTTTGAAATATTACTAAAGTAGTATTATTTTATTTTGGATAAACTTTTATGAACTAAAACAATTGTTTTATGACAAAACAAATGGTCATAATTATTTTAAATAAATAATTGTTCAAATAGCCGTAATTATTCAAACTTGTTCGGTAAACAAATTTATTATTTTTAAATCTCATGATTATTAATTTTTTGAAAATTAATAAATTAGTATTATTTTCTTTCAAATAAGCTTGTATAAACTGAAGCAATTATTACACGACTAAAGAATAGGTCATAATGATTTGAAATTGATAATTATTCTAATAGTCTTAACTATTTAAACTAGTTTGGTAAACGCATTTATTTTTTGAATCTCTTATTAATTTTTGAAATATTATTAAATTAGTAATATTTTTATCTAAATAAGCTTGTATGATCAGAAATAATTATTTTATGAGAAAACAAAGATCAAAACAATTTGAGATTGATATTTATTCAAATAGCCATAATTATTTGAACTGATTTAGAAAACAATTTTAGTTTTTAAAAATCTTGCTTATTAATTTTCAAAATATTAATAAAGTAGTATTATTTTATTTCAGATAAGTTTTTATAAACTAAAACAATTATTTTATGACAAAACAAAAGGTCATAACGAATTTAAATAGATAATTGTTCAAATAATCAAATCTATTTTAATTTATTTGATAAATAGATTTATTTTTTTAAATCTAATGCTTATTAATTTTTTGAATGTTAATAAATTAGCATTAATTTATTCTAAATAAGCTTGTATGAATTGAAATAATTGTTTTGTGACTAAACAAAAGGTCAAAATGATATGAAATAGATAATTATCCTAATAGTCTTAACTATTTAAACTAGTTTGGCAAACACATTTATTTTTTAAATCTCTTACTAATTTTTAGAATATTATTACATTAGTATTACTTTAATATGAATAAGCTTATATGAAAAGAAACAATTCTTTTATGACAAAATAAAGATCGTAACAATTTGATATAAATAATTGTTCTAATAGTTATGACTATTTAAAATAATTTAAAACAATACTAATTATTTAATTAATTATTATTAATATCATGTTCAAATTATTATTTGTATAATTTTATTATCTATTGAATATTAGATAATAAACAAATAACTGATATAAACTGATATAAAATTAATATGAAAGAGATTTAAAAACTAATTAAATTAATATTTAAATATAAGATATGTTAATATTTATTATTATTAATGGTTTTATATTATTTAAATAGTATTATCTATTTAATAGTTAACTTATTTACGAATAAATAAAATGATTGTAGTTTATATTTATGTATTAAATTTTAATAGTATTATATTTTTTAATACCTATTATTATATTATATATTAATTATTACTATTAATAATATCTGAATTTAATATTATATTAATTAATTCTATATTAATAATTTGATATATAATAATATAATTATATATTAGTTATAAAACTTTATAACCAATATTATATAATAATGATAATTTATTCTAAGTATTATATAATTATAATTTATATAATGTTATTATATTATTTAAAATATATTTATAATTTATTTATTTATAATATATAATTATATATATAGATTATATATATTATAGTAAATAAGATGGTTAGTTTTGTTTACTAAGTGATTGATTAATTACTAAATTTATATATATAATTATATAATTATTAATAATATATTTAATTTATAATATAAATAATTTATATGTAATAAATTAATAATTAAATAAATATAATAATAATTTATTGAAATAATAATTCATGATTAATAAATTATTTATTTTAAATATTATTGTATTTATTTTTAATAATCAATTTAAAATATATTAATAGATAATTAAATGTAAATCAAGCTATTTCTATTAATTTATTTTGGATGATGTAAGTAAGTCAAAACTATTGCAATTATTTAAATTAAAAATAAATAATTAAGGAAATAGATAATCATTAATTAATTAAATATAAAACTAAATAATTATATTATTATCTTAATTATTAATAAAGTATTAATTAGTATTTAATTGTAATTATTTAAATTTATTATATAGTATTTATATAATAATATTGTTAGGATAATTTTAATTATTATCATAATACTAATTTTAATCTATTATAATTTATTTAATAATTATAATTAATATTTTAATCTTTATTAAATAATAATTTATACATTTAAATAACTAATATTTAAATGTTCAAATAGTCATAATTATTTAAACTTGATCGATAAAAATATTCATTTTTTAATATTTGTTAATTTGTATGATAATTCAAATAATTGCATATTAATAAGTAAGAGATTTATTTGTATTAATTATAATCCTTATTAATTATAATTAATTATTAATATTTATTATAATGTAATAGAAAATTAATATATGTTAAATTTTAATTAGATTATTAAATATATTAATAATATGATAATTAATATTAATAATCAATTTATATATTAATATACTTATAAATAATAAATTATTATTATAAATTATTTTTACTTAGTTAAATAATTTAAATATTATTTAAATAATATTAAATAAATTAAAATGATAAAATGTAGACAATTATTAATATGATATTATTATTTAATATTATTAATATAATATATTATGATTTATTAATAATATAATATATATTATTATATATTAAAAAATATAGATATAATATAATAATTTATTAATTTATTATATAAATTAAATTGGTTCGACAATTAAATTTAAATTTATAAAATAAATTTATTAATAATTATTTAATAAATCACTTATTTATATGATAATTAATATTAATAATCAATTTATATATTAATATACTTATAAATAATAAATTATTATTTAGTAAATGTTAGAATTATTAAATATATAAATTGATTAAGTTATTCATAACTATACTAAATATAAATATTTAATTAATTAAATCATTATTAATTAATGATTATATTAATTTAAAATGAATATTAATTAAAATGAACAATTGTTGTATTATAAAATATTTAAAATTTATATTAAATATTTATTAATAATAAATAAATAAATTATAATAATTAAGTTGATTTATTATCCAAATTATTAAAAATATTAAATAATATATATAATAATTTCAATTATAAAATAATCATAGTTATAAATTATATTTTAATAATCAAGTTATTATACTATTATATATAAAATAATTTATATATAGTTATTTGCTAATTATAATAAATTATAATATTTATGATAAATATTATATTAAATAATTTAACTAATATAATTATTAAATATATTATAATTATTATAAATTATAATAATTTACATTTACTTTTATAAGAATAAATGGTATTAACTAGTACCATTTATATCACATATAAAGTATAATTAATATATAATATAATAATTATTATCTTGATTATTAATTAAGTTTATTATAATTAATTAAAAGCTAATTAAGTAAGATAAATTTAATCTAATAATATTTATAAGTTATAATTTAAATAATATACTTATAATAGTAGTTTTAATATTAATAATTATTAAATTTATTAATATATTTGAATAATATTGAAATATTTGTTTGTTCAACTTGTAATTAAAACAAATTGGCCTTAATAATAAAAATATTAATTATTTTTTTAAATTATAATAAGTATAAAATTTTTACTCAATTATTAATCTTCTTAATTATTTAAATCTCTTATTATATAATTTATAATAATAATTTAATTGTTAATTATATAATATAATAATTTTAATAAGTATTATATCAAATTATCTAATAAATATTATATTATTCGTATAACTTAATTAGTATAGTAATTATATGTTAAATTGTATTAATAATTGTTATTAATTGATATAATTATAATAATAGTTATTAATTAAATACTTATTATTATGTAATAACTACATATCATATAAATCATATTTATTAACATAGTTTTAAGGATTAATACTTTATTAATTACAACTTTATAACTATATTATTATAATATTAATATTATATTAATATCAATTATTAAATAAATATGGTTTTGTAATATTAATCATAGTTTTAAGGATTAATACTTTATTAATTACAACTTTATAACTATATTATTATAATATTGATATTATATTGATATCAATTATTAAATAAATATGGTTTTGTAATATTAATTAATAATAAAACTATTAATTATTTTATCAAATAAAATTTATATTATTTATAGTAAGAACAAATATATAACTTATATAGAATATAAGTTAATATAATTCAAATAAGATTAATATTAATAAGGATTATAATGAATTCATTGATGATTTAATTAATAATTTTACAAATTTAATAATTATATTTATATAATTAATATTATAATATGAATAACTATTTTAGATATTAAATAGTCATAACTAATAAATAGTCAAATAATCATTCAATAAATAATTGAATTGTTAATTAAAAATTAATATATTATTATTAATAATTTTATATATTAAATAATTAATCTAAATTAATACAATAATAACTATATTGAATTAGTTAATAAATTTCAATTAAATTAATTTATTATTAATAATATAATAATTGGATTATATTATATTATAATATTAATTGTAATTACATTATAATATAATATTATAATATTATATACTATTATTAAATCTCTTGCTCATTAATTTTTTTATTGTTATTTTTTGTTATATATATTAATTATATTAGTTAATTAAATTAAGATAAATAAATATAATATTTTAATATAACTATTTTATGTTATAACTAAATATATTAGTAATAAATATTAATTACTATAGTATAATATTATTAATTTATTATTACTATTAAATAAGTTAATTAATAATTTTATGATAGAACTGGTTAATATTATTTAATTTATTTATATAATTAAATTGTATAATTTAAATTTAGTTTAATTAATTTCAATATACTAAAATTTAATATAATTAATAATTTTAGACAAGCATATTGAACTCAATCAATTAATTATTCAAATACTAATTCTTATAAAATAATGCTTTTTATAATTATTAATATTATAATTAATAAACTTTATTAAATATATAACCATAATTTAACTATTTGAACATTTAATTAGTAAATATAATTAATTATTTAATAATTATTCAATAAATTATTATATTAAATTATATATTTATAATTATTAATTTAATAATAATATTTTTAATTATTTAATATTACATATTAATGATTATAATTATTAAAAAGTAGATACTATACTTTTGAATTAATATTAATAATATTTATTGTTAATTTACAATAACATTATATTGTATTAATGTTAATACATATTTAACATAATTACATTAATTATTATATATTTAAATATATATTTTAATTGAAATGTAATATGTTATTACATTTAAAATAATTAAATAATTGGAGTTGTTATTATATAATTATTAACCAGAATAATAATTGTAAATTGTATTAATAACTTAATTTGTATAATATATTAAATAAATATATAATTTATTATAAATTAAAATATTTATATTAATTTATATTAATATAAATAATTAATTTAATTAATTTAATTTAATTAATATATTATCAATTAAATATCATAATTAAAGAATTAAGATAATTAATTAATAGCATAATAATATAAGAAAATTTCATTATTAAATATTTAATAGAATATTTAATTTAATTAATTATATTTTATAATTAAATAATACTTTAAGTAAATTAATTATAATTAAAGGTTATTAATAATTAAATATAAGATATTTAATTGATTATTTAAAATTATTATATTAAAAAATATAATATTAATTGTATTAGTATTAAATATATTAAATTCTTAAATAATTATTCATTTTTTTATTAATTATTAATACTAATATATTATTATATCTATTAATATAAATATTTCACATGATTAGCTTAACTAGTTTTGTAATTTTGATAACAATAAACTATTTAATAAGTACTAATCGATAGTACTACCTTATAAAATAATATTTTATTAATTTATTAATAATATTTATTAATATTAATTATATTTTATTTGTTACTAATATATTTATATTATATAGTAATTTAATTGTATAATCCAACAATAAATCTAGTAGCATAAATAAATTATATTATTAATTTTTCAAATAATAATATTAACTATAATAGTTGTATTTATTAATAACTAATAATTATTATAAATATCTTATAAATTTTTAGTAAATATTATTAATAATTTATAATATTTGATTTATAGTATAATATAATAAATATAATTTATAGTTTAATATAAATTATAAGCAACAATTTATAGTATGATAATAATTAATTATTATTAATTAATATTTTATAATTAATTTATAATTTATATTATAAATTATTAAATATAATATAATATATTATGATTTATTAATAATATAATATTAATATTATTATATTATTTTAAACTAGTATATGAATTATACTGTAACTTATAATAATATAATTTTTATAAATACTATTAAACTCCAACTTCTTAATTTTTGAAATATTAATAAAATGATTTATTTTATTTTGGAAAAACTTTTATGTATTGAAACAATTGTTTTATGATAAAATAAAAAGGTTATAACGATTTTAAATAGATAATTATTCAAATAGTCATAACTATTTGAACTTATTAGGTAAATAGATTTTTTTAAAATTTCTTATTAATTTTCTAAATTTTAATAAATTAGTATTACTATATTTCGAATAAGCATGTATGAACTGAAACAATTTTTTTTGACTTAACAAAATATCAGAATAATTTGGAATACATAATTATTTTTCAATTGCCATCACCACCATGCCCACTACCAACAATTTTATTGCTTTCTTTCAATCTCAACCTTAAAAAACTAACTTCTCGTCTCAAATTCTAGCTCTTCTGCAATAACCATTGGGAAGAGAGCAATTTAATATGATTATTAAATTATTAATAATGATTCAAATATGAATAAATTTCATATATTTAATAATCTTGTTAAATAATTTTAACTTGTTAATAATATTCAGTATAATTATTAATTTATAAAGATATTAATTATTCTTTATATATTAAATTTTAATTTATATTAATTAAATAAAATTATATACTATTTGAATAAATTAATTATTCAAAATAAATTAATTTGAACAATTATCATAATTTATTAATAAATTTATTAAGACTACAAAATTAATAAATAAAAATTCTAAAAAATAAATATAATGAGAAATTATATTTATTATAAATAAATTTATATTTATTAATAATTTAATTAAATTATTAATTATATAATAAGTAAATTAATTAAAAAATATATCTAATTTTTAATTCACTTAAAATATTGCTTATCCGTAATAATAATTATTAATTAGATTATAAATTATATTAATTAAAACTAATATTTGTGTTAATTACTTATTATTAATTTAAATTCTTATTATATATTTATATTAATTACTTATTTTAATTTTTAATAACAATTTAATCAACTATAATATATTTAATAATATATTAATATTTATACTTATAGTATATATAATTTATAAAATTATTCATTAAGTTATAAAATAATTATTATAAATAAAATATTATGAATTTATTAAGTTAATTAATAATTTAGTATTAATATAATATAATATTCTTAATATATAATATTAATGTGTAACAATTTATTAAATATTTATGGATAAATATTTTAAAATTATTTATTTTAATTATAACTTATTATTTAGTATTTATAAAAATTCATATTTTAGAATAAAAATTAACTTACGAATGCCGTGACAATCTTTGATTAAAGATTCAATTCAAAATCAAGTTAAATTTCATGCTTCTTGTACAAATTAATTATAACAAAATCTAATTAGTCGAACTTAAGTTGCTTGATTATCTTTTGAACTGAACTCATAAAAATCAAACTACTTCTCGAAAATGGAGTTGAACTATTCAATCCAACATCTAATGACAAGTACATAACTTTTAGTTACACAGATATCGATAAAAATATTAAAGCATTAAATAAGTTAATTAATTTTCAAGTAATTAATTAGATTAATGTTATTTTATTCGATATTTATATTAATTGTAGTTTAATTATTTCAAATAATATAATTGATAAGAACAATTATCAATATTATTTAATATTAATACTAATTTAATATTGATATTAATATGAAGCTTTTTATTAATTGATAACGATTTGAACAATTAAATATTTTAATAATTATTATAAATCCTTACAATTAACAAGGATTATTATATTAAATTATTATATTGAATTATTAAAAGTATGAACTTTTATTATGATAAATAAAATAAATCAATAAATTATTAATTAATAATTCATATTAAATCTAAGGGGTTATTATTTTAATAAATATTTAATTAGATTATATTAATTTATAAAAAAATATTTAACAATTAAATTTATATATAATTATCTAATTATTGATTTTAATTTAAATATTTTAATTATTCATTAAAATATTTATAATATTTAAATAATAATAATATTTAATAATTATTAGTAACTAATTATTATATATAGAATTAATTGTCTATATCAAACTGGTTTAGTTTGTTCATACAAGCTTATTCAAAAAAAAAAATACTAATCTAATAATATTATGAAAATTAATAATTAAGAGATTTGAAAAAATAAATATATTTGTTGAATTAGTTCAAATAGTTTAAGGCTATTTGAATAATTATCTATTTCATATCGTTATATTCTTTTATTTTGTCATAAAACAAATGTTTTTGTTAATATAATTTTGTTTAGAATAAAATAATATTAATTTATTAATATTTTGAAAATTAATAAGAGATTTAAAAAATAAACTTGTTTACCAAACTAGTTCAATTAGTTATAACAATTTAACAATTATTTATACTATAATATATATATATATAATAATTTTAATATTATTATATTTAATTAATCAACTATATAAGTAAAAACTTATTATTAATTTATAGTTGATTTATTTTATGTTTTTTACAATATTATTTATAAATAATAAATTGTTATTTAAACTTATAATGACAAGTTTAATGATATGAGGATAAGAATGGATATGATTTTAAATTTTTATTAGATACAAAAATAGAGAGATAATAATGTACCCACCTCATATCCATACTCATACCCTATGTATATATTTATATATATTTAGTATATATATTTTTTATTAAATCATATAAATTATTATTTTAAATTAATTAGAATTAATATATTGTCATTGAAATATATATATTTATAAAAAATTATCTAACTATACAAGATAAAAATTAAAAAATAAATTTTATTTATTATTCTTTTAAAAATTATGGGTATGAAAATTATTTACATCGATTAAATACCTACAAAGATAAGATAAATTTAAAATATCCTTTTGGTATAGGTACAGGGATGGATGTAATATAAAAATATGAAAATGATAATGAAAACAATTAAAACAATATTATTTTTAATCTTTATTTAGTAATTATATAGTATAATTATCAATTTGGCTATTATAATTTAATATATTAATATAATTTCAATTTTAAACTAATAGTCATATATTAGTTAAATTTATAATATTATTACTATTTATTATAATAATTAATTTATATAGTATCATGTAATAATTTAATAAATTATTATAATTAGATATTATTAATAATATTTTATGAATTATATTAATTATTATAATATGCAATTATAATTATATATTATATATTATATAATAATTATTTATTATATAATTTAATTGGACATATATATTAATAATTAAAGCTAACAATTAATATATATTATTTAAATATAACGATAATTTAACTATCATAACTAATATTTTTTATTTAATTATTATTATAAATCAAATAAGTATATTTAAATTCTATATTAATATGAAAATTGTCTTATTATTTAATTATTTTGTTATTATAACATTTAAATATTATTATTATTTAAATAAATAATATGAATATTATAATCATTTATAATATTATTAAAAATTAGTTATAATAAAACTAATTAATACTCTATTAATAATTAGATTAAATAATTAGATTTATTTGTATTAATTATTAAGCTATTGCAATATTTATTACTTAAAATAAATTTTAATATTTATTTTTAATTTAAACAAATTAATATATTAAAACAATATATATTAGTTTTAATATTTAAAATTAATATTTAAAATTTAAATATTTATATCATATTTTCATTAATTATATATTATAATTAAATTAGATTATTATTTAATTATAACAATTATTTTAATTTTAAATTAATAAGTACAAATTTTAATTAATTTTAATTATATATTAAATTTGATTTAATATTTAAAATTAATGTATATTATAGTATTAAATATAACTAGTAAAAATATATTTAATAATAATTATTAAAATATTTGTTAAATATTTTGAAAATTAATAAATATAATTATTTATTTATTAGTTATATTAAATTAAAATCAATAATTCATATTAGTATCTTTATTTTATTATCATACAAGCTTAATCATAATATAATTTATCTAATAATTATGGTTTAATTAATAAAATATATAATTGTTATCGAATAATTGGGTTTAATAAATAAGCATATTGAACAAATAATTTTTTAAATAAAATTATAATCTATTAAATAATAATGATTAGTTTTAATAATTTAATTAATTTAAATATTAATTAGAACAATTAATTATTACTATATATAATAACTATATTATATAAGAATAATAATTTTAATAAAAATATTATAATTATTAAAATTATCGATAGTAATTTATTAATTATTTTAAAATTATCATTTTAAATTAATTTAACAAAATAGCTTTATTTTCTAAAATTTTACTTATTAATTTTTGGAATATTAATAAATTTATATTATTTTATTCGAAATACGCTTGCATGAATAGAACCAATTGTTTTATGACAAAACAAAATGTCATAATGGTTTGAAATAGATAATTGTTTAGATAGTCATAACTATTTCAACTTGATCGATAATAAACAATTGTTTTACAACAAAATAAAATGTCAAACAATTTGAAATAAATAATCTTTCAAACGGACATGGCTATTTGAATTGGTTTGATAAACTAATTAATTTTTAAAATTTTCAACTTATTAATTTTGAGAATGTTAATATATTAGTATTATTTTATTCCAAAAAAATTGTATGAATAGAAACAATTGTTTTATAACAAAACAAAAGATCATAACGATTTGAAATAAATAATTGTTCAAATAATCATAACTATTTGAACTCATTTGATAAATAAATTTATTTTTTAAATCTTTTACTTATTAATTTTGGAATATTAATTAATTAGAATTATTATATTCCAAATAAGCTTATTTGAATAGAAACAATTAGTTTATGACAAAACAAATGGTCATAATGATTTGAAATAGATAATCATAACTATTTGAATGTGTTTAGAAAATAGCTTTATTTTTTAAAATTATACTTATTAATTTTTGGAATATTAATAAATTTATATTATTTTATTCAAAATACGCTTACATGAACAGAACCAATTATTTTATGACAAAACAAAATGTCATAATGTTTTGAAATAGATAATTGTTTAGATAGTCATAACTACTTCAACTTCATCGATAATAAAATTCATTTGTTTAATTCTGTTACTCTTTAATTTTTTAAACTTTAATAAATTAGTAAATTATTTATTTAAATTTATCCAAGCAATTAATAATAATATCAAATTATTATCAAATTATCATTAATATTGAATTATTTTGCAAATTATTTAACTAATTTTTAATAATATTATAAATGATTATAATATTCATATTTTTTTAAATAACAATAATATTTAAATGTTATAATAACAAAATAATTAAATAATAAGGTAATTTTCATATTAATATAGAATTTAAATATACTTATTTGATTTATAATAATAATTAATAACAAAAATATTAGTTATGATAGTTAAATTATCGTTATGTTTAACGAATATATATTAATTATTAGTAACAAGTAAAAATCATTTATATTAATTATTAAAATATTAATAATAATTAATACTAATTTGTAATATTAATTGAATTATAATTTATAATATAATAACATGAACTATTTTAAATTACTAGTTCTTAAATTACAGTATATATTTAATTATAAAATATCCACTAAATTTATTATTGAATAAATAATTTATTTCAATTAGTTATTATAATAATTAGTATTATTATAAGTTATTAACTAATAATTATTAATAAATAATTGTTAATAGATTAAATTTTATGATTAATCCTTAAAATTAATCTAATTCATTTTAAATTAATAACAATTATTTTAAATATTAACAATTATTATTAAATATAATAATTAAATTATTATATAATTATTATATTTTGTATGCTATTAGACAAGATATTAAATTATAATAAATATGATTAATATTATTATATAAAAATAAATATTATTAGTATAAATTTAACATAATAATAGTTTATTAACAATATATAAATAATTAATGCATAAAATATTATAATATTATATAATTATAACATAAATAATTAATATTATTATTAATATAATTGTTATATAAATAAATGACTATGATTAATATTGTTCATTATAAACGTATTTTTTTATAACTAAAAATATAATACATATTTGACATGTATTTTATATTATATTTAAATATAATATATTTTAATTATAATTAAAATTAAAATAATATATATTATTACTATAATTGTTTTAATTCTATAATACTATATTTAATATGTTAATTACTTAATGAATTAGTTTAAATATTATAATTACATATATTATAAATATATAATATGTTATTAGTTTTATTATTAATTATAATTATAATTATAATTATAATTATATTTATATTTATAAACTATTAATTATATTATCAATAATTATTATTAATACTATAGTATATTTAATAGTTAAATCATTTAAAATTATAATAAAAAATATTAACTAATTTACTAAATTTAACAATTAATATTAATAAATTAAGCAAATATACAATTGGTTAATTATTATATTAACAATATTAAAATATAATATTTTAATTTAATAATATTTATTTATATTTATTAAAATATAAATATTTATAACTATATTATAAATATAGAAAATCTATATACAATTAAATAGTTATTTGTTATAGCTTATTTAAATTATTATTTAAATTATATTATAATATTAATTTAACATGACTATTTGAACTTGTTCGATAAGCATATTTATTTTTTAAATCTCTTAATTATTAATTTTTAAAATATTAATAACTTAATATTATTTTATTTCAAATAAGCTTATATGAATTGAAATAATTTTTTTATGACAGAAGAAAAGATCATAACGATTTGAAATAGATAACTATTCAAATAGTCATGATTGTTTGATCTATTTCAGTGAACATATTTAATTTTTTATTTATTAATTGTCAAAACATTAATAAATTTACATTATTTTAATCTGAATAAGCTTGAATAAATAGAAACTATTATCTTATAATAGAACAAAAAATCATAATGATTTGAAATAAATAATTGCTTAAATAGTCTTAATTTGAACCAATTTGATAAACAGATTTATTTTTTAAAATTTTTATTAATTTTTGAAATATTAATAAATTAGTATTATTTTATTTCGAACAAACTTATATGAACAAAAACATTAGTTTTATGACAAAACAAAAGGTCATAACAATTTGAAATAGATAATTGTTCAAATAGTCATAATTATTTGAACTAGTTAGGTAAACAGAATTATTTCTTAATTCTCTTATTAATTTTTGAAATTTTAATAAATTTATTTTATTTTATTCTAAATAAGCTAGTATGAATTGAAAATATTGTTTTATGACAAAACAAAAGGTTATAATGATTTGAAATAGATAATTATTCATATAGTTTTAACTATTTGAACTAGTTCGACAAACAATTTTATTTTTTAAATCTCTTAATTATTAATTTTTAGAATATTATTAGATTACTTTTATTTTATTTCAAATAAGCTTGTATGAACAGAAATAATTATTTTATGATAAAACAAAAGGTTATAACAATTTAAAGTATACAACTACTCTAATAGTCATAACTATTTGAATTGGTTTTGTAAACAGATTTATTTCTTAAATCTCTTACTTATTAATTTTTGAAAGATTAATAAATTAATATTATTTTATTCCGAATAAGCTTGTATGATCCAAAACAATTGTCATATGACCAAACAAAAGGTAAGAACAATTTGAAATAGATAATTATTGAATTGGCCATAATTATTTGAACTGATTTGGTAAACTTATTCACTTTTTAAATCACTTACTTATTTGAATTTGTTCGATAAACAAATTTATTTTTTAAAATCTCTTTTATATTAATTTTTCAAATGTTAATAAATTAGTATTAATTTATTTTGAATAAGCTTGTATGAACTAAAATAATTATTTTATGACTAAACAAAAGATCAAAATGATATGTAATAGATAATTATTCTAATAATTTTAACCATTTGATCTGATTTAGTAAACAAATTTATTTTTTAAATCTCTTACTTATTAATTTTCAAAATATTATTAAATTAGTATTATTTTAATCCAAATAAGCTTGTACAAACAAAACAATTGTTTTACATTAAAAGAAAAGGTCATAACAATTTGAAATAGATAATCATCCATAGAGTCTTAACTATATGAACTGGTTCGACAATTAGATTTATTTTTTAATTTTCTTGGTTATTAAGTTTCAAAATATTATTAAATTAGTATTATTTTATTCTAAATAAAATAGTATGAATAGAACCGATTGTTTGATGATAAAATAAAAGGTTATAACGATTTGAAATAAATAATTATTGAAAGAGTCAAAACTATTTGAAATGATTTGGTAAGTAGATTTTCTTTTTAAATCTCTTACAGATTTATTTTCTAAATATTAATAAAACAATATTATTTTATTTCAAATAAACTTATATTAACAAAAACAATTGTTTTATGACAAAACAAAAAGTAATAACTATTTAAAATAGATAATTGTTCAAATAGTTATAATTATTTGACTAAACAAAAACATAATTATAACTTTTTGAACCAATTCAAATAATGATGACTACTAAACCAATTAACAATCTAAATTATATAACAATTCGAATGATTATCAATTAATCAAATTACAAGTTATTATCAATTATTATCAATTATTATTAATTTATATTATTTGTTATTAATGATATTTGTATTCATTTATATATTTATATTATTATATTTTAAAATTTATAATTTATTTATTTTAATATTATATCTTATTATTATATCTATTATTATATATTAGTATTCATATATTTAGTATTCATATATTAAACAATTGTTTTAGCTAATACAAGCTTATACGGACTAAAATAATACTAATTTATTAATATTTCTAAAATTAATAAGTAAGAGATTTAAAAAATAAATTTATTTTTTGAATTAGTAATAAAAATCTAGTTATAATTATATTTCAATTATAAAATGATTGTTTTATTTATAATTATATGTTAAAATAATTTATATTATTAAAATTTTGGATGAAATATATTATATGTCATAATTTTTATAATTATAACTAATAAAATGAATTACTATTATAAATAATAATAATAATAATAAATATAGCTAATTTTAAAATAATATAGTATTTAATATAATTATTAAAGATTATAATAATTTAATAATAATATTATAAGCAAGATTAGTCTATAGCTTGTTTTATAATATAATTTAGATTGATATATAATACTTTATTATAATTAATATACTTTATTAATAATAATTAATATTAATTGTATTATAATTATTATATAATTAATATAATTATAATAGTATAGTAATAAATTATTATACTATTATGTTTATTTAAATAAACAAAGTAAATATTAAAATTATTTAAATAAATATATTTGTAACTAATTACAAAAAGTTATAATGACTTGAAATATATAATTGTTTAAATATTCAAAATTATTTGAACTAGTTCAATAAACAGATAATCTCCTACTTATTAATATTTGAAATATTAATAAACTAGTATTATTTTATTCTAATTAGGCTTGTAAGATAAAAAACAATTGTTTTATAACAAAACAAAAGTTCAAAATGATTTGAAATAGATAATTGTTCAAAAGACCATAACTATTTGAATTGATTTGATAAAATGATTTATGTTTTAAATTTCCAACTTCTTAATTTTTGAAATATTAATAAAGTAATATTATTTTATTTTGGATGAGCTTTTATGAAATGAAACAATTGTTTTATGATAAAACAAAAGGTCATAATGATTTTAAAATGATAATTGTTTAAATAGTCATAACTATTTAAACTTGTTTGCTAAACAGATTTACTTTTAATTCCTTGCTTATTAATTTTTGAATGTTAATAAAATAGTATTAATAAATTAAGCAAATATACAATTGGTTAATTATTATATTAACAATATTAAAATATAATATTTTAATTTAATAATATTTATTTATATTTATTAAAATATAAATATTTATAAACTATATTATAAATATAGATAATCTATATACAATTAAATAGTTATTTATTATAGCTTATTTAAATTATATTATAATATTAATTTAACATGACTATTTGAACTTGTTTGGTAAACAAATTCATTTTTTAAATCTCTTAATTATTAATTTTAAAAATATTAATAACTTAATATTATTTTATTTCGAATAAGCTTATATGAATTGAAATAATTTTTTGATGATAGAAGAAAAGGTTATAACGATTTGAAATAGATAACTATTCAAATAGTCATGACTGTTTAATCTAGTTCAGTAAACATATTTAATTTTTTACATTTTTTACTTATTAATTGTCAAAATATTAATAAATTTGTATTATTTTAATCCAAATAAGCTTGAATAAATAGAAACTATTATCTTATAACATAACAAAAAGTCATAATGATTTGAAATAAATAATTGCTTAAATAGTCTTAATTTGTACCAGTTTGATAAATAGATTTATTTTTTAAAATTTTTATTAATTTTTGAAATATTAATAGATTAATTTTATTTTATTTCGAACAAACTTATATGAACAAAAACATTAGTTTTATGACAAAACAAAAGGTCATAACAATTTGAAATAGATAATTGTTCAAATAGTCATAATTATTTGAATAGGTTAGGTAAACATAATTATTTTTTAATTCTCTTAATTATTAATTTTTGAAATTTTAATAAATTTATTTTATTTTATTCTAAATAAGCTAGTATGAATTGAAAATATTGTTTTATGACAAAACAAAAGATTATAATGATTTGAAATAGATAATCATTCATATAGTTTTAACTATTTGAACTAGTTTGGCAAACAATTTTATTTTTTAAATCTCTTAGTTATTAATTTTTAGAATATTATTAGATTAGTTTTATTTTATTTCAAATAAGCTTGTATGAATAGAAATAATTGTTTTATGACAAAACAAAAGGTTATAACAATTTGAAGTATACAGCTGTTATAATAGTCATAACTATTTGAATTGGTTTTGTAAATAGATTTATTTTTTAAATCTCTTATTAATTTTGGAAAGATTAATAAATTAGTATTATTTTATTTTGAGTAAGCTTGTATGATAAAAAACAATAGTCATATGACCAAACAAATGGTAAGAACAATTTGAAATAGATAATTATTGAAATGGCCATAATTATTTGAACTGATTTGGTAAACATATTCAGTTTTTAAATCACTTATTTGAATTTGTTCGGTAAACAGATTTATTTTTCTAAATCTCTTTCATATTAATTTTCCAAATGTTAATAAATTAGTATTAATTTATTCTGAATAAGCTTGTGTGAACTGAAATAATTGTTTTATGACTAAACAAAAGATTAAAATGATATGAAATAGATAATTATTCTAATAATTTTAACTATTTGAACTGATTCAGTAAACAAATTTATTTTTTAAATCTCTTACTTATTAATTTTTAAAATATTATTAAATTAGTATTATTTTAATCCAAATAAGCTTGTACGAACAAAGCAATTGTTTTACATTAAAAGAAAAAGTCATAATGATTTGAAATAGATAATCATTCATAGAGTCTTAAATATTTGAACTGGTTCAACAATTAGATTTATTTTTTAATTTTCTTGGTTATTAAGTTTTGAAATATTATTAAATTAGTATTATTTTATTCTAAATAAAATAGTATGAACAGAACCAATTGTTTGATGATAAAATAAAAAGTTATAATGATTTGAAATAAATAATTATTGAAATAATCAAAACTATTTGAAATAGTTTGGTAAGCAGATTTTCTTTTTAAATCTCTTACAGATTTATTTTCTAAATATTAATAAAACAATATTATTTTATTTCAAACAAACTTATATCAACAAAAACAATTGTTTTATGACAAAACAAAAAATAATAACGATTCAAAATAGATAATTGTTCAAATAGTTATAATTATTTGACTAAACAAAAACATAATTATAACTTTTTGAACCAATTCAAATAATGATGACTATTTAAACAATTACCTATTTCAAATTGTTATTTTTTTTATTTTGTTATAAAACAATTATTTTAGCTAATACAAGCCTATAGGAACTAAAATTATACTAATTTATTAATATTTCTAAAATTAATAAGAGATTTAAAAAATAAATTTATTTTTTGAATCAGTAATAAAAATTTAATTATAATTATATTTCAATTATAAAATGATTTTTTATTTATAATTATATGTTAAAATAGTTTATAGTATTAAAATATTGGATGAAATATACTATATGTCATAATTTTTATAATTATAACTAATAAAATGAATTACTATTATAAAAAATAATAATAAATATAGCTAATATTAAAATAATATAGTATTTAATATAATTATTAAAGATTATAATAATTTAATAGTAATATTACAAGCAAGATTAGTCTATAGCTTGTTTTATAATATAATTTAGATTGATATATAATACTTTATTATAATTAATATACTTTATTAATAATAATTAATATTAATTGTATTATAATTATTATATAATTAATATAATTATAATAGTATAGTAATAAATTATTATACTATTATGTTTATTTAAATAAACAAAGTAAATATTAAAATTATTTGAATAAATATATTTGTAACTAATTACAAAAGGTTATAATGACTTGAAATATATAATTGTTTAAATAGTCATAATTATTTGAACTAGTTTAGTAAACAGATAATCTTCTACTTATTAATTTTTGAAATATTAATAAACTAGTATTATTTTATTCTAATTAGGCTTGTATGATGAAAAACAATTGTTAAACAAAACAAAAGTTCAAAATAATTGGAAATAGATAATTGTTCAAATGGCTATAACTATTTAAATTGATTCGATAAAATGATTTATGTTTTAAATCTCCAACTTCTTAACTTTTGAAATATTAATAAAGTAATATTATTTTATTTTGGATAAGCTTTTATGAAATGAAACAATTGTTTTATGATAAAACAAAAGGTCATAACGATTTTAAAATGATAATTGTTTAAATAGTCATAACTATTTAAACTTGTTTGGTAAACAGATTTATTTTTTAATTCCTTACTTATTAATTTTTTGAATGTTAATAAAATAGTATTATTTTATTTCGAATAAAGATGTATGAACTGAACAATTATTTTATGACTAAACAAAAGGTCGGAATGATTTGAAATAGATAATTATTATAATAGTCTTAATTATTTGAATTGGTTCAACAAATACATTTATTTTTTAAATCTCTTACTTAGTAATTTTTAGAATATTATTAGTTTAGCAATATTTTACTCCGAATAAGTTTGTATGGACAGAAATAATTGTTTTATGACAAAACAAAGATCATACTGATTGGAGATAGATAATTATTCAAATAGTCATAACTATTTGAATTAGTCCGATAAACAGATATAGTTTTTAAATCTCTTATTAATTTTCAAAATATTAATAAATTAGTATTATTTTATTTTAAATAATTATGTATGAATAGAAACAATTGTTTTATTACAAAACAAAGGATCATAACGATTTGAAATAAATATTTATTTAAATAGTCATAATTATTTGAACTCACTCGCTAAACAAATTTATTTTTTAAATATTTTTCTTATTAATTTTTAAAATTTTAGTAAATTAGTATTATTTTATTTCGAATAAACTTTTATGAATAGAAACAATTTGTTTATGACAAAACAAAAGGTCATAATGATTTGAAATAGATAATTATTCAAATGGTCATAATTATTTTGAACGTGTTCAAAAAACAAATATAATCTATATATTTTTACTTACTAATCTTTGGAATATTAGTAAATTTATATTATTTCATTTGAAATAAGCTTGCATGAACAGAAACAATTTTTTTATGGCAAAACAAAAGGTCATAACAATTTGAAATAGATAATTGTTCAAATAGTCATAACTATTTGAACTTGTTTGGTAAATAGATTCCATTTTTAAATCTCTTACTCGTTAATTTTTTGAATAGTAATAAGTTAGTATTATTTTATTTCGAATAAGCGTATATGAATTGATATAATTGTTTTATGGTGAAACAAAAGGTCATAACGATTTAAAATAGATAATTATTCAGATACTTATTACTATTTGAACTTGTTCGGTAAACATATTTATTTTTTAAATCTTTTACTTATTAATTGTTGAAATATTAATAAATTAATATTATTTTAATCCAAATAAGCTAATATGTACAAAAATAATTGTTTTATGACAAAACAAAAGGTCATAATGATTTAAAATAAATAATTGTTTCAATAGTCATAACTATTCAAAATTATTCAATAAACAGATTTGAAATAAGCTTGTATGAATAGAAAAAATTATTTTATGACAATACAAAAGATTATAACAATTTGAACTAGATAATTGTTATGTCATAAAACAATTATTTTTGTTCATACAAGCTTATTCAAAATAAAACAGTACTAATCTAATAACATTCCAAAAATTAATAACTAAGGGATTTAAAAAATAAATTTATTTACCGAACCAATTCAAATAGTTAAGACTATATGAACAATTATCTATTTAAAATTTTTTAACCTTTCGTCTTGTCATAAAACAATTTTCTCAATTCATACTAGCTTATTCAAAATAAAATAAAATGAATTTATTAATATTTCAAAAAATAATAAGTAAGAGATTTAAAAAATAATTTTGTTTACCTAACCAATTCAAAAAATTATAATTATCTATTATAAGATTGATTAATTAAAATTATCTATTTTAATCAATAATTATTAATTAGATTAACGATTTCATCATTGATATTCAAGTAATATTAATTATTACTATTAAACCCAATTTAATATTTCTAATTGAATTAAAACATATAATAATTAGATTAAAAATTATAATTATTTATTATTATTATTTTAATCTATACAGTAAATAATTTAATAAATTATAGATTATACATAACTAAATAATTAGATTGCTTATATAATAATAATAATAGTTTAATAATTTTTATTAATAATAGATATATTTTTTACACAAAATGAAAGTGGGGTAAAAAATCAGCAAAAAGGATCGATCCCTTACACATGGGATCGATCAGGTAGGTGTTCTTCACACATAAAGTGGGCTTTCCTATAACTAACCCAATCTATCCCCTACATGAGGGGATTGATCCCCTGTGCCCAGAAAGCCCCAACAGCTATTTTCTTATTTGATATTTTGTAGGTTTGAAGCATTAATGCAAAGCAACAATATCTATTCCTTTCTACATATAAATGAAGGCTTCCACTACAAATCAATTGTATGAAAAGCTAAGAGAACTTATTACCTCCACCAACTATCTTCTTCAAACATTCAAACCAGTTTAGAAAAAGAAAAGTACAAAAAATCCCTTATTAATAACTGATTATAAAATAGATTATATAAATATTAAATAAGTTAATTATTTTAATTAATGAATAAATTCAAATATTAATTAGTTTTAATAATTAATTATTAAAATATTAATAATTATTATTTAATAATTAATATCAATAATATTAAAATTGATAATATAGTTATTAATATTAATAAATTATTAATTAATATTTCAATATATTAATTTTATTTGAAATTAAAATGTTTTAATTTAATTCAAATCAATAATTAATATAATTTAATATAAAATAAATTTTTAATTTAAATAATTGATAATTAACTTAACAATTTAAGTTAAGAATAATCATTTTTATTAATAAATTGTTATTTATTTAAGCGATTATGTCAAAATACTAATTTGTTAATATTTTGACAATTAATAAGTAAAAAATTTTAAAAATAAATATGTTTACCACACTAGATCAAATAATCACGACAATTTGAATAATTATCTATTTCAATGACCTTTTGCTTTGTCATAAAAGAATTGTTTCAATTCATATAAACTTATTCAAAATAAAATAATACTAATTTATTAATAATCCAAAATTTTATAATAAAGAGATTTAAAAAATGACTCTGTTTTCTAAACAAATTTAAATAATTAGGACTGTTTAAATAATTATCTATTTGAAATAGCCATAACCTTTTGTTTTGTCATACAAGAATTTTTTTTTTGTTCATCTAAGCTTATTTCAAATAAAATAATACATATTTATTAATATTAAGACAATTAATAAGTAAAAGATTTAAAAAATAAATTTGTTTACCAAACAAGTTCAAATCATTATGGCAATTTGAGCAATTATTTATTTCAACTTGTTATGACTTTTTGTTTTGTCATAAAACAATTATTTCTATTCATACAAGTTTATTCAGATTAAAATAATATTAATTTATAAATATTTTGATCATTAATAAGTAAAAGATTTAAAAAATAAATATATTTACTAAACAAGTTCAAATAGTCATGAATATTTGAATAATTATCTATTTCAAATCATTATGACCTTTTCTTTTGTAATAAAAACACTTGTTTCAATTCTTATAAGCTTATTTGAAGTAAGATAATACTAATTCATTAATATTCTGAAAATTAATGAGTAAGAGAATTTAAAAAAGAATATGTTTACCGAATAAGTTCAAATAGTTATGACTATCTGAACAATTATCTATTTCAAAACATTACGATCTTTTGTTTTGTCATTAAACAGTTGGTTATGCTTATGCAAGCTTATTTCAAATAAAGTAATTTAAATTTATTAATATTCCAAAAATTAATAAGTAAAACTTAAAAATATATATATTTTCTGAACAATTTCAAATAGTTATGACTATTTGAAGAATTATCTATTTCAAATTGTTATGACCTTTTGTTTTGTCATAAACCAACTGTTTCTATTCATAAAAGCTTTTTTGAAATAAAATAATACTAATTTTTTAAAATTCTAAAAAATTAATAAGTAAAACATTTAAAAAATAAATCTTTTTACCGAGCAAGTTCAAATAGTTATGACTATTGGAATAATTTTTTATTTCAAATCATTATGATCTTTTGTTTTGTCATAAACAATTATTTCTATTCACACAATTTTATTTGAAATAAAATAATACTAATTTATTAGTATTCTAAAAATTAATAAGTTTGAGATTTAAAAAATAAATTTGTTTACCAAACAAGTTTAAATAGTCATGTTTATTTGAACTATTATTTATTTCAAATCATAATGACATTTTGTTTTGTTGTAAAACAATTATTTCTGTTCATGTACAATTATTCATAATATAATAATACTAATCTATTAATATTTTGATAATTAATAAGAGATTTAAAAACAAAATCTATTTACCGAAATAGTTCAAATATTTATGCCTATTTGAATAATTATCTATCTCAAATCTTTATGATCTTTATTTTGTCATAAAACAAGAGTTTCTTTTCATATTGGCTTCTTCAATTCAAATAATACTAATTTAATAATATTCCAAAAATTAGTAAGAGATTTAAAAAAAATAGTTAAAGCTATTAGAATAATTATCTATTTCAAATAATAAGTATTTGATCATACAAGCTTATTCGAAATAAAATAATAATAACAATTTATTAATCTTTAAAAAATTAATAAGAGATTTAAAAAATGAATCTGTTTACTGAACCAATTTAAATAGTTATGACTATTAGAACAATTCTATACTTCAAATCATTATAACCTTTTGTTATGCCATAAAATAATTATTTCTGTTCACACAAGTTTATTCGAAATAAAACAATACTAATCTAATAATATTCCAAAAATTAATAATTAAGTCATTTAAAAAGTAATTTTTTTTACCAAACTAGTTCAAATAGTTAAGACTATATGAACAGTTATCTAATTCAAATCGTTATGAATTGAATTATACATTATAATATAATTACAATAATTATAAATCCAAATAATTAAATTAATTAAATTATCCAATATGTAATTGTTATTAATAATTAAAGTAATGTAATTTACTAATATTCTAAATATTAATTAAAGATATTTTAATTTATTAATTAAGATAATAATTAAATTACTATATAATAATAAATAATATTAATAATATTTAATAATTATTAATTTAATAATATTACTAACATTTAATAATTTAAGTACTACTAACAAAATAAATTAATAGAATAAATTATTTTAATATAAGCTAAGTTTAATTAGAACTATCTTATTTCAAACAAACTTATATTAATAAAAATATTTAAAATTATTTTAATAATAACCCAATTCTTAATTTATTAACGACTTGATTAAATTAGGTGAAATTAAACAAAAAAGTCAAATTATATCTAATTTATATAATTAATTTAATTAATATTTATTAATTAAATATTATTATTAATAAAATAATAGTATTATTTTAAATGTATTCAAATCTTATATATTATTAAGATTATATGATTAACTATTATATTAAAATACCTAAACTATTTATTATATAAATAGAACCTGCTCTGATATCAACTATCATGGGCCTGGGACTTATGCCAACACTCCGTGGAGCATTAGGTTAGAATATTAAATAATTTAATAGATTATAATGATATTATTTTGATTTATTATTTTGAAAATATAGTTTTTTATGCTTTTAACTATTAATCAGTAAATTAGTTATGAAAAGTAAATTTTACATATATAATTATTTTATTATAATTAAGTTAATAATTGCTTGTTATTAATAGTCAAATATTAATGTTATTTTATTAAAAATAAATTATTAATTAAAATATTAATTGTTAATATTTCAAACATTAATAAATAAGAGACTTAATAACTAAAATTATAAACTGTCACATGAGGGTGGATTTGATCAATTTTATAATAATTTATATTATTTTATTCAAAAAAAAGCTTTTATGAACAGAAAAAATTATTTTACGACAAAGTAAGAGGTTATAGTGATTTCAAATAGATAAATGTTCAAATAGTTATAATTACTTAAACTTGATCAATAAAAATATTCATTGTTTAATATTTGTTAATTTAGTTTAATCAATAACTATGTTAATAATAGTAATTTACTAAATAGTCATAACTAATTTTGGATAATAAAATTATTAATATTATAAAAATATTATAATTATTATATTATAATAATATTAATTATTAGTAATATTATAAATATTAATATAATAAATTTAATAATAATATAATAATACTAATTACAATTGATTATTAAACTATTAATAATAAATAATCATAGTAATAAAAATTAATCAGTAAATAATTAAATGTTATTATTAAAATCAATAATAATTAATAAACAAATAAAATTAATATTATACTTTAATTATAAAACTTGTATAATGAACATTTAAATGACAAACAATATTAAATAATTATTATAATATAAGCTCTAGAAAATTTTTAATTTAATAATTATATAAAATTGTTAATATTAATATAACATTTAACTATTTAAATCCTGATTTATATAATAATTAGAACTCTGATTTATTATATAAGCAATTATTTGTATTTTAGTAATAATCAATATTAACAAGCAATTTTATAATATATCAATTTATATATTAATAATTTAGATAATTATTCTATTTTTAAAATTATTGTTATTATATGAAATAAAATAATATTACCTTTTTAAATTTGTTCGATAAACAAATTTATTTTTTAAAACTTTTGCTTATTAATTTTGGAAATATTAAGAAATTAGTATTATTTTATTCTAGATAAGTTTTAATAAATTGAAACTATTCTTTTATGTGAAAACAAAAGGTCATAACAATTTTAAATAAATAATTATTTAAATAGTCATAACTATTTGAACTTGCTCAATAAAGGGATTTATTTTTTCAAATCTTTTGCTTATTAATTTTTCAAATGTTAATAAATTTGAATTATTTTATTTTGAATAAACTTGTAAGATATGAAATAAATTTTGACTAAACAAAAGGTCAAAAAGATTTCAAATTAATAATTATTCTAATAGTTTTAATTATTTGAACTGGTTCGATAAACATATTTATTTTTTAATCTATATATCTGGTTAATTCTAATAGTCTATTTATATTCTATTATAAATTTAATTAATTTATAATAAATTAGTTTTAAATTTTAGTTTTTAAATCTCTTATTAATTTTCAAAATATTAATAGATTAGTATTATTTTATTCTGAATAATTTTGCATGAATAGAAACAATTGTTTTATGACAAAAAAAGGTCATAATTATTTGAAATAGATAATTGTTCAAATGGACATGACTATTTGGACTTATTCAGTAAATAGATTTATTTTTTAAATTTCCTACTTACTAACTTTCAAAGTATTAATCAATTAGTATTATTGTATGAATAGAAACAATTGTTTTAGGACAAAACAAAAGATCATAACTATTTGAAATAAAAAATTGTTCAAATAGCCATAACAATTTGAATTAGTTCAGTAAACAGATTTATTTTAAAAAATTTTTACTTATTAATTTTGAAATATTAATAAATTAGTACATTTTATTTCAAATATGCTTGTATGAATAGAAACAATTGGTTTATGACAAAACAAAGGGTCATAACTATTTGAAATAGATAATTGTTCAAAGAGTCATAACTATTTGATCATGTTTAGAAAACATATTTATTTTTTTAAATTTTTACTTATTAATTTTTGAAATATTAATAAATTTATATTATTTTCTTCAGAATAAGCTTGTTTGAATAGAAACAATTGTTTTAGGACAAAACAAAATGTCATAACAATTTGAAATAGATAATAGTTCAAATGGACATGACTATTTAAATTTGTTTGATAAACAATTTTTTTTTGAAATCTCCAACTTATTAATTTTTAGAATATTAATTGACTAGTATTATTTTATTTCGAATAAACTTGTATGAACAGAAACATATGTTTTATGACAAAACCTAACTATTTGAACTGATTTGGTAAATACATTTATTTTTTAAATCTCTTACTTACTAATTTTTGAAATATTATTAAATTAGTATTATTTTAATATGAATAAGCTTGTATGAAAAGAAACAACTGTTTTATGACAAAATAAAAATCATAACAATTTGATATAGATAATTATTCAAATAGTCATAACTATTTAAATTGTTTCGATAAACAAATTTAGTTTTTATTAATTTTCAAAATATTAATAGATTAGTATTATTTTGTTTTGAATAATTTTACATGAACAGAAACAATTGTTTTATGACAAAATAAAAGGTCATAACTTGTTCAAATGGACATGACTATTTAACTTGTTCCACAAATAGATTTATTTTTTAAATTTCCTGCCTACTAATTTTTAGAGTATTAATCAATTAGTATTATTTTATTCAAAATAAACTTGTATGAATAGAAACAATTGTTTTAGGGCAAAACAAAAGATCATAACTATTTGAAATAAATAATTGTTCAAATAGTCATGATGATTTAAACTAACTCGGTAAACATATTTATTTATAAAATTTTTTACTCATTAATTTTTGGAATATTAAGAAATTAGTATTATTTTATTTCAAATACATTTGTATGAATAGAAACAATTGGTTTATGATAAAACAAAGGGCCATAACTATTTGAAATAGATAGTTGTTTAAAAAGTCATAACTATTTGAACGTGGTCAGAAAATATATTTAGTTTTTAAATTTTTACTTATTAATTTTTGAAAAATCAATAAATTTATATTATTTTATTCGAAATCAGCTTGTTTGAATAGAAACAATTATTTTATGACAAAAATATGTCATAGTGATTTGAAATAAATAATAGTTCAAATGGACATGATTATTTAAACTTGTTTGGTAAACTATTTTTTTTTTTAAATCTCCAACTTATTAATTTTTAGAATATTAATTTATTAGTATTATCTTATTTTGAATAAACTTGTATGAATAGAAACATACGTTTTATGACAAAACAAAAGATCATAATGATTTGAAATAAATAATTGTTTAAATAATTATAATTATTTGAACTCATTCGGTAAACAAATTTAGTTTTTAAATCTTTTGCTTATTAATTTTTAAAATTTTAATAAATTAGTATTATTTTATTTTGAATAAATTTTTATGCACAGAAACAATTAGTTTATGACAAAACAAAAGGTAATAACAATTAGAAATAGATAATCATTAAAATAGTCATAACTATTTGAATATGTTTAGAAAATAGATTTTATTTTTGAAATTTTAATTTATTTACTATAATTCTATTATTAATACTATTTCATAAATGGACAATTAACTAATCCAATAATTGTTAGTAATTTAATTATTAATATAACAAAATAGATAATTATTAAGATATTAAAATAAATCTAATACATAATTATTAATATATATATTAATAACTTAATATCAAAATTTAAGTTACATATAAATATAATATAATTATATAACAAGTATATGATAATTGTTATCTAATGTAATTATAATATTTAATTATAGTAATAAATTATATTCTATAATTTAAATATTATAATTTATAAAAAATTATAAATATATAATTTTTAATAATTATTATTTAATAAACCAACGTAAGTTATCTATTCATATACCTAATTAATTAATTAGGTAAATTAATAGTTATAATTTGTAATTAGTACATATTAGTTAATTAATTAATATATAAATATTAATTAATTATAGTATTAATAATAATTTATTAATTCAAATTTATGCTTATAAGCAATTTTATTTATTATCAATTTTAAATTACTTATCATTATAATAATTATAAATAAATATAATTTTATTAGCAAATAGTAGGTATTATTTTAATCCGAAAGCTAACATATATTCATATTATAATATCTATTTTATTAATTAAATAATAGTTATAATATGAAATATTTTAGTATAATTAATATTAAAATAGATAATCATTCAAACACCATAGATAATTTATGTCATAATAATTTTGTAATAAATTAGCATATAAGTTATTTGTATTATATAATAAAATACTATTTTATTAATTAATAAATTAATTAATTTATTATAAGCTTGTAGTTTACTATTCAAAATACACTAATTGAAATAATCTATTTTATATTTATTGATAATAAATATAATTTGTTATCATGGTTATTATTATTATTAATTTAAATTATTAATAATAATATTATTATTAATAATAACTAATATTATTAAATATTAATGTACTAATTGATAGTACATTATAAGCCATGAATTAAACAAATTTAATCTATATTATATAATTAATTATTATAATGTATTATAATTGATTAATTGTATTAGTTTAATAACATGTTATATTAATTTTATTTGTTATAAGCAATAGAAAGGATCTTGTATTCTTTATTAAACCAACATTTAAATATTAATTAATATGTAAAGTATTCAAATATTATTATTTTTTAAAATGTTTATAATAATTATTAATATTAAAAATAATTAAATGGTAGAGATCAATCATTAATTAATTTTAAAATATTTAAAATAAATATTAATCTTAATTTATCTATTAAAAATATTTATTCATAGAAATTAATAACTAAGTGATTATATTTTTTAAAGCTGGGTAGTTTATTTTCTTATTAATTTTAAATTAAGTATTAGTAAACAAAGCCATATAGATAATAATTATGATTTATAAATCTAAGTGGTTTTTTATTATTATTTCAAAAATTAATAATAGGTATGATAATTAGATTTTTAAAGATTTATATTAAAACTAATTAATAAAAATCAAATAGATTAAATCTTTTAATCATAACAATTTTAAATAAAAAATTGTTCAAATAATCATAACTATTTGAACTTGTTTAGTAAACAGATTTATTCTTTCAAATCTCTTATTAATTTTTAGAATGTTAATAAATCAATATTTTTTTTATTTTGAATAATTTTGCATGAATAGAAAGAATTGTTTGTGAAAAAACAAAAGGTCATAACAATTTGAAATAGATAATTGTTCAAATGGACATGACTATTTAAACTGATTTGATAGACAAATTAACTTTTTAAATCACTTTGTTATTAATTTTTGGAATATTAATAAATTAGTTTTATTTTATTTTGAATAAGCTTGTATGAACTAAAACAATTGTTTTATGACATAACAAAAAGTCATAACAATTTTAAATAGACAATTGTTCAAAAAGTCATAGCTATTTAAATTTGTTAATATTAGTTTATAATATTAATTATTAGTTCATACAAGCTTATAAAACAATTGATTAATATTTTCCTTGTCTCAAATATCATATTTTTGAATAATTATCTATTTTAATTATTGACAATTTATCATAAAAGATCAAATATACATTTTAAAATATTTATGATTATTTTTAATAATTATTTAACAAAATTCATAAATTATATTATTATTTCATAGCTTATTTATTAATAAATACTGATAATTAAATAATAAAAATTAAATATTTTTTATTTTAAATATTTAAAATTTAAAATTTTTAATTATTAACATTAAAAAAATTAATAAACAAAAGTTATGAAAAAATAAATCTGTTTATCGATCAAGTTCAAATAGTTATGATTATTTGAACAATTATTTATTTAAAATCGTTATGACCTTTTGTTTTGGACAAAAAACAATTGTTTTAGTTCATAAAAGCTTATCCCAAATAAAATAATACTAATTTCTTAATATTTCAAAAATTAATAAGCAAGAGTTTAAAAAAATTAATTTGTTTACTAAACAAATTCAAATAGTTATAACTATTTGAACAATTATCTATTTAAAATCATTATGACCTTTGTTTTGTCATAAAAAAAATGTTTCAGTTCATACAAGCTTATTCGAAATAAAATAATTGTAATTTATTAATATTTCAAAAATTAATAAGTAAGTGATTTAAAAAATGATTTTGTTTACCAAATTAGTTGAAATAATTATGACTATTTCAATAATTATCTATTCGAAATCAATATTACCTTTTGTTTGGTCATATAACAATTGTTTTTTGTCATACAAGCTTTAGAATAAAATAATACTAATTTATTAATCTTTCAAAAGTTAATAAGTAAGAAATTTAAAAAATAAATTTATTTATTGAACCCGTTTAAATAGTTATGACTATTTGAACAAATGTATAGTTTAAATAAGTTATTTAAAAGATAAACCTTTTTTGTTCTATCATAAAAAAATTATTCATGTTCATACAAGCCTATTTGAAATAAAATAATACTAATCTAATAATACTCTAAAAATTAATAACTAAGAGATTTAAAAAATAAATTTATTTACTGAACCAGTTTAAATAGTTAAGACTATATGAACAATTATCTATTTTAAATTGTTATGATCTTTTGTTTTGTCATAAAACAATTTTTTCAATTCATACTAGCTTATTTAGAATAAAAGAAAATGAATTTATTAATATTTCAAAAATTAATAAGAGATTTAACAAATAATTCTGCTTACCTAACCAGTTCAAATAATTATGACCTTTTGTTTTGTGACAAAACAAATATTTTTGTCCACATAAGTTTTTCAGAATAAATTAATACTACTCTGTTAATATTTTAAAAATTAATAATAAATCTAAAAAATAAATCTTTTTATATATCTATTAATTAATGAAAATCAATTATTAAAATATTTAAGTTAAAATCAATTTTCATAAATTTAATATTAATTAAATATGTTTATTCAAATCAATAATTGTAAACTTATTACTTAGTCTTATAATTAGATATAACTTATAACATACAATTAATTTATTATATATTTATTACTTATAATGAAAAAGGCTTTTTTCAAAATTAAATTATTATATTTTAATTATTATTAGTCATAATTATTTTAATAATGCTAATTTTATTTAATATTGTTAATTATAATTAACAATATGATTATATTGGAAATAATTTAAATAGTTATTAGTAATAATAGATAATATTATTATCTATTAATTTATTAATATTTCTAGAATGAATAAGAGATTTAAAAAATAAATTTATTAATTGAACTAGCTCAAATAGTTATGACTATTTATTATAAAATAATAATAACTAAATTATTAATTTATATTTTATTATATAATTAAATATAGTATATTTCAAATTAATTAATTAATGATATTATTCAACAATAATTATAATTAATTACAATATTTGATCATATATTCGATAATAACAATAATTATTTAACTATATATAATTAATATAATTATATTTAATTATTTAATTATTTATATATAATTATATATAATAAAACATAATTATATATTATTTAGATTATGTATTAATTATTTAAAATAAATAAAATAAATATGTTTAATAATTTATTTTGAATAATTTAATAGTTAACAATTATATTATTTAATATTAATAACAATTGCGTTTCTATATTATTATTTATTAATCATTTTATAAATTTAATTAAAATAAATAATCAATTTATTATTATAATAGAATATAACATTTAAAATTATATTCTATTTTATAAGATTAAACTAATTTTAATAAAATTATTAATAATTAAATTTTATTAATGTTATGTTATTAATAATTGTTCATGTTATAATAATTATATAAAATAATTTTGATTAATTTTTAGATTTAATTATTTACTGATTAATTTTTATAATTATGAAAATAAATAAATAACTAATAAAAGTTATTTATTATAATAAAATATATTAATAATTAATAGTTATTAAATGTTATATTTTAAATTATAATTATAATGATTAATTTATTTTATTAAAAGATAATAAGTAATAAGTTATAATTACATCTATATTACCACTCCTATAATAGTAATTATATTATGTTTTAATTTTTATATTATTTATTATATTATAATAATATATACAAGTTTATATTATATACTAATATAAAATAATATTTGCTAATTATTAAATTAGTATCTATTATTAATAATTATTTATATTAAATTCTATTATATAATATTAATTAAAGATAATCATAATATTATTAGTATTATAAATTATTAAAATAATTCATAACTTTAATTGTTATTATTAATAAAATTATATATTAAAATAATAATTATTATCTATATAATAATAATAATAATTAATTATATTATAAATTATTTATTAAATTTAATAAATTATTATTTGTTGTTAATTATTAACAATAGTATAATATCAATATTTGTAATATTAATTAACATATTTTAATTATTAATAATTGTTTACTTTATATCATGATAACTTATATAGTCAAAATTGTTTATATTATTATTAAAATTATTAATAATTAAATAATCAAAATTATTAATTAATAGTTTATTAAAAGTATTAGTTTAATATATCAATTAATATTTTGTTTAAATTAATCTATTTATTATATAATAATTATTATATTATTAATTTTGTTTAATTATAACAAAATAATTAATGTTATAATGATTGTTAATATTTAACGTTATAAATTAATATAAAGTTATTTCTTTATATCTTTATAAATAAAATAACTAATTATTTTTAATATTGTTAAAATATTAATTATTAATTTCTATTTTTATTATTTTAATTAATTATTATAATTAATTAAATATTAAATGTTAATTAATATAAATAAAATGATAATTATTTGAACAATTCTATACTTCATATTATTATATAATTTTTTAACTATATTAATAATAATTCATAAAATAGTATTATTTATTTTTAATAACAATAATAATAATATGAAGTATTATATAATTGTATAATAATTATATTCATAAATATTATAAATATAATTTAATTAATTATAAATATTAATTTATAATTGTGAATATAGTTTTATAATTTATAATTAGTGACTGTTTGAACA
The DNA here is from genome assembly GCF_047325235.1 of Durio zibethinus. Lineage (NCBI taxonomy): Eukaryota > Viridiplantae > Streptophyta > Magnoliopsida > Malvales > Malvaceae > Durio > Durio zibethinus. The sequence continues at coordinate 8,686,419 of NC_143188.1, read as the reverse complement.
ATTCTATACTTCATATTATTATATAATTTTTTAACTATATTAATAATAATTCATAAAATAGTATTATTTATTTTTAATAATATATAATAATATGAAGTATTATATAATTGTATAATATTTATATATATTATTATATATAATAATTAATATAAAATAATTAATAATATCCAATTATATATTATACAATATTATTAATATATATTAATTAAATTAATATTTAATTTATTAGATAATATTGGATTTAGTAATAAAATTATAATGATTATCAATTATTATTATAAGAATTTATTTAAATATTTAATTACTAATTAGTTATTATATAATTATAATTATATAAATTGGTTTAATCAGTTATAAAATTTTAAATAATAATTATTTATTATTTAAAATTAAAATAGCATAATAACTAAATATAGTTAATTTATAATATTAATTATCAAATAGAAAAAAATTTTATAATTTATTATTTGTAATTGTAATTTATATATATTAATAAGTTCGATTAATATTAACAATTGCAATAATTTAATATTAAATATTTTATTATAAAGATATAATCATTAAATAGATTATATAATTAATTAATAAATAAATATTTATTTAAAGTTTTATTAATTAGTATTATTATAAATTTCTAAAATAATAGTAATATTAGTTAATATAATAATAATAATTATTTAATAATAATTATATAATATTTATTATATTATTTATTATTAATAATAATTAATTTATGTATACTTATAAATATACATATAAGTAATATACTATATTAATTATAGTTATAAATATAATAAACAAAAGCAGAATATATAATAAGATATCCATTGATAACTATAACTAGGTAGTTTATAATAAATCTTATGAATCTAAGTTTACTTATATTTATTAAAAATTATTCAGTTATTTTATTACATTAAGATTATTAAATAATTGTTATGAACAATTATTAACTAATACTAATTTATAATTTTAACATATATTATTAATATTTTAATTTAATATTTTTTAGTTAATACTAATAATAAATAATAACTTATATTATAATTTAAGTAATAACATTGTTTAAATTTTTATTATTTATATATAATTATAAAATACTAATTAATTTCTTATATTAATTATTATAGTATCAATATAATTAAACATTTATTAATTGAAATTAATAATAAATTTTATATATTTTATAATATGAAAAAATATATTGCAAATAATCAATTAATATTAATACTTACTTTAATAGTACCATTTTATAATAATTAATATAATATATAATATATTTATAATTATTTAAATTAATTAATTGAATAAGTAACAAATTATTGTTATCATTTATTATAACCCTATTTATATTAATATAAAATTAGCTTATCTAATATTAGTTAATTAAATTTTCAATTCAAGCCTACTAGTCCTCTATCTAACTATATTAGTAAAATTATAAATTTATATAATTATTTATTTAAAATTAAATAATAAATGTTATATTAACATTAAACATAATGTTATATAATTTATCTAATCTATTAATAATTTATTAATATTATATTTAATATATTAAACCCTAAACCAAATATTAATTAAATAAAATACTATAATAATCACTATTAAATTATAACAAATTGTTCATTTAAAATAAGACTATGTTCATATTTCTATTTTGTCATAAGTATGTATTTAATAATATGTTCAATATAATATATTTAGAATTAAAATTATTACAATATATTTATATATTATGTTTAAATAATTAATTTATAATATTATAAATGACAATATTATATATTAACTATAAATAATTTACTATAGTATTTAAATCAAATATAACTATAATAAAAGAAAATATGTTTAAAATAATTTAGATAAATTATATTAATAACAATGTTATTAATAAGATAATAGATAAATAGATATAATTTATTAGTTTAATAAATTTGATTAACTAATTATTTAATTTAATTTTAAATATTAATTATTAATATTTTGTATATATATTATGATTAATATTAAGTTAAGAAATTAAGTCATAAAAAAAAATTATTAAATGATTAATATTAATTAACTTGTATGAGCTGAATTTTAAATTATGTAATTAATAAAAATAGTAATTAAATAAAATATTTTAATTGTATAAAATATTATAATTATATATAAATTCTACAATTCTTTAATTTAAAATTTAAATATAAAATTTATTTATTTATATTATATTAATTTATTATCAATTGTAATAGTAATTATTATTAATATAATAATTTTTAATATTTTTAAAATAATTAAATATTAATTATTTTAACATTAATAAGGTGTCAAAAAATTAATAAGCAAAACATTTGAAAAAATAAATTGTTTACCAAACAAGTTCAAATTAATTATTTATTTATATTTGATAAATATAATAGATATAATTAACATATATATTGTTATAGTTACATTAATTATTTTTGTTTATATAAATTATTTATTAATAATTATTATAAATGTTTATAATCAAATATTAATAATAAATATATTTTCTATAACTAATTAACTTATATTTAAATAAGTATTATTAATTAATTATTAATATCACAATTAATATTAATTATTTAATAGTATATAATTAAGTAATATTAAAATTATTATATAAATTATGATTAATATATAGTATATTAGATTTATTTGTATTAATTATTAAGCTATTGCAATATTTATTACTTAAAATAAAATTTAATATTTATTTTTAATTTAAAGAAATTAATATAGTAAAACAATATATATTAGTTTTAATCTTTAAAATTTAAATATTATATATATTATCTATTATTACAAATATATAATATTATAAATTATTGCTACAAATATTAATTTAAAATTATATAATTATTTATCATTAATGATAAATATTAGGTAACTAATATAATTACAATATAATTATGATATAATTGTGTAAGTAGTACAGTTAATAAATATGGTTATTTGATATTATTAAAATAAAATAATAAATTTAAATAGATATTATAACTGTATAGATTATACTAAATTATATAATCCATACAATTATTAAATTAATTAAATAATAAATAAATATTTAATTAATTTATAAATAATTATTAAAATTACTAGTTATATTTAATACTATATTATATATTAATTTTAAATATTAAATCTAATTTATTAATTTAATTATAATAAAAATTTTAAAAATATTATGATATTAAATTACTGTAAATTTTAATAGAAACTGTTTTCTATTATATTATTGCTCATATTATAATATTAACAAATATTATATAAATTTATAATATATTAATTAAATTAATTAAATAAATATTAATTAATTAATTAATATTTATAATCTTATAATATATAAATAGTTTTATTTGTTATATATATAAAATAGCTTAATTTTTAATATAAATATATTTTATAAAATAATATTATTTATTAATAGTAAGTAAAAATAATTTATTAATATATTATAATCTATAAATATATATTATAATATCAATTATAATTATTATATATGATATTATTATTAAAATATTTAAATAATATTTTTTATTAATTAATAATATTATAATTATATTTATATTATTAATAATTATAGTTAATATATTATTTGAATATTTAATTTAATATAATTTATAATAGTTATAATATATAATTATATTTATAATTGGTAATATTATAAATAGTATCTAATATATCAATTTAGACTTGTATAAGTTATATAAATTAATTATATAATATTTATTGGTATCTATAAATATAATTGTTATAACAAATTTAATTTTGAATTAATAATTACAATTAATTATAAATATAATAATAATTGTTTTAATTTATATTTTATTATATAATTAAATATAGTATATTTCAAAGTAATTAATTATTAATTAATTAATTTATTATATTATTCAACAATAATTATAATTAATTATAATATTTTATCATATATTCGATAAATTTTAACTTATAACTTAAATAATAAAATATTTATAGTTATTATAAGTCATGTTATATTAATTTTATAATAATAATAATATTATTAAATAGGTCATAGGAGCATGTTTTAATTAATAATTTTAAATTCATTATTATTATTATTAATATTAAATATAAAATAAATAATTAATATTATAATAATTATAAATTATTATTATTATTACAATTGATATTAAGTTTAATTAAGTTTATAATAATTATATTTAGTTGTTATACTATAGTATAATCAATTATTATAATAATATAATTAATAACAATTGTAATAATAAAATTAGTATAAACTTAATTATACTAAGTTTGAATTGGTTTATAATTAATTATCATTAATTATATGTTAACTATATAACATATAATTATAGTTATATATTTATATATATAATCAATTATTAATTATATAACTAATGAATTTTTGGCATATTAATAAATATTATATTTATATTTAATATTTTAGTTGTTAAATATTCATTAATTAATAATTAATTAAATAATGAATATTTTATTAATCATTATTAAATAAATATTTCATTATTAATATTTCTATTAATTGGGCATTATATCATAGAAATATTAATTAACAAATTAATAATATGAAATATTATTATTTAATATTATTTTATTTATTAAAAATAATGAAATATTAATTATATTTTAATAATAATATTGAATTATTAATATTAACAAGAAAAACACATAGTTATATTATAATTAAAAGATTAATTAATTCAATCTTTATTTAATATTAATATTGATTAATTATTAACATTAAAATAAATATTGACAATATAGTTCCTTATTTTAATTAAATATAAATAATTGTTAATATTTAAAACAATTGTTATTAATTTAAAATGCTACTTCTATTAATTTTAAAATGAATTAGATAATATTTAAGATTAATCATGAAACTTAATCTATTAACAATTATTTGAATTAATTAAAATATAAATATTTAATTAAAATATTATTATAAATACTTATAATTTATTATTAATTATCTAATTATTGATTTTTATTAATTAATATATATCTAAAAAGATTTATTTTTTACATCTATTATTAATTTTTAAAATATTAATAGAGTAGTATTAATTTATTTTGAACAAACTTATATGGAGAAAAAACATTTGTTTTATGACAAAACAAAAGGTCATAATTATTTGAACCGGTTAGGTAAGTAGAATTATTTGTTAAATCTCTTATTAATTTTTGAAATATTAATAAATTCATTTATTATTAATTATATTTAATAATATAAATTTTGAATGTTATATATAATCAGTTGTAATAATTATTATAGTTTTAATAGTTTAATTATTACCATAATATTAATAAAATAATAATAATTGAATATAGTATTAACTTTTTGTTTTAAAATAATAATATGTAATATTTTATATTATCTTTAATATTCAATTATATTCTAACTATATAATTATCTATAATTGTAAGTAAGAGATAATATTTGAAAGATAATATATTAATTAGATTTATTAGATTAATAAATAATTTAATATAAACCATATTAAAGTAATAAATTAATTTATTATTTAATAATATTAAAAATAAATTAATAATTAAATTAATATTAAAATTAAAATCCTTATAATAATTTAGTTAAATAAATAATTATTATTTAAAACAAACTTGTAAGATATGAAACAAGTATTTGATGACTAAGCAAAAGGTAATAAATTAGTATTATTATTTAATTATTAATTAAATTGTAAATATTAATTTTAATTATCAATTTATTTAATTAAATAGAAAACTAATAATTAACAATTAATACTTTAAAGAATTAAATTATAAATATAAATATTTAATTGCAATTATTTTAATTTTCTATTTAATAAAAATAACATATATTAATAGAAATATATTTGTAATATAACATGTATAATTTAATTAATTATATTAAATTATTTTATTTCTTTTGTTCAAATTATACGATATATATTATAAATATTTATTAACAATCATTATAACATTAAAATAAAATAAAATAGAAATATATGCATAAAATTAATTATATAAATATTAAATACCTAAAATTAATAAGTAAGTGATTTAAAAAATGATTATGTTTACCAAATTAGTTCAAATAATTATGGCTATTTCAACTATTATCTATTTGAAATCAATATTACCTTTTGTTTGGTCATATAACAATTTTTTTTATCATACAAGCTTCAGAATAAAATAATACTAATTTATTAATCTTTCAAAAGTTAACAAGTAAGCAATTTAAAAAATAAATTTATTTATTGAACCTGTTTAAATAGTTATGACTATTTGAACAAATGTATAATTTAAATAAATTATTTTAATAATTGAAAAGTTTACAATTAATTTATTTTATTTACTATAATACTAAATTAATATTTTGTTAATTATACTAAATAAAGATTATTATTATAACATTATTAATTTACTAATTACTAAATCTATTTACCGAAATAGTTCATATAATTTATCATTCTATATTTTATTATACTAAATTAATCTTATTATTAATTAATATTAATATAACATTAAATTTATTAAAATTGTATAAATAGATTTATAATTATAATTAGAATTATTTTACTCATATTGATATATTAAATATTCTGAGTATGAATTTAAAATAATATTATATTATTATATTTTAATTATTGATTAATAAATTATTGATTCAATAAACTATTCACATATACATTTAATTATTATACTATTTGATTATTGTAAAATTATTAACTAATTTAAATATAATATAATGAATTGATAATTAAGTAATAACTTAACATTAAATTTAATAATAATATTATAATATTATATAATATTAATTATATAATATTATATAAATATTATAAAATAGTTGTTTTATAAACAATTGCTTAATTATATATAGTATGAATTTTATTTATAATTATATCATTATTATTATATTAAAAATATAAATTAATATTTTATATATATAATTAACTATTTAAATAATAAGAAATTTGTATTATTTTATTTTGGATAAGCTTTTATGAACTAAAACAATTGTTTTTGGTCAAAACAAAAGGTCATAACGATTTTAAATAAATAATTGTTCAAATAGTTATAATTATTTGAACTTGATTAGTATAATTAAGTAAAAATATATATAATAAGAATTTATATTTAATAAATTAATAATTAAAATTATCTTTAATTCTTTTTAAATAATATAAAAGAATTAAGCCATAAGCTTAATAATAAAATAATCAAATAATTATGGTCATTTCAACAATTATCTATAGATTTAATATAGATATAATAACCATTTATGAAATATTAGATAATTAATAATATTAATTAATTAATATTTTATTAATTTTATTAATTTAATATTTTATCATTGATATTCAAGTAAACTTTTCAAGTAATTGATTAATTATTTAATATCGAATACTAAGATTTTAATAATAATTATCAATAATTTTAATTTATTAAAATATTATATATAATTTTAATAAATTATATCAATATTATCTATTTAATAAATCTATTTTATAGTTTTAATTATCAATTTTAAATAATTATTAAAATCAATAATTCAAATATTTATAACTATTTGAATATTATTCTATTTAAGTTTAAATTTGTTTAATTTAAACTTTAATTGATTTTAATTATTTTAGTACCAATTTATCAATATTTTGAAAATTAATAATTAAGAGATTTAAAAAAATGAATTTGTTTATCGGACAAGTTTAAATAATTATGACAATTTGAACAATTATTATTTGAAATTAGTATAACCTTTTGTTTTATCATAATATAAATTTTTTTGTTCATACAAGCTTATTTCAAATAAAATAATATAAATTTATTAATATTAAGACAATTAATAAGTAAAAGATTTAAAAAATAAATTTTTTTATCAAATAAGTTCAAATTGTTATGACTTTTTGTTTTGCCATAAAACAATTGTTTCTGTTCATACAAGGTTATTCATATTAAAATAATATTAATTTATTAATTTTCGACAATTAATAAGTAGAAAATTTAAAAAATAAATATGTTTACCCAACAAGTTGAAATAGCCATGATAATTTGAATAATTAACTATTTCAAATCATTATGTCCTTTTTGTTTTGTAATAAAATAATTGTTTCAATTCAAATAAGCTTATTTGAAATAAAATAATACTAATTTATTAATTTTATGAAAATTAATGAGTAAGAGAATTAAAAAATGAATATGTTTGCCAACCATGTTCAAATAGTTATGACTATCTAAAAAATTATCTATTTTAAAACATTATGACCTTTTGTTAATGATTCAACTAGGTTGAATTACTATCGTGACACTGACATCAGTAGGGTAAAACTAATCTGTCTCACGATAGTCTAAACCCAGCTCACGTTTCTTATTGGTGGGTGAATAATCCAACACTTGGTGAATTGTGCTTCACAATGATAGGAAGAGCTGACATCGAAGGATAAAAAAGCAATGTCCCTATGAACGCTTGGCTGCCACAAGCCAGTTATCCTTGTGGTAACTTTTTTGACACCTCTAGCTTTAAAATTTAGAAGGTCTAAAGGATTGATAGGCTACACTTTCATAGTTCATATTCGTATTGAAAATCAAAATCTTATTTAGAATAAAATTAAATAAAAAATTATTTTATCTTCCAAGCTTGTTGACCATTTGATACAGCAGTAACTGTTAAGATTGAAAAAAAAAAAGATCTTAGGCCCATAGGTAACAGAAAAGAAGTTAATGGTAAAATGACATACATAAATGGTATACACAAGATTTTTTTTATAAAGCAATCATATACATATCAACCACAAGAGCAACTTACATTGAAAACAAATGTAATATAGTTAAGAACAATCTCGATGAACAGTTAAAATCCTCAATGAGACATCATATTGCTACCTTAAGACCATCAGTCCAAAAATCTTGAGAAAGCATGCACTTTAGTTAAATTAAGAAGGTATCTATGAGAAATAAAATAACCACCAAATTGAAATAAAATTTTCTAATGAACAGATTGATATCATTTACCTTTTTTCTTTTTCCTAAAGCTTCATCTTATTCCTTTCAGTTTAGAAGCCTATGTTATGAAACCAAGATCTTCATGCTCTTGGGGCATACGAATTTTTTACTAGCCTTTTTTTTTAATAAAAGATAAAGCACTCGCATTCTATGAAAAGTGAATCCCTTCAGTGTTATTTTAAGTCTTTTCTCTTATTGGGACCTTTTCTATCGTGTAAAAATTCTTTAAAATTGAAATTCTTTAAAACTAACCTTTATGGTTCGCTACCCCTAACATCAAATTCTTGTAAGATTAGGATTGCCAAGTCTATATATATTGCTCGTCAGGCCTGTCAATTAATACATAATAGGTCTATAAAGTTTCCTCTAGGTTATTATAGTGTCCTTTTTGGATTGTATGAAAAAGTGCCATAACCTAGATTTGAAGCCTGTGGAACCTTAGGTGGCCTTCCTAGAGCTTACGAAATCTGGCTATGAAGCCTATACCTTCTTTGTATCCTAAAAACTATTTTAGTCCTAAAATGTTTTTGTATTCACTTTGAAGCCTAGTTAAGACCTTTTCAAATCCTAACAAATGCATATTAATTAGAAATCAAATAAGTAATTATTTCTAACAATTGTTTAATATTAAATTAATTATATTATATAAATTTAGTAAACTATTCAAATAATAGTACTAATCAAATTTGTTTTTTAAATTTAATTAAAATAATTAAATATTAATTAAATATATGACTATTATAAATTAGATTAATAGTTATTAATTATTTTCATAATTCATTATAATATTATAATGTCCATTTGAACAAACAATGAATTTATTAATATTTTGAAAATTAAAGAAGTAAGAAATTTAAAAAGTAAAAATGTTTACTAAACCGTTCAATTAGTTATAACTATTCGAACAATTATTTATTTCAAATCATTATGACCATTTGTAATGTCATAAAATAATTATTTCTACTCATATAGTCTTATTCAGAATAAAGTAATACTAATTTATCAATATTTTGAAATTAATAACTAATAGATTTAAAAAATGAATCAATTGGCCTGACTAGTGCAAATAGTTATGATTGTTCCATTTCAAATCATTATGACCATTTGTTTTATCACAAAACAATTGTTTCTGTTTGTACTAGCTTATTTGAAATAATATAATTCTATTGTATTAATAAGAGATTTAAAAAATAAATCTATTTATCAAACAAGTGCAAATAATTATGACTATTTGAATAATTATCTATTTCTAATCACTCTAACTTTTTGTTTTGTCCTAAAACAAAAATTTCTATTCATACAAGCTTATTTCAAATAAAATTATACAAATTTATTAATATTCAGACAACTAATAAGTAAAAGATTTAAAAAATAAATCTATTTATCAAATAAGTTTAAATAATTATGACTATTTGAATAGTTATTTATTTCAAATTGTTATGACTTTTTGTTTTCTCATGACATAATTTATTTTTCTTCATAAAAGCCTATTTGGATTAAAATAATATTAATTTATTAATATTTTAAAAATTAATAAGTAAAAGATTTATTATTTTTTAAATAAGTTAATTAATTAGTCAAAATTAATTGTATATTTGTTATATATAAATATAAGAATTATAATAAAATATAAATAACTATTAGATATAATTTATAATAATATAACAATTTATAATATATTATAAGTACTTATATGTTTATAATCTTATAAGAGATTAATAATATAAACAAAAACATTTGTTTTTAATTATTATAACTAAAATCATTAGAATAATTCTAATATTTTTTAAAAATATAAACTAATATTACTATCTAATTAATAGAAATATATTATAAATAATTAATATATTTAATATTATATGACTATTTATTATATTTATTAATTTAGTAACTAATTTACTAAATTTAACAATTAATATATTAATTATAATTGAATTATAATGATTTATCAAACAATTATGTATAAAATAAATAGATTTAGTAATTAGTAAAATAATAAATTATATTTATTTAATTAATTATATATAATTATAATGAATTATAATTAATAAAATATTAATAATAACTAATAGTCTAATATATTATTAATTATATGTAATTATATATAAATATTAATAGTATATATATAGTATATATATAATTATACTATTAATAGTGTTATATATATAATTATATATAAATATTAATTAGTCTAACATACTATTAATTATATATAATTAGATTAATTATATATAATTATGACCTTTTGTTTTGTCATAAAACAATTGTTTCAGTTCATACAAGTTTATTCGAAATAAAATAATAGTAATTTATTAATATTTCAAAAATTAATAAGTGATTTAAAAAATGATTCTGTTTACCGAATTAGTTCAAATAATTATGGCTATTTCAATAATTATATATTTGAAATCAATATTACCTTTTGTTTGGTCATATAACAATTATTTTTTATCATACAAGCTTTAGAATAAAATAATACTAATTTATTAATCTTTCAAAAGTTAATAAGTAAGAAATTTAAAAAATAAATTTATTTATCGAACCCATTTAAATAGTTATGACTATTTGAACAAATGTATAGTTTAAATCAATTATTTAAAAAATAAACTTTTTTTGTTCTGTCATAAAACAATTATTCATGTTCATACAAGCTTATTCGAAATAAAATAATACTAATCTAGTAATACTCTAAAAATTAATAAGTAAGAGATTTCAAAAATAAATTTGTTTGTTGAACCAGTTTAAATAGTTAAGACTATATGAACAATTATCTATTTTAAATCGTTATGACTTTTTGTTTTGTCATAAAACAATTTTTTCAATTCATACTAGCTTATTCATAATAAAATAAATGAATTTATTAATATTTCAAAAATTAATAAGAGATTTAACAAATAATTCTGCTTACCTAACCAGTTCAAATAATTATGATTATTTGAACAATTATTTATTTCAAATAATTATGACCTTTTATTTTGTCCATATAAGTTTGTTCGAAATAAATTAATGCTACTCTATTAATATTTTAAAAATTAATAATAGATCTAAAAAATAAATCTTTTTGGATATCTATTAATCAATAAAAATCAATAATTAAAATATTTAAATTAAAATCAATATTCAAATAATTAATAATAAATTATAAATATTTATAATAATAATTATAACTAAGAAATAATTTAATTTATTAAAATTAACTGAATTAAGTTAATTAAATATTTATAAATAATAAATAAATAAACTATAGAAATAGCTATAGTTTTTATTAATTATAAATTAATTATAACTGTATAGATTATAACTAAGAATTTAATATTCTTATTTAATTATTATTATATATATTTTATTAGATAATTCAATTTGAATTAAATTTATTTATGGTAAATTAGCTAATAGTAGTTACAAGATCTCATGACAAATTTAAAGCTTTTATTCAAAATATAATTATTAATTGGTAAATAGATTTAAATATTAATTTTTATGATTTATATTAATTTATAAATATTTATTAATTATGAATAAATTTATTAGATTGCTTATAAATTTATATAATTATGTAATATAATTATATTACACAACAAATAGTTTATTTTTTATTATAATTTATTTTTAATTAATAATTAATAATTAATATTTGTGTTAATTGTAGCTATTTTGTTAAATATATATTATTTGATTTATTAAGTAGCTAATTAAAAATTATTTATAACAATAAATATAGTTATGTCAATGCATTCAAATATTCATAACTATTTGAATATTATTCTAGTTTAAGTTTAAATTTGTTTAATTTTAAATAATAAGATACTAATATTTGAAATTTCAAAAAATTCCATCATTGGATAATTATTATTTATTCTCAAAAAATAACTATATTATTATCTTAATTAATTAAAATAGTTAACTATCCTAATAATTATCTAAATTTATTATCAAAACTATTTAATTTTAATCTTTATTAAATTATTATTTAATTAAATATAAAGTTAAGTATTATAATAATTGACTATTTCAATTAATAAATATTAAATTGTGTCATGAGAAAACAAAAAGTCATAAAAATTTGAAATAAATAATTGTTCAAATAGTCATAATTATTTAAACTTATTTGATAAGTAGATTTATTTTTTAAATCTTTTACTTATTAGTTGTCTGAATATTAATAAATTTGTATAATTTTATTTGAAATAAACTTGTATGAATAGAAAATTTTGTTTTAGGACAAAATAAAAGGTTATAGCGATTAAAAATATATAATTATTCAAATAGTCATAATTAATTGTACTTGTTCGATAAACAGATTTATTTTTTAAATCTCTTATTAATTTTTAGAATATTAATAAAATAGAACTATATTATTTCAAATAAGGTAGTACAGACAAAAATAATTGTTTTGTGATAAAAAAAAAGGTCATAATGATTTGAAATAGATAATTATTCGAACAGTCATAACTATTTGCACTGGTCAGGCCAATTGATTCATTTTTTAAATCTATTACTTATTAATTTCAAAATATTGATAAATTAGTATTACTTTATTCCGAATAAGACTGTATGAATAGAAATAATTATTTTATGATAATAATAATGGTCATAATGATTTGAAATAAATAATTGTTCAAATAGTTATAACTAATTGAACTGGTTTAGTAAATAGTTTTACTTTTTAAATTTTTTCTTTCTTAATTTTCAAAATATTAATAAATTAATATTGTTTTATTCTGAACAAACTTGTACGTACAAAAACATTTGTTTTATGACAAAATAAAAGAACATAACGATTTGAAATAGATAATTGTTCAAATAGTCATAATTATTTGAATTGGTTAGGCAAACTTAAATGTTTTTTAAATCTCTTGCTTATTAAGCTTTGAAATATTAATAAATTTGTTTTACTTTATTACAAATAAGTTACTAAGAAATGAAAAAATTGTTTTACAACAAAACGAAAAGTCATAATGATTTGAAATAAAAAATTGTTCATATACCCTAAAATATTTGAACTAGTTCAGTAAACAAATCTATTTTTTAAATTTATTAGTTATTAATTTTCAGAATATTATTAAATTAGTATTATTTTTATTTCGAATAAACTTGTGTGAATAGAAATAATTATTTTATGATATAACAAAAGGTTATAACAATTTGAAATATATAATTGTTCAAATAGTCATAACTATTTGAACCGGTTCAGTAAACAAATTAACTTTTTAAATCTTTTATTAATTTTTGAAATTTAGTAAATTAGTATTATTTTATTCCAAATAGGCTTGTATGATGAAAAACAATTGCTTTATGACAAAACAAAAGTTCATAACGATTTGAAATAGATAATTATTCAAATAGCCATAATTATTTGAATAATTTGATAAACTAATTTATTTTTTAAAACTCCAACTTCTTAATTTTTGAAATATTAATAAAGCAATATTATTTTATTTTGAAAAAATTTTTATGTACTAAAACAATTGTTTTATGATAAAATAAAAAGGTCATAACGATTTTAAATAGATAATTGTTCAAATAGTCATAACTATTTGAACTTATTCGGTAAATAGATTTCTTTAAAATTTCTTATTAATTTTCTAAATTTTAATAAATTAGTATTACTATATTTCGAATAAGCATGTATGAACTGAAACAATTATTTTTTGACTAAACAAAAGATCAAAATAATTTGGAATAGATAATTGTTCTAATAGTCTTAACTATTGGAACTGCTTCGAAAAACACATTTATTTTTAAATCCTTATTAATTTTTGAAATAGTAATAAATTGGCATTATTTTATTCTAAATAATTTTGTATGAATAGAAACAATTATTTATAATAAAACAAAATGTCATAACAATTTAAAATAAATAACAGTTCAAATGGACATGACTATTTAAACTTGTTCGGTAAATAAATTTATTTTTTAAATATCTAACTTATTAATTTTTAGAATAATAATAAATTAGTATTATTTTATTCCAAATAAACTTGTGTGAATAGAAACAATTGTTTTATGACAAAACAAAAGATCATAAAGATTTGACATATATAATTATTCAAATAGTAATAACTATTTGAACTTACTCGGTAAACAAATTTATTATTTAAATCTTTTACTTATTAATTTTAGAAATATTAATAAATTAATATTATTTTATTTCTAGTAAGCTTATATGAATAGAAATAATTGGTTTATGACAAAACAAATTGTCATAACGATTTGAAAAAGATAATTGTTCAAATAATCATAACTATTGAATATGTTCAAAAAACATATTTATTTTTAAAATTTTTATTTATTAATTTTTGGACTTTTAATAAATTTATATTATTTTATTTGAAATAAGCTTGCATGAACAGAACTAAGTATTTTATGACAAAACAAATGGTCATAATGTTTTGAAATAGATAATTATTTAGATAGTCATAACTATTTGAACTTGTTTGGTAAACAAATTCATTTTTTTAATTCTCTTACTCATTAATTTTTGGTAGATTAATAAATTAGAGCTATTTTATTTCAAATAAGCTTATGTTAACTGAAACAATTATTTTATTACAAAATAGAAGGTCACAATTATTTGAAATAGATAATTATTCATATAGTCTTGACTATTTGAACTTGTTTGGTAAACATATTTATTTTTTAAATCTTTCACTTATTAATTGTCAAAATATTAATAAATTAATATTATTTTAATCCAAATAAGCTTGTATGAATAGAAACAATTGTTTTATTACAAAACAAAAAGTCGTAACAATTCTGTTTACAAAACTATTTCAAATAATTATCTATTTCAAATTGTTATTACCTTTTGTTTTGTCATAAAACAAATGTTTTTGTTCATATAAGTTTGTTTGGAATAAAATAATATTGATTTATTAATATTTCAAAAATTAATACGTAGGAGATTTAAAAAATAAATTTGTTTGCCATACCAATTCAATTAGTATAACTATTTAACCAAATATTTATTTCAAATCATTATGACCAATTTTTTTATCATAAAACAATTGTTTCTGTTCATATAATATTATTTGGAATAAAGTAATGCTAATTTATTAATATTTTGAAAATTAATAAGTAATGGATTTAGAAAATGTACCTTTTGGCTTGACCATTGCAAATAATTATAACTATTTGAACAATTATCTTTTTCAAATCATTATGACCTTTTGTTTTCTTACAAAACAATTGTTTTTGTTCATACAAGCTTATTCATAATAACATTATTCTAATTTATTAATATTCTAAAAATTAATAAGTGAGAGATTTAAAAAATGAATCTGTTTATTGAACAAGTTCAAATAATTATGACTATTTGAACAATTATCTAGTTCAAATTGCTATAACCTTTTGTGTTGTCATAAAATAATTTTTTCTATTCATACAAGCTTATTTAAAATTTGTTTACCAAATAATTTTGAATAGTTATGATTGAAACAATTTATTTATTTCAAATCGTTATGACTTTTTGTTTTTGTCATAAAATGATTATTTTTGTTCATATTAGCTTATTCATATTAAAATAATATTAATTTATTGATATTTCAACAATTAATAAGTAAAAGATTTAAAAAATAAATATGTTTACCAAACAGTTCAAATAGTAATAACTATATGAATAATTATCTATTTCAAACGTTATGACCTTTTGTTTTGCCATAAAACAATTATATCAATTCATATAGGCATATTCGAAATAAAATAATACTAACTTATTACTATTCCAAAAATTAATGAGTAAGAGATTTAAAAAATGAATCTATTTACCAAACAAGTCTAAATAGTTATGACTATTTGAACAATTATCTATTTCAAATTGTTATGACCTTTTGTTTTGCCATAAAACAATTGTTTCTATTCATACAAGCTTATTTCAAATAAAATAATATAAATTTACTAATATTCCAAAGATTAATAAGTAAAAATATATAAAATAAATTTGTTTTTTGAACATGTTCAAAATAATTATGACCATTTGCACAATTATCTATTTCAAATCATCATGACCTTTTGTTTTGTCATAAACCAATTGTTTCTATTCATAAAAGCTTATACAAAATAAAATAATACTAATTTATTAAAATTTCAAAAATTTATAAGTAAAATATTTAAAAAATAAATTTGTTTACCGAGTGAGTTCAAATAATTATGACTGTTTAAATAATTATTTATTTCAAATCGTTATAATCCTCTGTTTTGTAATAAAACAATTGCTTCTATTCATACAAAATTATTCAAAATAAAATAATACTAATTTATTAATATTTTAAAAATTAATAGGAGATTTAAAAACTATATCTGTTTATTGGACCAATTCAAATAGTTATGACTATTTGAATAATTATCTATCTCAAATTGGTATGATCTTTGTTTTGTCATAAAATAATTGTTTCTGTCCATACAAACTTATTCGAAGTAAAATATTGCTAAACTAATAATATTCTAAAAATTAATAAGTAAGAGATTTAATAAATAAATGTATTTGTTGAACCAGTTCAAATAGTTAAGACTATTATAATAATTATCTATTTCAAATCATTCTGACCTTTTGTTTAGTTATAAAATAATTGTTTAGTTGATACATGCTTATTCGAAATAAAATAATACTATTTTATTAACATTCAAAAAATTAATAAGCAAGCAATTAAAAAATAAATCTGTTTACCAAACAAGTTTAAATAGTTATGACTATTTAAACAATTATCATTTTAAAATTGTTATGACCTTTTGTTTTATCATAAAACAATTGTTTCATTTCATAAAAGTTTATCCAAAATAAAATAATATTACTTTATTAATATTTCAAAAATTGAGAAATAATATTACTTTATTAATATGTCAAAAATTAAGAAGTTGGAGATTTAAAACATAAATCATTTTATTGAATCAGTTCAAATAGTTATGGCCATTTAAACAATTATCTATTTCAAATCATTTTGAACTTTTGTTTTGTCATAAAAAAATTGTTTTTCATCATACAAGCCTAATTAGAATAAAATAATACTAGTTTATTAATATTTCAAAAATTAATAAGTAGGAGATTATCTGTTTACTGAACTAGTTCAAATAATTATGACTATTTAAACAATTATATATTTCAAGTCATTATAACCTTTTGTTTTCTCATAAAACAATTATTTATGTTCATATAAGCTTATTCGAAAGAAAATAATACTAATCTAATAATATTATGAAAATTAATAATTAAGAGATTTGAAAAATAAATTTATTTGTTGAACCAGTTCAGTTCAAATAGTTAAGGCTATATGAATAATTTTCTATTTCAAATCATTATATTCTTTTATTTTGTCATAAAACAAATGTTTTTGTTAATATAATTTTGTTTAGAATAAAATAATATTAATTTATTAATATTTGAAAATTAATAAAAGATTTAAAAATAAATTTGTTTACCAAACTAGTTCAATTAGTTATAACAATTTAATAATTATTTATTTCATATTGTTATAACCCTTTGTTTTGTCATAAAACAATTATTTCTATTGGTATAGTCTTATTTGAAATTAAGTAATGCTAATTTATTAATATTCTAACAATTAAAAAGTAACGAATTTAAAAAATGAATTTGTTAGCCTGACCATTGCAAATAGTTATGACTATTTGAATAATTATCTATTTTAAATTATTATGACCTTTTATTTTGTCACAAAACACTTGTTTTTGAATTACAAGGAATATCTAATTAATATTTATATAGTATTTATATTCAAAATAAAACAACTATTTGAATATTATTCATCTTATTCTTAATTGTTATATTCTTATAATTAGCAATTTTATTTACAATTCAAATTATTCGAATATTATAATAAATTATTATTAATTTGTTTGCAATGACCAATATTTATTAAATTATTTTAATATTGCTATTTATTTAAGAAATATTTTAAATATAATAATATTATTAATTTAAGTAATATTAAATTGTAAAATTAAATATAATTAACAAATAAATTATAGTTATAATTAAATGTTAAATATTTTTAAATATCATTTCATAAGTTACTATTTTGATGTGGCTTTTTACAAAGTCATTGTCATGCACTTTCTCTGGAAATAACATCCTTCAAAAAAGCAGGTTCATGATGAAGTAATCTTGGAAGGAGCAAGTGAGTCAGCTGAGATTACGAAAGCAATTATTATTGAGTGCATGTCAAAACCCTTCAAAGGAAATTATTTTCATTTAATATTAATTATAATAATTATTCAAATAATATTTTAATTTATTTAAATATAATAAATTCGTATATTAAATTAATAATTAATTTATGTTGAATTATGGGATCCAACGGTCTCCCTTAGGGACTCGGTATGCTGATTCATCTGGGTGAGGTATCCTATAGCGGATCGGATTTCGGTGTATGGCAACCCAACCTGCCAAGGCCCAATGGGTGAGGTATCCCATGAAGGCTTTGCGAAGCTTCTTATGTCCACCTGTCACTTAGTACGGGGCTCTGCGCTACTAAAAGAGAATAAGGAAATAGAGTTACGCCTTCACTATCAGCTATAGCTTTTGGTGTAGTGGTAAGCGCTTGTTCATGAAAACATATTGTTAGCCTTGAATTAATCCTTATTTTGAAATGACAAAACATTAAAGCTAAATAAACTTGATCAAGATTTTGAAAAAGATTTATTTAGTACAGGTTCTTAAGTTTTATATTTGGTACTAAATAAATAATATGATTTTCAAAGTTTAAACAAACATTTATTGGTGTCATATTTCTCAAACCAAATCTACCTTTAAAGATTTTTTATTTGAGCTTAAATGAAAGTCCAGTTGTTGTTTTTAAAGTGAACTTATTCATTTTGGACTTAAAACAATTTTGATAATATTGGTTTTGGGAAATAGATTAAGTTAGGAAAGTTTTTTTACAAGAACAAAGTTTTCCAACATTGAACTTATTTTATTTTTCTGTATAAATTCACAAGGTTTTAATACTTGAATTTTATATGGTTGGAAAGCACTTTGAGTCTACTTTCTAATGGATCAAACAAAAAGAAAATCCAAATTTTCTAAGAAAAGATTTTGAATTTTTACTAGACACACTGTAGTTGTCCAGAAAACTGCACAAGGGGTAGATTTAAAAATTCACTATAATTCATACACAGTGAATTAGTGATCAATTTACATGGATAGAAATCACTTTAAGTCTAGTTTCTAAATCTTTAAACGGTTTGTGATTTGGATTTGTATAACTCAAGTTATGATCAAATTAGTGAGTAGAGTACAGAACGGGAAACAACCACCAACTTGGACAGGATCGATCCCCTCTAGAAGGGATCTATTGCTTCCTCAAATAGAATGGCACCCAAGCTAAAAATCCAGAAAAAGGATCGATCCCCCACATAGGGGATCAATCACCCAAGCAAGGGATCGATCCCCTTAAGGAAAGGATTAATCGGGTAAGGCTTTTCAAGCACAAAATCATGCTTGAACCAACATGAACCAATCAATCCCCTCAAGAAAGGATCGATCGGTTATGGGCATGAAGACCTCTAACGGTTACTTTTTCATCATTCCAACAGGCATTTCTTCACTCCCCAACGGATAGTTTCTCAATTTCTCTATAAATTGAGCACTCCAATACACCAAGAAAAAAGAGGAAACAAAAGGAATCAAGAGAGCAAGAGCTAACAAGCAATATTTTCTTTTTCTCAAATAATCAAGAGTTCTTAGAGCTTCAAAGTCTATATCCTTGCATTTATTGTATCCGAATTATCTTTTTGTTATTCATTCATCTTTTTCTTGTCTATACCTTTGTGTACTTCAAATTAGCAAACACCCAACCTTTGAGAGGTTCTTAGAGTTTGCCAAACACTTGAAATTTTGTATTGTGTGATTGTAAGCTTAAAGGGGAGGATAACCCTTAAGAGTGTATTGTGTTGAGTTTGTAAAGCTTGGAGAAGCTTGTTTGTAATCTTCAACACATAGTGGATTTGAGCCTTGGTGTGAACAACCAAGAGAGAGGACGTAGGTGCCTCGTAAAGAAGGACCGAACCTCTATAAATCATTGGTTTGATTTCTCTATCCCTATCTCTTTATAATTTATTGTTGTCCATATTGCTTTTAAGTTCATTGATTGTTATTGCCTTCATTATAATTTCATTCAACTATATTGAAATCATTATTTGGAAAGAATTTGGAGAGATCCAATTCACCCTCCTCTTGGATCACCATCTAACCTATAAAGCTAACAATTTATTTTTATTGTATATTAACTATTAATAACGTATATTTGAATAACTATTATAATTACTATTAAATTAGAATAATTTCCTTTGAATATGTATAATTAATACATAATCATATTAAATTATTATAATCATGATTATAATTCAATATCATAATATTGAATTAATAACAATTCAATATTATTATAATACTATTAAATATTATTTAATATAAATAAGAATTTATTTAAATAATAATTCATTATTAATAATTTATTTATTTTAAATATTCTTTTATTTAATTTTAATAATCAATTTAAAATATATTAATAGATAATTAAATATAATGCAAGTTGTTTCTATTAATTTATTTTGGATGATTTAAATAAGTCAAAACTATTGTAATTATTTAAATTAAAAATAAATAATTAAGTATATAGATAATCATTAATTAATTAAATATAAAACTAAATAATTATATTATTATAAATATATTATTATCTTAATTATTAATAAAGTATTAATTAGTATTTAATTGTAATTATTTAAATTTATTATATAGTAATTATATAATAATATTATTAGGATAATTTTAATTATTATCATAATACTAATTTTAATCTATTATAATTTATTTAATAATTATAATTAATATTTTAATCTTTATTAAATAATAATTTATACATTTAAATAACTAATATTTAAATGTTCAAATAATCATAATTATTTAAACTTGATTGATAAAAATATTCATTTTTTAATATTTGTTAATTTGTATGATAATTCAAATAATTGCATATTAATAAGTAAGATATTTATTTGTATTAATTATAATCCTTATTAATTATAATTAATTATTAATATTTATTATAATTATAATAGAAAATTATTATATATTAAATTTTAATTGGATTATTAAATATATTAATAATATTAATATAATAATATTATTAATATTAATAATTTATTCAATAGCCATTAATAATATTGTTAATTATTAATACAATTATTAATTAATGATTATTAAAATTTTTTTAGTACATACAAGCTAATTTGAAATAATATAATATAATTTTATTAACATTCAAAAAATTAATAACCAAGAAATTTTAGAAAAAAATCTATTTATCGAACAAGTTCAAATAATTATAACTATTTGAACAATTATCTATTTAAAATCATTATGACCTTTTATTTTATCATAAAATAATTGTTTCAGTTCAATAATAATTTATTTTTTATTATTATCTAAATTAATTTATTTACTATCTCGAATACAAAATATTGTTTTATGATAAAACAAAATATCATAACAATTTGAAATAAATAATTATTCTAATAGTCATAACTATTTGAACTTGCTTGGTAAACAGATTTATTTTTTAAATCTTTTACTTATTAATTTTTAGAATTTTAATAAATTAGTACTATTTTATTTCAAAAAAGCTTTTTATGACCAGAAACAATTGGTTTATGACAAAATAAAAGGTCATAACGATTTGAAATAGATAATTCTTCAAATAGTTATAACTATTTGAACGTGTTCAGAAAACATATTTATTTTTTAAAATTTTACTTATTAATTTTTGGAATATTAATAAATTTAAATTATTTTATTCGAAATAAGCTTGCATGAACAAAGCCAATTGTTTTATGACAAAATAAAAGGTCATAATATTTTGAAATAGATAATTGTTCAAATAGTAATAACTATTTGAACTTATTCGGTAAAAATATTCTTTTTCTAATTCTCTTACTCATTAATTTTTGGAATATTAATAAATTAGTATTATCTTACTTCAAATAAGCTTATATGAATTGAAACAAGTGTTTTATTAGAAAAGAAAAGGTCATAATGATTTGAAATAGATAATTATTGAAATATTAATGACTATTTGAACTTTTTTAGTAAATATATTTATTTTTTAAATCTTTTACTTATTAATTATCAAATATTAATTAATTAATATTATTTTAATTCGAATAAACTTGTATGAATAGAAATAATTGTTTTATGACAAAACAAAAAATCATAACATGTTGAAATAAAT
Organism: Durio zibethinus; assembly: GCF_047325235.1. Classification (NCBI taxonomy): domain Eukaryota; kingdom Viridiplantae; phylum Streptophyta; class Magnoliopsida; order Malvales; family Malvaceae; genus Durio; species Durio zibethinus. Next base: position 8,663,176 of record NC_143188.1, on the reverse strand, counting down.
AATTGCTCAAATAGCCATAATGATTAGAACTTGTTTGGTAAACAGAGTTATTTTCAAATAGGTAATTATTCAAATAGTCCTAATTATTTAAATTTGTTTAGTAAACAAAGTCATTTTTAAAATCTCTTCATTATTAATTTTTGGATTATTAATAAATTAATATTATTTTATTTTGAATAAGCTTATATGAACTGAAACAACTCTTTTATGACAAATCAAAAGGTCATAACGATTTGAAATAGATAATTATTCAAATTGTCATAATTATTTGATCTAGAGTGGTAAACATATTTTTAAAATTTTTTACTTACTAATTGTCAAAATATTAATAAATTAGTATTATTTTAATGCAAATAAGCTTGTATGAATAGAAACAATTGTTTTACAACAAAACAAAAAAGTCATAATGATTTGAAATAAACAATTGCTCAAATAGTCATAATTATTTGAACTAGTTTGATATATAGATTTATTGTCTAAATCAATTATTAATTTTTGAAATATTAATATATTAGTATTACTTTATTCCGAATAAACTTATATGAACGAAAACATTTGTTGTATGACAAAACAAAAAGTAATAATGATTTGAAATATATAATTGTTCAAATAGTATAATTTTTTGAACTAGTTAGGTGAACAGAATTATTTTTTAAATCTCTTACTTATTTTTTTTGAAACATTAATAAATTCATTTTATTTTAGTTCGAATAAGCTAGTATGAATTGAGAAAATTGTTTTATGATAAGACAAAAGGTCATAATGATTTGAAATAGATAATTATTCATATAGTCTTAACTATTTGAATTGGTTCGGCAAACAAATTTATTTTTTAAATCCCTTAGTTATTAATTTTTGGAATATTATTAGATTAGTATTGTTTTATTTTGAATAAGCTTGTATGAATAGAAATAATTGTTTTATGACATTAAAAAATGTTATAATGATTAAAGCATAGAATTGTTTAAATAGTCATAACTATTTAAACTGATTTGGTAAACAGATTCATTTTTTAAATCTTTTATTAATTTTTAAAAGATTAATAAATTATTATTATTTTATTTCTAATAATCATGTATGATAAAAAAAATTGTTATATGACCAAACAAAAGGTGATAATGATTTGAAATAGATAATTGTTGAAATGACCATAATTATTTAAACTAATTTCGCATATAGATTCACTTTTTAAATCACTTACTTATTAATTTTTGGAATATTAATAAATTAGAATTATTTTATTTTGAATAAGCTTGTATGAACTAAAGCAATTATTTTATGACAAAACATCATAATGATTTAAATAGACAATTGTTCAAATGGTCGTAACTATCTGAATTTGTTCAATAAACAAATTTATTTTTTTAAACTCCTACTTATTAAATTCTTTTTATTTTGGATAAGCTTTTATGAATTGAAACAATTGTTTTATGTCAAAACAAAAGGTCATAACGATTTTATAAAAATAATTAATCAAATAGTCACAACTTTTTAAACTTGCTTGGTAAACAAATTTATTTTTTCAAATCTTTTGCTTATTAATTTTCCAAATGTTCATAAATTTGGATTATTTTATTCCAAATAAGCTTATAAGACATGAAACAAATATTTTATGACTAAACAAAAGGTTTGAACTATTTGAAATAGATAATTATTCTAATTGTTTTTACTATTTGAACTGGTTTAGCAAACATATTTAATTTTTAAATCTCTTATTAATTTTTGAAATATTATTAAATTAGTATTATTTTTAATTGAATAGGCTTCTATGATTAGAAACAATTGTTTTATGACAAAACAAAACTTTTAACAATTTGAGATTGATAATTGTTCAAATAGTTAGAATTATTTGAACTAGATTGGTAAACAAATTTATTGTTTAAATTTGTTACTTATTATTTTTGAAATATTAATCAATTAGTATAATTTTATTTTGAATAAGCTTGTATGATTAAAAACAATTGTGTTTTGACAAAATAAAAAGGTTATAATGATTTGAAATAGATAATTATTCAGATGGCCATAATTATTTTAACTGATTTGGTAAATAGATTTATTTTTTAAATTTCTTATTAATTTAGGAAATATTAATAAATTAGTATTATTTTATTCCATCTAAGCTTGTATTAACTGAAATAATTGTTTTATGACAAATTAAAAGGTTATAACGTTTTTAAATAGACAATTGTTCAAATAATAATAACTATTTGAACTTGTTCGACAAACAAATTTATTTTTTAAATCTCTTATTAATTTTTCAAATGTTAATAAATTAGTATTAATTTATTCTGAATAAGCTTGTTGAATTGAAACAACTGTTTTATGACTAAAAAATGGTCAAAATGATTTGAAGTATATAATTATTCTAATAGTCTTAACTGTTTGAAATGATTCGATAGATAAATTTATTTTTTAAATTAAATTTATTTTTTAAATCTCTTACTTATTAATTTTTTTAATATTATGAAATTAGTATTATTTTAATATGAATAAGCTTGTACAAACAAAACAATTATTTTATGACAAAAGAAAAGATCATAACAAATTGAAATAGATAATCATTTATATAGTTTTAACTATTTGAATTGGTTCGGTAATTAGATTTATTTTTTTTAATTTTTTTGGTTATAAGTTTTGGAATATTATTAAATTGCATTATTTTATTTCGAATAAAATAGTATAAATAGAACAAATTATTTGATGACAAAATAAAAGGTTATAATGATTTGAAATAGATAATTATTCAAATAGTCAAAACTATTGGAAATGTTTGGTAAGCAGATTTACTCTTTAAATCTCTTACTGATTATATTTAAATGTTCAAATTAATTTATTGTTAAGATACAATAAATTTATAAATAATTATTATAAATATTTTATTAGTTTAATTAAATTATATTATTATTTACTAATTACTAAATCTATACAATTATTTAAATATAATATTAATTAAATATAATATCATGAATAACTTATATAGTAAAAATTGTTTATATTATTATAAATTATATCTAACAGTTATTTATATTTTATTATAATTATTATATTTATATATAATAATATATAGACTTAATAGTTATAAACTACATTAATTATATCAATATAGTTATCTAAATTTATTTAATTACTTTATAATTAATAATATTAATTTAGTTATTAAATTATTTAATATTTAAATAATAATTAAATATTGATTTGAAATATAATTAATTTATATATAAAAATAGTTTCATTATATTATTAAATAATAATCAATATATATTCTTAAATTATATATATAATAATTTATTATATTATAAATTAAGTTACAAATATTAGTTTTTATTAAATTATAATAAATAATAATTATATAATGTTTTATAAATAAATAATATAATACTAAATTTTTTCTTATTATAAATATTATAATTAATATAATTATATATTTATTATATATAATTATAATATATAATAAATATAATATTAATTAAAATAATATAATATTTATAATAATTATTTAATATTAATTATTTCAAATAATATTAACTATAATTATTATTATAAATATTATTAAATATTTAATATATAATAATATTAATTATAATATTTATATAAATATTAATAATTAAGTATTAATATCCAATTTATAAATTAATAATAAATAACTTATTATAATTTATAAATTATAGCTAACTTATTACTATTCAAAAAATTAATGAGTAAGAGATTTAAAAAATAAATCTATTTACCAAACAAGTTCAAATAATTATTAATTTTCTGAAGTTATAATATAATATAAATCATATTATATAAACTATATTATATTATAATTAGCTTATAATTATTTAATAATAATTAAATTGTACTAATTTATAATTAATAATTTAAAATATAAAAAGTAATAATTTATAATCTTATTATAAATATTAAGAGATTATAATTATTTTAAATATTATTATTATTTAATTATCTATTTAAGTTATTTAATACTTAACTTATATTAAAATAATTAATAAAATATTTATTTAGTTTATATTTTAATAATTTATATTTAATAATAACTAATGTATAATTAATGAAATTTATAATATTATTAATATATTAATTTTATAATTATGTTCAAATAGTTATTAAATTTAATAAAATATTAAATAGATAATTAAGTTATTAATTATTAAATATTTTTTAATATTTTTTAATCTATTAACATTTTATTTGTATTACTTATTAATTATATTTAATAATTAAGATTGTTAATTATTAATTAAGTTTAATATAATTATTATAAATAACTAATTTTAAATTTATAATAAATATTAATATAAATTGTCATAATTTTTAATATTAATCAATAAAATAGATTTTATCATTAATTATATTTAATTCATATAATTAAATAAAATTACTAATATTTATAACATTATAAATAATGTTATTTTTAATGACGTTATAACAATTTTGATTTAATTATATTATTACTAATTTAATTAATATGGATATATTATTGTAATTAGCTTATAATAAATTAATATACAATTATTTATTTAATAATTAATATAAATTTATATTATATTATAATTCTTAGTTATAATATAATCATTTTAATCTGCCATAGCTTTCATTAAAATTTTCTCAAAACCCACTGCTTTTACTTTTTCTCTATAGTAGCTGCAAACCAACACCAGTTATCCACCATCATCATTTGCATCCACATTAACAAGAGCTCATGGCTTTCTCTTTTTGTCATATCTTTATGCATTAGTAGATATTCAAATCGACTCTAATGATGAATTTCTGGCGGAATGCAATCAAGAAAAAATAGTCATGGGGTATTAACCTACCATTGTGCTTTTCCTTTAATTTAGCAGCTCCAGTTTCTGAAGTTTATTCTAACCAATAAATATAGCATCATGAAAAATGATTTGAAATATTGCATATTTATAAGTTATTCTCTATCATTTAATCCTACTGTTCACTCAAGAAAATAGGGGAAGAAAAGTTATTGGTTAATTAATTATTAATAATTATTATAATGAATAACTTATTATATAATATTCTTTAATAAGTTAATTTTTATTAATGTTTAATAAATGTTTTAAACATTTTAATTATTGTTATTAATTTATAGTATAAATATTAATTTATTAGTAATTTATTATTATAAATTACTATTATATTTATAAATAATATTTATTATTTAAATATTTATTTAATATCTAAAATATTGCTTCATATGTTATATATAATAGTAATAACATATAATTCTATTATTTGTAAATTAAAATTATAAATGTATAATAAAGTTATTTATAACTTGATCACATCCGTTAAATAATTAATAGAAAATAAATAATTAAATATAGTTTTAATACGATTAGTTGTCATAATCGTTATGACATACCTAGTCAAATTACATGCATAACAATATTTGACATGATCCAATAATTTCTTGTAGGGTCCTGATCGACTTTTACTAAGATTGAGTATGTCTGCCCCAAATATACGAACAAGTTCTGTACAACAATGGCTTATCATAATGTCCATCAGCTTCAACAACTGTCATATTATGGCCCTTAATAAAATAATTTGCATTCAGATTTAGTAACAAAAAAAAATTTGAACCAGTTGATAATCTTATTACAAGCATGGTAGAGTTGTGGAGATGTTGAACTAGAAAACGCAAAAGAATTACCTCAATTTGGTTTAAATAAATTATTTTTAAATTTTTTACTAATAAATATTAAAATAAATTTATTAGTTTACTAATTAATAAATAAACTTATTCTAAAATAATTATTAATTATGGCTTGAAACAAAAATAATTTTTTGTCATACAACAATTGTTTCAGGAAATAATAATTATTTCATTATAAATATTTAATATAATTAATAAATTATTTATTTATAATTAAGGATAATATTAATAATAAAATAATACTATATCCAGTTACAAAATGTGAAGAGTTTATTATGATATTAATAAAAAATAATTTCAATATTTTCCAATGTTAACTATTAATAATTATTAATAATTTTTATATTATTATTACAAATATTTTTGTTATTAATAATATCAATTTTACTTATTAATAAATTACTAATAAATTAATATTTATACTATAATATCTATATAATAATTTTAATATTATTATATTTAATTAATCAACTATATAAGTAAAAACTTATTATTAATTTATAGTTGGTTTATTTTATGTTATTTACAATATTATTTATAAATAATAAATTGTTATTTAAACTTATAATGATAAGTTTAATGATATGAGGATAAGAATGGATATGATTTTAAATTTTTATTAGATACGAAAATGGAGACGGATAATAATGTACCCACCTCATATCCATACTTATACCCTATGTATATATTTATATATATTTAGTATATAGATTTTTATTAAATAATATAAATTATTATTTTAAATTAATTAGAATTAATATATTGTTATTGAAAAATATATATTTATAAAAAATTATCTAACTATACAAGATAAAAATTAAAAAAAATTAAAAAATAAATTTTATTTATTATTTCTTTTAAAAATGATGGGTATGAAAATTACTCACACCGATTAAATACCTGCAAAGATACGATAAATTTAAAATATCTTTTTGGTATAGGTACGGGAATGGATATAATATAAAAATAAAAAAATGATAATGAAAAAAATTAAAATAACTTGGCTTATAAATTACAATATTATTTTTAATCTTTATTTAGTAATTATATAGGATAATTATCAATTTGGCTATTATAATTTAATATATTAATATAATTTCAATTTTAAACTAATAGTCATATACTAGTTAATATTTATAATATTATTACTATTTATTATAATAATTAATTTATATAGTATCATGTAATAATTTAATAAATTATTATAATTAAATATTATTAATAATATTTTATGAATTATATTAATTATTATAATATGTAATTATAATTGTATATTATATATTATATAATAATTATTTATTATATAATTTAATTGGACATATATACTAATAATTAATATATATTAGTTAAATATAACGATAATTTAACTATCATAACTAATTTTTTTGTTGTTAATTATTATTATAAATCAAATAAGTATATTTAAATTCTATATTAATATGAAAATTGTCTTATTATTTTGTTATTATAACATTTAAATATTATTATTATTTAAATAAATAATATGAATATTATAATCATTTATAATATTATTAAAAATTAGTTATAATAAACTAATTAATACTTTATTAATAATTAGATTAAATAATTAGATTTATTTGTATTATTTATTAAGCTATTGCAATATTTATTACTTAAAATAAATTTTAATATTTATTTTTAATTTAAACAAATTAATATATTAAAACAATATATATTAGTTTTAATATTTAAAATAATTATATATTATAATTAAATTAGATTATTATTTATTATAACAATTATTTTAATTTTAAATTAATAAGTAAAAATTTTAATTAATTTTAATTATATAAATAAATTAGATTTAATATTTAAAATTAATATATATTATAGTAGTAAATATAACTAGTAAAAATATATTTAATAATAATTATTAAAATATTTGTTAAATATTTTGAAAATTGATAAATATAATTATTTATTTGTTAGTTATATTAAATTAAAATCAATAATTCATATTAATATCTTTATTTTATTATCATACAAGCTTAATCATAATATAATTTATCTAATAATTATGGTTTAATTAATAAAATATATAATTATTGTCCAATAATTGGGTTTAATAAACATATTAATAATTATTATTTAATAATTAATATCAATAATATTAAAATTGATAATATAGTTATTAATATTAATAAATTATTAATTAATATTTCAATATCTTAATTTTATTCAAAATCAAAATGTTTTAATTTAATTCAAATTAATAATTAATATAATTTAATAAAAATAAAATTTTAATTTGAATAATAGATTATTAACTTAACAATTTAAGTTAAGAATAATCCTTGTTATTAATAAATTGTTATTTATTTAAGCAATTATGTCAAAATACTAATTTGTTAATATTTTGACAATTAATAAGTAAAAAATTTTAAAAATAAATATGTTTACCACACTAGATCAAATAATCATGACAATTTGAATAATTATTTATTTCAATGACCTTTTGCTTTGTCATAAAAGAATTGTTTCAATTCATATAAACTTATTCAAAATAAAATAATACTAATTTATTAATAATCCAAAATTTTATAATAAAGAGATTTAAAAAATGACTATTTTCTAAACAAATTTAAATAATTAGGATTATTTAAATAATTATCTATTTGAAATAGCGATAACCTTTTGTTTTGTCATAAAAGAATTTTTTTCTATTCATCTAAGCTTATTTCGAATAAAATAATACATATTTATTAATATTAAGACAATTAATAAGTAAAAGTTTTAAAAAATAAATCTGTTTACCAAACAAGTTCAAATCATTACAACTACTAGAGCAATTATTTATTTCAACTTATTATTACTTTTTGTTTTGTCATAAAACAATTATTTCTATTCATACAAGTTTAATAATATTAAAATAATATTAATTTATAAATATTTGACAATTAATAAGTGTAAGATTTAAAAAATAAATATATTTACTAAACAAGTTCATATAGTCATGAATATTTAAATAATTATCTATTTCAAATCATTATGACCTCTTCTTTTGTAATAAAAACACTTGTTTCAATTCATATAAGCTTATTTGAAGTAAGATAATACTAATTCATTAATATTCTAAAATTTAATGAGTAAGAGAATTAAAAAAAGAATATGTTTATGTTTACCGAATGAGTTCAAATAGTTATGATTATTTATTTCAAAACATTATGATCTTTTGTTTTGTCATTAAACAATTGATTCTGTTCATGTAAGCTTATTTCAAATAAAGTGATTTAAATTTATTAATATTCCAAAAATTAATAAGTAAAACTTTAAAAATTAAATATATTTTATGAAAAATTTCAAATAGTTATGACTATTTGAAGAATTATCTATTTCAAATCGTTATAACCTTTTGTTTTGTCATAAACCAACTGTTTCTATTCATAAAAGCTTTTTTGAAATAAAATAATACTAATTTATTAAAATTTCAAAAATTAATAAGTAGAAGATTTAAAAAATAAATTTATTTACTGAGCAAGTTCAAATAGTTATAACTATTGGAATAATTATTTATTTCAAATTGTTACGATCTTTCGTTTTGCCATAAAATAATTATTTCAATTCATACAATTTTATTTCAAATAAAATAATACTAATTTATTAGTATTCTAAAATTAATAAGTTTGACATTCAAAAAAAAAATTGTTTACTGAACAAGTTCAAATAGTCATGTTTATTTGAATTATTATCTATTTTAAATCATAATGACATTTTGTTTTGTCGTAAAACAATTATTTCTGTTCATGTACAATTATTCAAAATATAATAATACTGATATATTAATATTTTGATAATTAATAAGAGATTTAAAAACAAAATCTATTTACCGAAATAGTTTAAATATTTATGATTATTTGAACAATTATCTATCTCAAATATTTATGATCTTTATTTTGTTATAAAACAAGTGTTTCTTTTCATACTGGCTTATTCAATTCAAATAATACTAATTTAATAATATTCCAAAAATTAGTAAGAGATTTAAAAAAAATGTGTTTGTCGAACCAGTTGAAATAGTTAAGACTATTAGAATAAGTATCTATTTCAAATAATAAGTATTTGATCATACAAGCTTATTCGAAATAAAATAAAAATAACAATTTATTGATCTTTCGAAAATTAATAAGAGATTTAAAAAATGAATTTGTTTACAAACCAGTTCAAATAGTTATGACTATTTGAACAATTCTATACTTCAAATCGTTATAACCTTTTGTTATGCAATAAAATAATTATTTCTGTTCATACAAGCGTATTCAAAATAAAACAATACTAATATAATAATATTCCAAAAATTAATAACTAAGTGATTTAAAAAATAAATTTGTTTGCCAAACCGGTTCAAATAGTTAAGATTATATAAACAGTTATCTAATTCAAATCGTTATGAATTGAATTATACATTATAATATAATTAGAATACTTATAAATCCAAATAATTAAATTAATTAAATTATCCAATATGTAATTATTATTAATAATTAAAGTAATGCTAATTTATTAATATTCTAAAAATTAATTAAAGATATTTTAATTTATTAATTAAGATAATAATTAAACTACTATATAATAATTAATAATATTAATAATTATTAATTTAATAATATTAATAACATTTAATAATTTAAGTGCTACTAACAAAATAAATTAGTAGAATAAATTATTTTAATATAAGTTAAGTTTAATTAGTATTATCTTATTTCAAACAAACTTATATTAATAAAAATATTAAAATTATTTTAATAATAACCCAATTCTTAATTTATTAACAACTTGATTAAATTTGGTAAAATTAAACAAAAAGTCAAATAATATCTAATTTATATAATTAATTTAATTAATATTTATTAATTAAATATTATTATTAATAAAATAATACTATTATTTTAAATGTATTCAAATCGTATATATTATTAAGATTATATGATTAACTAGTATATTAAAATACCTAAACTATTTATTATATAACTAGAACCTACTCTAATACCAACTATCATGGGCCTGGGACTTATGCCAACAATCCGTGGAGCATTATATTAGAATGTTAAATAATTTAATAGGTTATAATGATATTATTTTGATTTATTATTTTTAAAATATAGTTTTTATACTTTTAACTATTAATCTTTAAATTAATTATGAAAAGTAAATTTTATGTATATAATTATTTTATTATAATTAAGTTAATAATTGCTTGTTATTAATAGTCAAATATTAATGTTATTTTATTAAAAATATGTTATTAATTTTTCAAACATTAATAAGTAAGAGATTTAATAACTAAAATTATAAACTATCACGAGAGGGTAGATTTGATCAATTTTATAATAAATTTATATTATTTTATTCAAAAAAAAGCTTCTATGAACAAAAAAAAATTATTTTACGACAAAGCAAAAGGTTATAGCAATTTCAAATAGATAAATGTTTAAATAGTCATAATTATTTAAACTTGATCAATAAAAATATTCATATTTTTAATATTTGTTAATTTATTTTAATTAATAACTATATTAATAATAGTAATCTACTAAATAGTCATAACTAATTTTCGATAACAAAATTACTAATATTATAAAAATATTATAATTATTATACTATAATAATATTAATTATTAGTAATATTATAAATATTAATATAATAAATTAAATAATGACAATATTAATTAGTAGTTTAATAATAATATAATAATACTAATTACAATTGATTATTAAACTGTTAATAATAAATAATCATAATAATAAAAATTAATCAGTAAATAATTAAATGTTATTATTAAAATCAATAATAATTAAATAATTAATAAACAAATAAAATTAATATTATAGTTTAATTATAAAACTTGTATAATGAACATTTAAATGACAAACAATATTAAATAATTATTTTAATCTATGCTCTAGACAATTTTTTATTTAATAATTATATAAAATTGTTAATATTAATATAACATTAACTATTTAAATCTTGATTTATATAATAATTAGAACTCTATTTTATTATATAAGCAGTTATTTGTATATTAGTAATAATCGATATTAACAAGCAATTTTATAATATATCAATTTATATATTAATAATTTAGATAATTATTCTATTTTTAAAATTATTATTATTATTTGAAATAAAATAATATTACCTTTTTAAATTTGTTCGATAAACAAATTTATTTTTTTAAACTTTTGTTTATTAATTTTGGAAATATTAAGAAATTAGTATTATTTTATTCTAGATAAGTTTTTATAAATTGAAACAATTCTTTTATGTCAAAACAAAAGGTATAACAATTTTAAATAAATAATTATTCAAATAGTCATAACTATTTGAACTTGTTTGATAAAATGATTTATTTTTTCAATGCTTATTAATTTTTCAAATGTTAATAAATTTGAATTATTTTATTTTGAATAAACTTATAAGATATGAAATAAATTTTGACTAAACAAAAGGTCAAAACGATTTCAAATTGATAATTATTCTAATAGTTTTAACTATTTGAACTGGTTTGGCAAACATATTTATTTTTTAAACATATATATGCTTAATTCTAATAGTCTATTTATATTCTATTATAAATTTAATTAATTTATATAATTAGTTTTAAATTTTAGTTTTTAAATCTTTTATTAATTTTTAAAATATTAATAGATCAGTATTATTTTATTTTGAATAATTTTGCATGAACAAAAATAATTGTTTTATGACAAAAAAAAGGTCATAATTATTTGAAATAGATAATTGTTCAAATGGACATGACTATTTGAACTTATTCAGTAAATAATTTTTTTTAAATCTCCTACCTACTAACTTTTAAAGTACTAATCAATTAATATTATTTTATTTCAAATAAACTTGTATGAACAGAAACAATTGTTTTAGGACAAAACAAAAGATCATAACTATTTGAAATAAAAAATTGTTCAAACAATCATAACGATTTGAATTAGCTCAGTAAATAGATTTATTTTTAAAATTTTTTACTTATTAATTTTTGAAATATTAATAAATTAGTATTATTTTATTTCAAATATGCTTGTATGAACAAAAACAATTAGTTGACGACAAAACAAAGGGTCATAGCTATTTGAAATAGATAATTGTTCAAAGAGTCATAACTATTTGTACAAATTTAGAAAACATATTTATTTTTTAAATTTTTACTTATTAATTTTTGAAATATTAATAAATTTATATTATTTTATTCAGAATAAGCTTGTTTGAATAGAAACAATTATTTTAGGACAAAACAAAATGTCATAACAATTTGAAATAGATAATAGTTCAAATGGACATGACTATTTAAAGTTGTTTGGTAAACAATTTTTTTTTTAAATCTCCAACTTATTAATTTTTAGAATATTAATTGATTAGTATTATTTTATTTCGAATAAACTTGTATGAATAGAAACATATGTTTTGTGGCAAAACCTAACTATTTGAACTGGTTTGGTAAACACATTTATTTCTAAATCTTTTACTAATTTTTGGAATATTATTAAATTAGTATTATTTTAATTTGAATAAGCTTGTATGAAAAGAAACAATTGTTTTATGACAATAAAAATCATAACAATTTGATATAGATAATTATTCAAATAGTCATAACTATTTAAACTATTTTGGTAAACAAATTTAGTTTTTATTAATTTTTAAAATATTAATAGATCAATATTATTTTATTCTAAATAATTTTACATGAATTGAAACAATTGTTTTATGACGAAATAAAAGGTCATAACAATTTAAAATAAACAATTGTTCAAATGGACATGACTATTTGAACTTGATCGACAAACATATTTATTTTTTAAATCTCTTACCTACTAATTTTTAGAGTATTAATCAATTAGTATTATTTTATTCCAAATAAACTTCTATGAATAGAAACAATTGTTTTAGGACAAAACAAAAGATCATACCTATTTGGAATAAATAATTGTTCAAACAATCATGATGATTTAAACTAACTTGGTAAACAGATTTATTTTTTAAATTTTTTATTCATTAATTTTTGGAATATTAAGAAATTAGTATTATTTTTATTTTGAATACATTTGCATGAATAGAAACAATTGGTTTATGACAAAACAAAGGGTCATAACTATTTGAACGTGTTCAGAAAATATATTTAGTTTTTAAATTTTTACTTATTGATTTTTGAAATATTATTAAATTTATATTATTTTATTCGAAATTAGCTTGTTTGAATAGAAACAATTGTTTTACGATAAAAAAAAGTCATAATGATTTGAAATAAATAATAGTTCAAACGGACATGATTATTTAATCTTGTTCGGTAAATAGTTTTTTTAAAAATCTCCAACTTATTAATTTTTAGAATATTAATTTATTAGTATTATTTTATTTAGAATATCTAATTTTATTTAACTAAAAATTATATTACAATTAAAATTATAATATTATTATAATTAATTATAATAATATAGTTATTATTAAGAATTTATATTTAAAATAATTTAAATAATATTTCATTAAATAATTATAATATCCATAATTAGTAATAATAAAAATGTTTTAGCTAATACATATTATTTAATAATAATAACTGAATTAATAAGATTTAAAATTAATATTAATTAATTAGAAATTATATTCGAATTAATAATTTAAATTATAATTTTTATAATTTTTAATTAATATTTCATAACGATTTGAAATAGATAATTGTTCGAACAGTTTTAACATTTAAACTAGTTCGACAAACACATTTATTTTTTAAATATCTTACTTATTAATTTTTAGAATATTATTAATTGAGCACTATTTTACTCTGAATTAGCTTATATGAACAGAAATGATTGTTTTATGACAAAACAAAGATCATAATGATTTGAATTGGTTCGATAAACAAATTTAGCTTTTTAATTTTTGAAATATTAAAAAATTAGTATTATTTTATTCTTAATAATTTTGTATGAATAGAAACATAAAATAATCAATATTACTTATAATACTGATTTAAGATTATAAAACAAAATTAAAAATTAAAATTACCATTGGTGATAATTTATTGATATTACCATAAAAAAAATTATAATATAATTTAATATTGATAATAATTTTAAACTATATTATAAATTAACAAATACCTACTATTTGCTCAAGAAAATAGGGGAAAAAGTTTATGGTTAATTAGTAGTATAATTAATAGAAATCAGTATATCCAGTAATTACATAATTTATAATAATAATAAACTATTATTAATTAAGGTATTTAATTAATGCCTATTTTAATTGTTCAAATATTAATTAATTATAATTAATTGAATTATATATATTAATTAATAATAATTAATTTTATTACATTCAAATTTACAAAATAAATTCTTGTGACAATTAGTATTACAAACATTATCTTTAATTATAATAATTAAATTATAAAATTAAATTAATATATTAAACATAATAATAAACAATATAGGTATTGTAAATATCGATTAATATTTAATAATATTATTTGAATAATATCTTATACATTATAGTTAATAATATAAATAGTTAATAATTAATTATATTAATAATAATTATTATCTATTTTAATATTTGATAATTTATCATAAAAGACCAAATATACATTTTAAAATATTTATGATTATTTTTAATAATTATTTAACAAAATTCATAAATTATATTATTATTTATAGCTTATTTATTAATAAATATCGATAATTAAATAATAAAAATTAAATATTATACTTTAAAATTTAAAATTTTTAATTATTAACATTCAAAAAATTAATAAACAAAAGATATGAAAAGATAAATCTGTTTATCGATCAAGTTCAAATAGTTATGATCATTTGAACAATTATTTATTTAAAATTGTTATGACCTTTTGTTTTGACAAAAAAAATTGTTTCAATTCATAAAAGCTTATCCAAAATAAAATAATACTAATTTCTTAATATTTCAAAAATTAATTTGTTTACTGAATAAATTCAAATAGTTATGACTATTTGAACAACTATCTATTTAAAATCATCATGACCTTTTGTTTTGTCATAAAACAATTGTTTCAGTTCATACAATCTTATTCGAAATAAAATAATAAAAATTTATTAATATTTCAAAAATTAATAAGTGATTTAAAAAATGATTATGTTTACCGAATTAGTTCAAATAATTATCTATTTGAAATCAATATTACCTTTTGTTTGGTCATATAACAATTACTTTTTTATCATGCAAGCTTCATAATAAAATAATACTAATTTATTAATCTTTCAAAAGTTAATAGGTAAAAAATTTTAAAAATAAATTTATTTATGAAACCCATTTAAATAGTTATGACTATTTTAACAAATGTATAGTTTAAATCAGTTTTTTAAAAAATAAACCTTTTTGGTTCTATCATAAAATAATTATTCATGTTCATACAAGCTTATTCAAAATAAAATAATACTAATCTAAAAATACTTTGAAAATTAATAACTAAGAGATTTAAAAAATAAATTTATTCGCTGAACTAGTTTAAATAGTTGAGACTATATGAACAATTATCTATTTTGAATTGTTATGACCTTTTGTTTTGTCACAAAACAATTTTTTCAATTCATACTAGCTTATTTAGAATAAAATAAAATAAATTTATTAATATTTCAAAAATTAATAAATGATTTAACAAATAATTATAATTATTAGAATAATTATTTATTTCAAATAATTATGATCTTTTGTTTTGTCATAAAACAAATATTTTTGTCCATATAAATTTGTTCAAAATAAATTAATACTACTCTATTAATATTTTAAAAATTAATGATAGATCTAAAAAATAAATCTTTTTAGATATCTATTAATTAATAAAAATCAATAATTAAAATATTTAAATTAAAATCAATATTCAGATAATTAATAATAAATTATAAGTATTTATAATAATAATTTAATTAAATATTTATATTTTAATTAATTCAAATAATTGTTAATAGATTAAATTTCATGGTTAATCTTTAAATATTAATCTAATTCATTTTAAATTTAATAGAAATAGCATTTTAAATTAATAACAATTATTTTAAATATTAACAATTATTTATATTTAATTAAAATAAGGAACTATATTGTCAATATTTATTTTAATATTAATAGTTAATCAATATTAATATTAAATAAATACTGAATTAATTAATCTTTTAATTATAATATAACAATGTGTTTTTCTTGTTAATGTTGCAAGAACACTTTCTATTCAGCCATTATTATTAATATTAATAATTCAATATTATTATTAAAATATAATAATATTAAAATATTAATTTAAATAATTAATATTTATTTATTTATAATTAATAAAATAATATTAAATAATAATATTACATATTATTAATTTGTTAATTAATATTTCTATGATATAATGCCCAATTAATAGAAATATTAAGAATGAACTTTTTATTTAATAATGATTAATAAAATATTCATTATTTAATTAATTATTAATTAATGAATATTTAATAACTAAAATATTAAATATAAATATAATATTTATTAATATGCAAAAAATTCCTTTTGAAGATGAGTATTATCATTCAATAATATTATTAAATAAAACAAATAGAAATAAAATAGTTCAAATAGATATTTGAACTATTTAAATTTGAAATATTTCAAAAATTAATAAGGACTTAGAGTTGTGTCTAATTATTTAATTATTATAACTACTCTTAATTTATTTTAATTAAATAAATAAATTTAATAATAATATTTGGATTATATTATAATTTTATTTTGAAATATTAATAAGTTCAAATATTAATATTTATAATAATATTAATTAAATAATTTGGAATAAAGTAATGCTAATTAATTATTTAATTAATGAATATTAAATTAATTACTAATAATTAATTTATTATATTAATAAATATTTGTATTTAATTAATATACTAAATTAATAAGGACTTAGTATTTATTAGTAATTATTATAATAATGATAACCTATTATTAATATTAGTTATATTTATTAATATTATAAAAATATTTATTTATTTTTAATATATATTTCTTATTAATTATTAAATAATAAAATAATTATTAGATATATTATAAAATAATATTAAATCTAAGGCGTTATAGATAATTAATAAAATTATTAATGGTATGAATAAATAATTAGATTTATTTGCATTAATTATCCAAAATAAAATAATTAATTATAGTAATAGTTTTGATAATATTATTAATAATGATATATATTATAAATATTTATTTTAATATTTAAATAATTAATATTTATTATATAATTATAATTTTATTATAATTTTTTTAATATATAATATAATATTAATAATAGATTAATTAATTAAAATTAATAAATAGATTTAAAAATTAATAAAGTAAAATAAATATTTAAAGGAATTGTTAATAGATTAAAGTTATCTTAAATTATTTTAAAATATTTATGAATTTTATTTAAATTTTAATAATTAATCAAAATATTTGAATTATAAAATAGATGACAAAACAAAAAGTAATAACGATTTCAAATAGATAATTCTTCAAATAGTTATAATTATTTGAACTAATTCAATAAATAGAATTTTTTAAAAAATCTCTTCCTTATAAAATTTTGAAATATTAACAAATTATTTTTATTTTATTCCAAATAAACTTGTATGAGCTGAAATAATTATTTTATGACAAAACAAACGAACATAACGATTTGAAATAGATAATTGTTTATATAGTCTTAACTATTTGAACTGATTTAGCAAATGGATTTATTTTTTAAATCTTATAAGTTTAACTATTTAAACTGGTTCAGCAAACACATTTATTTTTTAAATATCTTACTATTAATTTTGTATAACAAAATAGATAATTATTCATAAATATTAATAAATTTATATATTAAATTTCATATGTGATAATTAATATCTATATAAAATTATTAAAAATTATTAACTATAATATTATAGTTAATCTGATAAGAATTAACTAATTATATATTAATAAATTAATTATAATCTATTTATATATTTTAAATAGAAAATATGTATTTATAATAATTTTTATTATAATTATTTAATTATAAAACAATAATTAAAGGTTTGTTATATTATAAATATATTAAATATTTATTATAACTATAAATTATAATAATTTTATAACTATATAATTACACTAATTAGATAATTATATATAATATAATTTAATAATTCTAATAACATTATAACTATATAATTTTATAAACCAATTGAGAATTAAATTAATAATAAGTTAATTTATAAAATAATAACTATTATAACAATATAAATTTTATATTAATAACAATCATTATTATTAATTAATACTTATACTATTATATAAGTATTATATATATTTCAAATACATAATTGTTGAAATAGCCATAATTATTTGAACTAATTCAATAAATAGAATCATTTTTTAAATCACTTAATTATTAATTTTTGAAATATTAATAAATTACTATTATTTTATTTCGAATAAGCTTGTATGAACTGAAACAATTGTTTTATGACAAAACAAAAGGTCATAATAATTTTAAATAGATAATTGTTCAAATAGCTATAACTATTTGAATTTGTTCAGTAAACAAATTAATTTTTTAAACTCTTGCTTATTAATTTTTGAAATATTAAAAAATTAATATTATTTTATTTTGGATAAGCTTTTATGAACTGAAACAATTGTTTTTTGTCGAAACAATTGTTTTTTGTCAAAACAAAAGGTCATAACGATTTTAAATAAATAATTGTTCAAATTGTTATAATTATTTAAACTTGATCGGTAAATAGATTTATTTTTTTAATTAATTAATGATACTAATACTAATCATAGTATTAGTAAGTTTATTATATTCCAAATATAATCCAAATAATATATTATATAATAGCTTATTATTATTATTATTATATCTGATAATAATATCTATTAATATTTCAAATATTAATTTAATTTATTCTAATTATTAATAAAATCATTATAATAGTTATAAATTAAGCTATTATTATTTATTTATAAATAAATATTATCTAATAAAATAGATTATACAAGGCTTTAAATATTATAATATATTTAAAATAATATATTAACAAATTAAATTATAAAGTATAAAGTAATAAAAATAAGAATATATTTTTTAAAAGAAATCTTAAAAAATAAATTAACATTTATTTGTATATAATAAATACTTACAAATATAATTTAATACTTACAAATGTATTAACTATTAGAAATATATTAATTAATACTATTATATTTTCACTATTTATAAGTTAATATTAATATTTACTATTATTTATTTATATAAATAATTAAGTATTAATTATAATATAATTAATTAATAATATACAATTGTTTAAACACAATGATTCTTAGTTAAAATTATTTTAAATTCATAAATTAATATTCTAGTATTATTTTATTTATTAGTAATTTTAATACTTAATTATTAATATAATTATATTAATAACAATAATATTAACAATTATTTTATTGTTAACATTATATAAACAATATTTAATATATAAACTATTATTATATACAATGTAATTAGCTTATAATAAATATTTAAACTAAGTTTTTTACAATATGTTTATAATATTGTTAGCTTTTTAGGTGAGATGGTGATCTAAGAGGGGGTGAATTGGATTTCTCCAAATTCTTCCCAAACAAATGATTTCAGTATAATTGAATAAAAATTAAAATCAATATCAAAATATGATGCAAACAACAATGAATTGATGAACAATAAGCAAATATAAACTATAGTCAAAATAAAGAGATAAGATAAAGAAATCAAAGACAAGAATTTATAAAGGTTCGATCATTCTCCACAAGGTACCTACGTCCTCTCTCTTGGTTGTCCACACCAAGGATTCAATCCACTATACTTGAATTGGAATTACAACCTATCTTTTTCTTTCTAAGGCTTAAAATAGAAACCTCTATCCTTTGTAGTATTTTACCAATCTCACTACAAAGCTCTCAAGAGGATACCTCACCTCTTGTTCTCTTCTACCCTTGTACGTCAAAGGTAATCTTGCAAACAATAGAACAACCTTTCTAAGGCTAACTGTTTACCAAGTTTAAATACAAGAAAATGATGAATGAATAACAAATATAATTTGGATACAATAAATACAAAGATATAGACTTTGAAGCTCTAAAAACTCTTAATTATTTGAAAGAATGAAAATATGGCTTGTTGGCTCTTACTCTCTTGATTCATCAACCTTCTTAGTGTGTTGGAGTGCCCAATTTATAGAGAAATTGAAGAAGTAGCTATTGGGGAAGCTTGGGAAGAAGAAATGCCCATTGGAAGCATGAAAAACTAGCCGTTGTAATGATTTTGCCCAGACCTGATTGATCCCTTGCTTGAGGGGATCGATTGGTTCATGTTTAGGGAAGGCCATTTATGCTTGAAAAACAATGACCCGATCGATCCCTTTATGTAAGGGATTGATTGGTTAAGGGGGTGATCAATCTCTTCTGGCTTTTTCAACACAAAGTTGCTTTCTGGGTAAAAAATCAATCGATCCTATCCATGCTTGGTGATAGTCTCCCGTTTTGCACTCTACTTACTAATTTGATCATATCTTGAGTTATACAAATTCAAATCACAAAACGTTTGAAGATTTAGAAACTAGACTTAAAGAGATTTCTATCCATGTAAAGTTCATCACCTAATTCACTGTATAAGAATTATAGTGAATTTTCAAATCTACCCTTTGTGCAGTTTTTAGACAACTGCAGAGTGTTAGTAAAAAATTCAAAATCTTTTCTTAGAAAATTTGGATTTGGATTTTGTTTGATCCATTATAAAGTAGAATTAAACAGATTTCCAACCATATAAAATTTAAATATTAAAACTTTTTGAATTAATACAAAAAAATAAAACAAGTTCAATGTTGGAAAACTTTGTTTTTGTAAAATAACTTTCTTAAGTTAATCTATTTCTCAAAACCAATATTATTAAAATTGTATTAAGTCCAAAATGAATAAGTTCACTTTAAAAACAACAATTGGACTTTCATTTAAGCTCAAATAAATAATCTTTAAAGATAGATTTGGTTTGAGAATTATGAAACCAAGAAAGGTTTGTTTAAACTTTGAAAATCATATTATTTATTTAGTACCAAAATATAAAACTTAAGAACATGTACTAAGTAAATCTTTTTCAAAATCTTGATCAAGCTTATTTAGCTTAATGTTTTGTCATTTCAAAATAAGGATCAATTCAAGGCTAACAAATATAATGTAATTATATAATAATTAAACAATTATATAATAACTGATTATTATAAATATATTAAATATTATAATTAATATTAAAATATAATTAATAACTTTAAATGGTTAAACCAATTTATTATTAAAATTTATACAATAATTAGTCAGCTTAATTTAATATTAACAAATCTTTAAATATTAATTTAAGAGTATTAACTAATAAAATATTTATAACAATTATTTAATATTAATTATTTTGAATAATATTAAATATAATTATTAATAAATAAATAATTGTTATTTATAAATATATATATATTCAATTTAATATTTGAATTGGTAAACATATTCACTTTTTAAATCACTTATTTATTTGAATTTGTTTCGTAAATAGATTTATTTTTTTAAATCTCTTTCATATTAATTTTTCAAATGTTAGTAAATTAGTATTAATTTATTCTAGATAAGCTTGCATGAACTGAAACAATTGTTTTATGACTAAACAAAAGATCAAAATGACATACAATAGATAATTATTCTAATAATTTTAACCATTTGAACTGATTTAGTAAACAAATTTATTTTTTAAATCTCTTACTTATTAACTTTTAAAATATTATTAAATTAGTATTATTTTAATCCAAATAAGCTTGTATGAACAAAACAATTATTTTACGTTAAAAGAAAAGGTCATAACGATTTTGAATCTATTATTACACTAATAATAGATTTTGAAATAAATTACTATTTAAAATAATAATGCTTATAATTAAAATAATGTTTTTTAATAATAATATTTTTAATAAATAATATGACAATTAATATTAAATTGAATTAACAAAAATATAAATACAAAAATAAACTTTAAAACATAGCTTGTTTTATAATAAATTCATAATATATAATTAATATAGTTTATTAATATTATTTGATAAAATAATAATTAAATAATTTAATTAAATGATTAAATTAACCAATATTCAAATTATTATTATAATAATTAGTTATCTGATTAATATTTGAACATAATTATTAATTAAGTTACTATATAATAATCATAATAATTAAAATTTATCCTAATAATATTTTTTAATTATTATTTAAATTACTAACATTATAAAATTACTAATATTATAAAAATATTAATTATTTTTAGTTTAATATTATAACTATTTATTAAATGGTAATAAATATTAAAATTTATATTCTATTATTAATAATTATTAACAATTGTTGTAGTTCATAAAAGTTTATGCAAAATAAAATAATTAATAAAATATTTATTTAGTAATTATTTTATTAATAATAATATTTAATTAATAAAAAATAATAATAATATTATTATATAAGATTAGTTTATATAATAAATCTATTTTATAAGTAATTAAAGTTATCTATTTAATAGATTGTATATTTTATATAATCTATATTCAAATAATCATGACGATTTAGTAATATTATAATTTAAATTATTATTAATATTTAAGCTTTAAATTTAATTCTTATAAATATTATAAGATGAGTAATTTATAATAATTAGTTGCTAATAATTATTAAATATTATTATTAATAATAATAAGATAAATTAGTATGCTAGTGTTATTTATGACTATTTGAACAAATATTCATTTAAAAGAATTATCAATAATTTTAACTAATTTTATAATAACATTATTAGTATTAGTAATATAATTAAATAATTATCTAATAATTAATATGGATTATTATTATTATATAGTATGTATATAAATTGATTTTAAAATGATTAATAGATGATCAAATAAATTAAAATTAATTTTGGTATTTAGTAGATTATATGAATCCCACTACCATTATTATACTAATTTCAAAATCTTTATTTTAGCATTTCCCCTAGGTTAAATTCACATCATGTTTAATTATTTTAATTGTCAAACATAAATTACTGTCAATTTAAAATACTATTATCAATTTTGATTATTTTCTTAAATTTATGTATCACAAAGAAAAAAAGGAGATTTAAAATTAATAATTCAAATTTAATAATTATTAAATTATTATATTAATTATAATAGAATTAAGTTAATCCTAATATTAATAATAAGAAAATTAATATTATTATAATTAATTTAATATTAACTAACAAAATAGATAATTAATTAATTTAATATTCATATTGTATATTATTTTAATTAATATTATACTAATTCCAAAATCAAAATTAATCTAATTTATAATAGTCATATATTTAATTAAATTTTTAAATCTTATTAAAAATTATTAGTTAATTTATTTAATAAATTATTGCTATAAATTATAATTATTGGATTAGAAGTAAGTCTAATAGTAATAATCAAATAATGAATACAATTATTATTTATAATTATAAAATAAATAAATAATTATAATAATAATTAATAATTAATTACTAATAATAGTATAATTGTATTATAGTATAATTGTATAATTATATTATAAATATAAGAAATTATATTTAGTAATATTAATAATGAATTGATTATTAATAAAAAGTTTTAGAGATTATAATATTCATAATTTATTACTAATAGTTATATGTTATTAATTATATTAATAATTATTTAATAAATTATATTATATGAATAATAATATTTTATTCATAATTAAATATAATATATATTTATTAACTTATTTAATTAAATAATCTTTATATATATAAAGATATTTGATTTATTATAAAATAATATATAAATATTATGTTTATAATTAATTATTTGATTATTTATTATTAAAATTTATATAATTAAATAATCAAATAACAAAATAATATAATATGATTTATAGTTTGATTTTGATACTATATAAATTTATTATATTTCAAATATACAAAAAAATAACTTATAAAGACTGATTATCTATTATATATAATTTACACATTAATTAATTATTAAAAATTATAAATTATAAAAAATTATAACAAAAATAATTTATATAAATAATAATTTTAACTGATTATAATAATAAGAATATTAAATTTATAAATATTTTAATATGTTTAATTAATTTTTTTATAATTATTTATAATGTTATTAAGTAATTATTTATATAATCTCTTATATTTAATATTATTATAGTATTATATAATATCATTAAGTTATATATAAATAGTTAAGTTTCAAATCATTACATAACTTAATTAATAATATTATAATTTATTTATATACATATAAATACTATTAGTTCATTAATTAATTTAAAGCTTATAATATTTAAAAGCATACTGAAATAATTATTCATTATAGATATATGTATAATAATTATTTTTAATTTCTAATTATACTAATTGATTATAAAGTTATATATTTATAATCAAACATATAAGTTAATTAGTTAATTAAAATATTTAATAATATTTAATTAATTTATTAAATTTGTAATATAATAACCAATTATGATTTGTCATTATTATTTTTGAATGTTTTAATAGATAATTAGTATTATAATTATAATTATAATTTTTATATATCCTTAATAAATAAATTATTAAATTAACTAATAAGTTATTAAA
This sequence comes from Durio zibethinus, assembly GCF_047325235.1. Classification (NCBI taxonomy): domain Eukaryota; kingdom Viridiplantae; phylum Streptophyta; class Magnoliopsida; order Malvales; family Malvaceae; genus Durio; species Durio zibethinus. Next base: position 8,637,739 of record NC_143188.1, on the reverse strand, counting down.
TAATCATTAAAATAATATTTTAATTAATACTAATTAATATTATATATTAATTACAATTAATTAATTATAAAATAATACTAATCTAATAATTTCTGAAAATTAATAACTAAGCAAGTTTATTATTTAAATAGTATATCTTAACAATAACTATTTGAATATTATTCTAATTTATATTAATAATTATTATGAATTAAATTAATAAATAAATAAGATTAATAAATAATTATATTTATTTAATTATAATATAATTAATTAATTATTACTTTTTTAATAATAAATATATTAAAATAATACTAATTTAATAATATTATTGAATTATTTTATAATAAAATAACATAGATTTTATTAGTTAATAGAATAAAATTATTTTAATTAATTTTTATCGAAGTAAATAGATTAGTTATTTAAATTAGTATATTAATTATAATTTAATAATTTAGTATTAATTATTATAATCAAGTTAATATTAAATTAATATATCATAATATTTATAAATAACAATTATTTATTTATTCTGATAAATTATTAGATATTATTGTAAATAATAATTATAAATAGATCTAATCCAAATTTCATATAATAACTAATAGTCATTATTATAAATAGTTGTATATTTATATCATAATTTTATAATAAAATATATTATATTAAGGTAAATAATAAATTGTTATCAATTATTGTTGATATAATAAGTTAATATAATATTATAAATGAATAATTTTAGTATATAATATTAAATTGAAATAAATGTTATTTAAATAATATAAGTTAATAAGAGATTATATAAATAATTAGTTAATAACATTATAAATAGTTTATAATATATATTTTTAGTAAATCTAATAAATTATTAATTAAAATATCAATATTAGTATTTATTTTAAAATAAATAATTACTAAATTAAATAAAGAAATATTTATTAATTAAATAAAAATTAATAAATTATATATTATTTATAATTATATAAATATAAATTTATAATATATATAAATTATCAAATAAATTACTAATTACTATTATTATTTATACTTGATATTATACTATAAATTACTAAGTTTGACTATAATTGTTTATATATATATAAACAATTATAATTAAATTATATATTTTTAAAATCCCCTTTCTATTTATATAACTAGTTATTCTTAAGTAACAATATAAATTATTTATATATAAAATAATTATATTATTATAATATATTTATAATAATTAATTAAAAATATATAAAATAAATTTATTTTATATAAAATTATTTTATATATTATAATATTAAATTTTCTTATTATTATTATGCTATTAATTAATTAAAATTTTATTTAATTATTTTATTAGGAAAAATGAATAAGTATGTGATTTAAAAAGTGAATCTGTTTATCGAATCAGTTCAAATAGTTATGGCCATTTCAATAATTATCTATTTCAAATTGTTATTACCTTTTGTTTGGTCACATAACAATTGTTTTTTTATCATACAAGCTTATTCTATATAAAATAATACTAATTTATTAATCTTTCAAAAATTAATAAGTAAGAGATTTAAAAAATAAATATGTTTACCAAACTAGTTTATTTAATTGTTGATATATAAGTTTATTAATAAAATTAATTAACTATATCAAATGATACAATTGATATAAATAATTAATAATTATGATAAATAATTAAATACTAAATTATTAATATATTATTTGAATACATATAATTTATATTATTAATTAATTTGTATACAATTATAAATATTATTACAATATAATATTATTGTAAATTAACTATAAATATAATAACTATTATGTAATTATACATAGCACTTAAATGTTATAATAGTATAATTTATTATACTATTATAATATTTATCTTTCAAATAATATGCATGATTATTAAAAGGATAATATTATATTATTTCATTAATAAAATATATATTAATATACATAACAATTAATAATTTAACTTATTATAAATTATATTAATATAAATATTATATGTTTTATTATTGTTTATTTTATTTAGGATTTTTATGAATTCTATTATAAAATATAATATATTTTACTATTACTTAATTATATATAATCTAAATAATATTTATTTTAATATTTATATAGTATCAATATGTTATTATTAATTAAATAAATAATATAATTATATATAATTATATATATAAATAATTATAATATATTTAGATAAATAACAATATATTATATTTAAGTATGATAGTTTATGTCATAAAAATTAAGATGACTATTTTATCTAATTTAAAGTTATATAAATTATATTACTAATTAATTTAACAAATATTATAATAAAATTAATCAATTATTAATTAACTATATAATTAATATATATTATTATAATATAATCATAAAAATACAAATTTCTATTTTATAATATTTATAAAATTATAATAATAAATTAGATTAAATAATTAGATTTATTTAAATATATTAAAATATATAATATACTAATTCAAATAGTTATGGCTATTTAATTTTATAATTAAATATATATTATATTAATTAAGTAATATATTATTACTATTTTTATTAATATATTTAATACTATAATTATAAAAAATATTTGAATAAATTCATATAAAAATAAATTTTATAATTTATTATTTGTAATTGTAATATATATTAATTAATTAATAAGTTCAATTAATGTTAACAATTGCAATAATTTAATATTAAATATTTTTATTATAAATATATAATCATTAAATAGATTATATAAATTTTACTTATTAAGAATAAGCTCGTATGGACAGAAACAATTGTTTTATGATAAAACAAAAAAGTCATAAGAATTTAAAATAAATAATTATTTAGATAGTCATAACGATTTGAATTTGTTCGATAAATAGATTTATTTTTTAAATCTTTTACTTATTAATTGTCTTAATATTAATAAATTTGTATTATTTTATTCAAAGTAAGCTTATATGAACAAATAAAATCATTATATGACAAACCAAAAGGTTATAGCAATTCCAAATCAATAACTATTCAAATGGCCCTAATTATTTAAACTTGTTCAGTAAATAATACTATTTTATAATTAAATAATATTTAATTAGATATAACTTAAAAAATTATTCAAATATTATAATTATTATAATATTGTAGTATATTATTTTAACTATTTCTTCAAATATATATAAATATATATTTATTGATTTGAATAATTACTTGAAAAAATTAAACAATATAGTATTTTTATTATAATATTATAATTTTATTATGATACTTGGATTAATATATATTAAATTAATTATTATAATTATAATAGAAAATTAATTTATGTTAAATAATGTTAAAATATAGCATTTAACTATTATTATAACATTATTACAATTAATAGAAAATTTTATAATTATTAAATAATTATTAGTTTAAATAGAAAATTATAAAATATTAGGTTATACAAAATCATTTTAATATTTGGATAGAAACTATAATAATACATTTACTTATTAATTAATATAATTTATTCTATTATATAAGCTAATACAATATATAATATAGTGTTTAATTATTATAATAATTATTATAATTTATTGTTTATTATTATTTTTTCTATTTACTTATAATAAACGAATAGTTTTAATAATATTAAAAACAATTATATAAATAATATATTGTATATATTTAAATACAATAATATCAAACAGTATAACCAATATACTTAAGAGTTAATCTTAAACAATATATTTAAAGTAATATTAATTATTAATTGTTTAATTAATATATTTAAAGTATAAATAAAATAACAAAACTATATTAAATTATTTATTTATTTAAATTATAATTAAAATGTATATACTTATTATGTAATAATATTAATTATTACAAATATTTTTAGTTGTAATGAATAAATATATTTATTAATATTTATTAATTTTAAATTTATTAATTAATTAATTTAATTAATTATATACAATTCAGATATTTATATACAAAATATAAAATAACAAAAATTATGAAATGAATTTTGATTTACAAATAATAAAATAATATCAATATTATTTAGTGTTAAAAAATTAGAAATAGATATAATAAATGCTTATAAGCAATTTTATTTATTATCAATTTTAAATTATTTTAATTTATGATATTAATTATAATTATAAACATATAATATTATTATATCAGTAATTATATAATTATTATTAATAATATTTCATTAATATACTATAAAATTAATGAATATTAAAATTAATTATCAATAATAACAATATATCAATATTACAATAATTATAATAATATATAATAATAATAATAATATTTAATAATATTAATTTAATTTAATTAATAATATTTAATCTTCATTTATAAATATAGTATAATAATATCTAATTTATCAGTTAAATTAATTATAATAATATGTAAATTAAATAAAAAATAATTTTCAAAATAGTATTAACCATTTTAAATAATATTTACTATTATAAACAACAATTATATATTATTTATTTCAATTAATATATAGTACTATATAATTAGTAACATTAATTTAAAATTTAAGTAATAAAGAATTGTTTATTTATTCTATTAATTATCTATTTTAAATAAATTAATTATTTGATAATATAATTATCAAATATTACTAATTTAATACTATATTATTCTAATCTATTATAATTATAATAATTATAATTATAATATTACAAAAGGATTAAGTTATTATATTTATTATTGAACAAGTTAATTACTAATAATTAATATTATTTCGAATAATTTAATAATATGTTTGATAAATATACAATAATTGATAATATTGTTAAGATACGAAAGTAATAATATTTATGTATCAAATAAATTAAATCTATTATATTAAACTTGTTTGATATTATATTAATTATTTAATTTTTAGTTATACTTATAAAATAATTTATAAATAGTTATTAATAAGACAATTAATGAGTAAAAGATTTAAAAAAATAAATCTATTTATCGAATCAATTCAAATCATTATGACTATCTAAATAATTATTTATTTCAAATTCTTATGACTTTTTTGTTTTGTCATAAAATAATTGTTTCCTTTTATACAAGCTTATTCGGATTAAAATAATATTGATTTATTAATATTTCAACAATTAATAAGTAAAAGATTTTAAAAAAATAAGTTTACCAAACAAGTTCAAATAGTCATGACTATTTGAATAATTATCCACTTTAAATCATTGTAACATTTTGTTTTGTAATAAAACAATTGTTTCAATTCATGTTAGCTTATTTGAAGTAAAATAATACTAATTTATTAATATTCCAAAAATTAAAAAGTTAGAGAATTAAAAAAATAAAATCTGTTTATCAATCAAGTTCAAATAGTTATGACTATCTTAATAATTATCGATTTCAAAACATTACAACCTTTTTTTTTGTCATAAAAGAATTAGTTCTATTCATTCAAGCTTATTTCAAATAAAATAATATAAATTTATTAATGTTCCAAAAATTAATAAGTAAAAATTTTAAAAATAAATTTATTTAAAAATTAATGTTCCAAAGCCAATTGTTTCTATTCATACAAAATTATTCAGAATAAAATAATACTATTTATTACTATTTTAAAAATTAATAAGAGATTTAAAAACTAAATCTCTTTACCTAACCAATTCAAATAGTTATGACTATTTGAACAATTATCTATCTCCAATTGTTATGATTTTTGTTTTGTCCTAAAACATTTAATTTCTGTTCAACAAGCTTATTCAGAGTAAAATATTACTAAATTAATAATATTCTAAACATTTAAAAAATAAATGTGTTTGTTGAATCAATTCAAATATTAAGATTATTAGAATAATTATCTATTTCAAATCGTTTTGACCTTTTGTTTAGTCATAAAATAATTGCTTCAACTCATACATACTTATTCGAAATAAAATAATACTAATTATTAACATTCAGAAAATTATTAAGTAAGAAATTAAAAAAAAATCTATTTACAAAACAAGTTCAAATATTTTTTACTATTTGAACAATTATCTATTTAAAATCGTTATGACCTTATATTTTATCATAAAATAATTGTTTCAGTTCACAAAAGCTTATCTAAAATAAAATAATATTACTTTATTAATATTATAAAAATTGATAAGTTAGACATTTAAAACATTAATCAGTTTATCGAATCAGTTTAAATAATTATGGCCATTTAAACGATTATCGATTTCAAATCGTTATGACCTTTTATTTTGTCATAAAACAATTATTTTTTATCATACAAGTTTATTTGAATAAAATAATACTAATTTAGTAATTCAAATATTAATAATAAATATATTTTTATAACTTAATAATTATTGATAATAATTAAACTAAATTATTATTAAATAATAATATTATTTGAACATTTAAATATTAGTTATTTATAATTAAACTTTAATTAAATATAAATTAAATAATAGTTAATTAGATATTAGTTTAATAAGTTAATTAATTATATAATTGTTATATAATAGTTTAATAACAAAACTATTTAATAAATAATAATTATAATATTAATTTATAATTATTAACTATTAATAATGATAATTTGGACTAATAATTTATAAACAATTATTATTGTATTAATTTAATAATATTATAGTATTATTTGAATATAACTAAAAGTCAAATTATTTAATATAATTTGTATACTATTGCTTAAAATTATTAAAATTAATTAATAATTTTATTGATTAGTTAATAATAAATTACTCATAAATTAATATTTATACTATAATATCTATATATGTATTAGTAATAATAATATAATATTATTATTAATTTATTAAAATATTCATTAAAAAATTATTAATATTTATAATTTAAATATTAATTATAAATATTTACCTTATTAAACTAATACAATTAATCCAAATCGCATTAAGTAAATAATAAATAATTATTATTTACTATAATTAATGAATATAATATTTTTATTAATATAAATATACATTATTAATAATTAATAATGATTAATTTTTTGGATTATTGATAAAATAATTCTGTTTGACTAATTAATAAAATATTTATTTAGTTTATTTTAATTTAATCATTTAATTAAATTATATAAGATTATAAGTAATAAATAATTACTTTATTCCTAATATTATTATAAATAATAATAATCAAATATTACTATTAATATTTATAATAATATATTATTATTATAAGAATATTTGAACAATTATCTATTCATAATTATATCAAATTTATCTTGTTTAATATTAACGATTATTAATAAACTGAAAATATTATTATTAATATTATATGTTAATATTATCATAAGTCATTTAACAATTATAAAATGATATGTTATCATGTTACAAATTAATTTATAAATTAATAAACTATATTAATTATATAGTATGAATTTATTATAAAACAAGCTATGTTTTAAAGTTTAATTTTGTATTTATATTTTTGTTAATTCAATTTAATATTAATTAATTAATATTTAATTAATAAACAATAATATTAATTGTCATATTATTTATTAAAAATAGTATTATTAAAAAACCTTATTTTAATTATAAGCATTATTATTTAAATAATATAAAATATTATTTAATTAATAATAATTAATTGTTATATGTTAAAATTTATTATTAATAAAGGTTATTATGATTATATAATTTTTAAATAATTATTATATCTATTTTTTTTCGATATATAATAATTAATATAAAATAATTAGTAATATTAATTAATATAATAGTAATTAATATAATAATTCCAATAGTAAAAAGAAATAGTTAATATTCCAAATAATTATAATAATTATTTAATTATTATTATAATATTAATATAATAATATACAATCTTTAATAATTTCATAAAATTATAAATATATATCAATTATAAATTATTAAACTAATTTGAATCTTTAATTAATTATTAATTGATTATTAAGTAATTATTATACTGAACTAAACATTAATATAATATAATTTATATTATTAACTAATATTTTTGAATATTTAATTATTAATTTAAAGTATATTAAATTTTTAATATTTTCATTTTTAATAATGTTTAATTTTTACTTAGTTATAATTATTAATATAAAGAATATATTTAAACTACTAATAAATAAAGGACCTAAATATGTTCATATTTAAAATATGAATTAGTTAATTATTTGAAATAATTAAATTAATTAATATTTCAAAATTTAATAAGTAAAAATTTTAAAAATAAATTTGTTTTTTGAATATGTTCGAATAGTTCTAACTATTTGAACAATTTTTTATTTTAAATAGTTATGACCTTTTGTTTTATGATAAACCAATTGTTTCTATCCATACAAGCTTATTCCAAATAAAATAATTAAATTTATTAATATTCCAAAATTTAATAAGTAAAAATTTTAAAAATAAATTTGTTTTTTGAACATGTTCAATTAGATCCTACTATTTGAATAATTATCTATTTCAAATAGTTATGACCTTTTGTTTTGTGATGAACCAATTGTTTTTGTCTACATAAGCTTATTCAAAATAAAATAATACTAATTTAATAATATTCTAACAATTAGTAAGTAAACGATTTAAAAAATAAATCTATTTACCGAGTAAGCTCAATAGTTATAACTGTTTAAACAATTTTTATTTCTAATAATTATGATCTTTTGTTTTGTCAAAAAACAATTGTTTCTATTCATACAAGTTTATTCAAAATAAAATAATACTACTTTATTAATATTTTGCAAATTAATAGGTAGGAGATTTGAAAAATAAATCTGTTTACCGAACAAGTTCAAATAGTCATGTTAAATTAATATTATAATATAAATTTAAATAATAATTTAAATAAGCTACAATAAATAACTATTTAATTGTATAATTAAAATTTATTATAATTAAAAGTCATAACTATTATTTTATTAATTATTAACAATAATTAAATATTATATTTGTTAATTAATAGTTTATTATCTTATACATGTATAACAATTAATTATAAATTAATATAAAAATAATTTATATCAAGTATAAATAATAATAATAGTTTTATTATTAAATTATACTATTTGTATAATTTATATAATTATTGATTATATTAGATAATATTATAATAGTAATTATAAATAATTTATAATAAATATTGTTATTATATAATTAAGTATTTAACAATACTTATTAAAACAAAAAAGTTAATTATAATTTATAATAATTATAATATAATATTATAATTATATTATTATTTATAATTAACTTATTTGTTTTAATATTATTAATTTTAGCCAATTAATATTATATATTTCTATAATAATATATTGTTTATTATTAATATGTTTATATTAATTATTACTATTTAAATTTTTGAAATAGTTAAATTTATTAATAATTATAAAAAGAGAGATTTAAAAACTAAATTTATTTCATATTATATGTTATTATTTAGTTAATAATTTATCTAAAATAATTAGCTAATTTATTAAAATAATAATAAATTATGACAATTTATCTGTATATATATTTATATAATTATGTATAAATCAAAGTTCTAATTAATTATTCCTAATTATTCATGATTTAAATAAAATAAACTAAATTAATATGATCTAATTAAATATTTCTTAAAATCGTTATTAAATATATAATTCAATAATTTAATTTATTAAATTATTAACTATATAGATTATAACTAAAAATATTTAAACAAAAGGTAATAAATTAGTATTATTATTAATAATAAATTATTTCATAATTGCAACAATTATCACTATTTAAATTTTTATTATTTAATTAAGAATGTAATAAATAATGTTATAATAATAGATATAATAATAAGCTATAATAAAATAATAAGCTATTATTTAAATTATTTGAAATAGATAATAGACAATTATTTATTTGAATAATTATACCTAATATTGATATTATTATTTGTAATCTGTATATTAATTAGTTATAATATTATTTTATTATAATATAGATAATATATTTTCAAAAATTATTTATTACAAATAATAAATTTTATTATTAATTTGGTAGTAATAATTGTATAATAATAAATTTAATTATTTAGTTATAATTAAATAGTTGTTAGCTTTATAGGTGAGATGGTGATCCAAGAGGGAGGTGAATTGGATTTCTCCAAATTCTTCCCAAACAAATTATTTCAATATAATTGAATGAAAATTAAAACAATAAGCACTTTTGATGAAAATGTAATGCAAACAATAATAACTAATGTACCTAGAATCAAATATAAACAACAATAAATTGTAAGGAGATAGGGATAGAGAAATCAAACACAATGATTTATAGAGGTTCGGTCATTCTCTACAAGGCACCTACATCCTCTTTTCTTGGTTGTCCACACCAAGGCTTCAATCCACTATTCTTGAATTGCAATTACAACCTATCTTTTTCTTTCTAAGGCTGAAGATAGAAACCTTTACCCTTTGTAGTATTTTACCCAATCTCACTACAAAGCTCTCAAGAGGATACCTCACCTCTTGTTCTCTTCCACCTTTGTATATTAAAGGTAATTTTGCAAACAATAGAACAACCTCTCTAAGGCTAAGTGTAGGCTAAGTTTAAGTATAAGAAAATGATGAATGAATAACAAATATAATTTGGATACAATAAATACAAAGATATGGACTTTGAAGCTCTAAAACTCTTGATTCTTTGAGAGAATGAAAATATGGCTTGTTGGCTTTTGCTCTTTTGATTTATCAATCTTCTTGGTGTGTTGGAGTGCCTAATTTATAGAGAAATTAAAGGAATAGCCGTTGGTGTGATTCTGCCCAGACCCAATTGATCCCTTCCTTGAGGGGATCGATTGGTTCAAGTTTATATGCCATTTCATGCTTAAAAAACATGACCCGATCAATCCTATCAATGCCTGGGTGGTTGTCTGTTGTTTTACACTTTACTCACTAATTTGATCATATCTTAAGTTATATAAATCCAAATCACAAACCGTTTAAATATTTAGAAACTAGACTTAAATGGCTTTCTATCCATGTAAAATTCATCACCTAATTCATTGACTACGAATTATAGTGAATTTACAAATTTACCCCTAGTGCAGTTTTTCTGACAACTGTAGAATGTCTAGTAAAAATTCAAAAATTTTCTTAGAAAATTTGAATTTTGATTTTGTTTGATCCATTAGAAAGTAGACTCAAAGAGCTTTCCAACCCTATAAAATTCAAATATTAAAACTTTTTGAATTAATACAAAAAAAATAATTTCAATGTTGGAAAACTTTGTTCTTGTAAAACAACTTTCTTAAGTTAATCTATTTCTCAAAACCAATATTATCAAAACTACATTAAGTCTAAAATGAATAAGTTCGCTTTAAAAACAACAATTGGACTTTCATTTAAGCTCAAATAAATAATCTTTAAAGATAGATTTTGTTTGAGAAATATAAAAACAAAGAAATGTTTGTTCATACTATGAAAAACATATTATTTATTTAATACCAAAATATAAAACTTAAGAACATGTACTAAATAAATCTTTTTCAAAATCTTGATCAAGTTTATTTAGCTTAATGTTTTGTCATTTCAAAATAAGGATCAATTCAAGGCTATCAATAGTTTTAAAGATAATAAAAAATATAATATATTCTATATTTAATATATCATAATATAGAGCATTTGTCTATAATATAAATTTAATTCATTTAATTATATAAATATTTGTTTAATTAATAAATTGTTGTTATTGTTTTAATTAAATTGTTAATTTGAATATAAAAACTTATTAATAATTATAACAAATAATTAACTATATAATATATATTAATTATTATCCAAAATTTTGATTAATTATAGAATTAATTATAACTTTATTAATAAATATTACAATAGTATAATTATTATATTAATTAACTTATTTGTTAACTATTATTCAAATAGTTATACTTATAGTTGAACATATTTATTTTTTAATATTTTAAACTAATTAATATTATAATATTTATAATAGAATATAACATTTAAAATTATATTCTATTTTATAATTTATTATTATATTATAATTATATTATAATTAATTTTTATATATAATTAACAATTAAATTATTAACAATTGTTTTATGGTAGAACAAAAGGTTGTAACAATTTGAAATAGAAAATTGTTCAAATAGTTATAACTATTTGAACTAGTACAATAGACTGATTTATTTTTTAAATGTCTTATTAATTCTTAAAATATTAATAAATTGGCATTATTTTATTTCAAAAAAGCTTGTATGTTGAAAAACAATTTTTTTATGACAAAACAAAAGGTAATAACAATTTGAAATAGATAGTTGTTTAAATGGCTATAATTATTTGAACTGATGGGGTAAACTGATTTATTTTTTTAAATTAGTTACTTATTAATTTTCAAAATATTACTAAAGTAGTATTATTTTATTTTGGATAAACTTTTATGAACTAAAACAATTGTTTTATGACAAAATAAATGGTCATAATTATTTTAAAAAATAATTGTTCAAATAGCCATAATTATTCGAACTTGTTCGGTAAACAGATTTATTTTTTTAAATCTCATGATTATTGATTTTTTAAATGTTAATAAATTAATATTATTTTCTTTCAAATAAGCTTGTATGAACTGAAGCAATTATTACACGACTAAAGAAAAGGTCAGAATTGTTAGCTTTATAGGTTAGATGGTGATCCAAGAGGGGGTGAATTGGATCTCTCCAAATTCTTCCTAAACAATGATTTCAATATAGTTGAATGGAAATTAAGACAATAAGCACTTTTGATGAAAATATAATGCAAACAATAACAATTAATGAACTTAAAATCAAATATGAACAACAATAAATTATAAGGAAATAGGGATAGAGAAATCAAACATAATGATTTTAGAGGTTTGGTCCTTCTCTACAAGGCACCTACGTCCTCTCTCTTGGTTGTCCACACCAAGGCTTCAATCCACTAATTAAAGAAAAATTCTTACAAGATATAAACCTATCTTGTACTAAATCTCTATCTTTTTCTCAAGGCTTAGTTAGCAACCTCTACCCTTACAATATCAAGAGGATACCTCACCTCTTGTTCTCTTCCACCCTTGTATATCCTAGGTAATTTTGAAAACAATAGAACAACCTCTTTAAAGCTAAGTGTTTGCTAAGTTTAAGTACAAGAAAATGATGAATGAACAACAAATATAATTTGGATACAATAAAGACAAAGATATGGACTTTGAAGCTTTAAAAACTCTTTATTCTTTGAGAGAATGAAAATATAGCTTGTTAACTTTTGCTCTCTTGATTCATCAATCTTCTTGGTGTGTTGGAGTGCCCAATTTATAGAGAAATTGAAGAGGTAGCCGTTGGAGTGTTTTCACCTAGAACCGATCAATCCCCTATGTGGGAGATCAATCCCTTTTCTGAATTTTCAGTCCTGGGAGTATTCTGTTTGAAAACCAATCAATCCCTTTTAGAGGGGATCGATCTTGTCCATGCTGGGTAGTAGTTTCCCGTTTTGCACTCTACTTACTAATTTGATCATAACTTGAGTTATACAAATCCAAATCACAAACCGTTTCAATATTTAGAAACTAGACTTAAAGGGCTTTCTATCCATATAAGTTCATCACCTAATTCACTGTGTACGAATTATAGTGAATTTTTAAAATTACACCTTGTGCAGTTTTTCTTACAACTATAGAGTGTCTAGTAAAAATTCAAAATCTTTTCTTAGAAAATTTGGATTTTGATTTTGTTTGATCCATTAGAAAGTAGACTCAAAGAGCTTTCCAAACATATAAAATTCAAATATTAAGACTTTATGAATTAATACAGAAAAATAAAACAAGTTCAATGTTGGAAAACTTTGTTCTTGTAAAACAGCTTTCTTAAGTTAATCTATTTCTTCAAACCAATATTATCAAAATTGTATTAAGTCCAAAATGAGTAAGTTCACTTTAAAAACAATAATTGGACTTTCATTTAAGCTCCAATAAATAATCTTTAAAGATAGATTTGGTTTGAGAAATATGAAAACAAAGAAAGGTTTGTTTAAGCTTTGAAAATCATATTATTTATTTAGTACCAAAATATAAAACTTAAGAGCACGTACTAAATAAATCCTTTTTCAAAATCTTGATCAAGTTTATTTAGCTTTAATGTTTTATCATTTCAAGATAAGGATCAATTTAAGGCTAACAAGAATGATTTGAAATTGATAATTATTCTAATAGTCTTAACTATTTGAATTGGTTCGATAAACACATTTATTTTTTTAATCTCTTATTAATTTTTAGAATATTATTAAATTAGTAATATTTTTATCTAAATAAGCTTGTATGATCAGAAATAATTATTTTATGAGAAAACAAATATCAAAACAATTTGAGATTGATATTTATTCAAATAGCCATAATTATTTGAATTGATTTGGAAAATAATTTTAGCTTTTAAAAATCATGCTTATTAATTTTCAAAATATTAATAAAGTAGTATATTTTATTTTAGATAAGTTTTTATAAACTGAAACAATTGTTTTATGACAAAACAAAAGGTCATAATGACTTTAAATATATAATTGTTTAAATAATCAAATCTATTTTAATTTATTCGATAAACAGATTTATTTTTTTAAATCTCATGCTTATTAATTTTTTGAATGTTAATAAATTAGCATTAATTCATTCTAAACAAGCTTGTATAAATTGAAATAATTGTTTTGTGACTAAACAAAAGGTCAAAATGATCTGAAATAGATAATTATCCTAATAGTCTTAACTATTTAAACTGATTCGGCAAACACATTTATTTTTTAAATCTCTTACTAATTTTTGGAATATTATTAAATTAGTATTATTTTAATATGAATAAGCTTATATGAAAAGAAACAATTGTATTATGACAAAATAAAGATCATAACAATTTGATATAAATAATTGTTCAAATAGTTATGACTATTTAAATAATTTAAAACAATACTAATTATTTAATTAATTATTATTAATATCATGTTCAAATTAATATTTGTATAATTTTATTATCTATACAAAAATTAATGTAATTAAATAATTATACATATTAAATTAATATTATATATAATTATATATAATTAATTATATTAAAATATAAAATATTTATTAAATAATATGTATAATAACTATTAATTAATAACTATTAATTAACTATAATTAATTACAAATATATAAATATATTTATATCTTATATCTAATTATTTAAAATATATAACAATTATAAAGTATATTTATAATCATTAAAAGATAATAAATATCCAATATTCGAATATAATTATATAAATAAAATAATTATTTAAAACTAATAATATTATATGAATAATATAAAATTTATTTATAAATATATTAAACATATAATAAGACAATAATAGTACTAATAAATATATTAAACAATAAATATAATATTATATTGTTATTAAATTTATATTAATAAGTAATAAATATATTATATTAAACCTAATTATTTAAGATTTATATAGAATCTTATATTTATATATAATTATAATAATATATTAATAAATTCATATTAATAATAATTTAATATGAATTTAATAATACTTCTATACTTCTAATATTATTATAATTCAAATAATTGTTATTTATAATAATAATTATTAATAATAATCTATATTTAATTATTTTAATAAATTTAATCAAATTAAATTAAATAAGTTTATATAATAATTAATATTATTAGTTAATATAAATAAATATTTATATTATTTATTTATAATAATAAATTACTAATAAATTAATATTTATACTATAAATTAATAGCAATAATTAAAATGTTTAAACATTTATTAAACATTAATAAAAATTAACTTATTAAAGAATATTATATAATAAGTTATTCATTATAATAATTAATTACCATCAACTTTTCTTCCCCTATTTTCTTGGGCAAACAGTAGGATTAAATGATAGAGAAAAACTTATAAATATGCAGTATTTCAAATTCATTTTTCATGATGCTATCTTTGTTAGCTAGAATAAACTTCAGAAACTGGAGCTGCTAACTTAAAGGAAAAGCATAACGGTAGGTTGATACCCATGACTATTTTTTCTTGATTGTGAATTGATTTTGCATATGATTGCATTCCACCAGAAATTCATCATTATAGTCAGTTTGAATATCTACTAATGCAAAAATATATGACAAAAAGGAAAGCTGTGAGCTCTTGTTAATGTGGATGCAAATGATGATGGTGGATAACTACTGTTGGTTTGCATCTGCTGTAGAGAAAAAGTAAAACCGGTGGGTTTTGAGAAAATTTTAATGAAAGCTAAGGCAGATTAAAATGATTATATTATAACTAAGAATGATAATATAATATAAATTTATATTAATTATTAAATAAATAATTGTATATTAATTTATTATAAGCTAATTACAATAATATATCCGTACTACTTAAATTAATAATGATATAATTAAATCACAATTGTTATAATGTTATAAATATTAGTAATTTATATTTAATTATATGAATTAAATATAATTAATGATAAAATCTATTTTATTGATTAATATTAAAAATTATGACAATTTATAATTAATATTTATTATAAATTTAAAATTAGTTATTTATAATAATTATATTAAACTTAATTAATAATTAACAATCTTAATTATTAAATATAAATAAAATGTTAATAAATTAACAAATATTTAATAATTAATAACTTATTTTTCTATTTAATATTGTTATTATTTTTATATTAATTATAAATATATTTATCTATTTATAATATTCATTATTTTATAATAAATAGTATAATATTATATTTAAAATTAAAAATATTGTTTATTACTAATTTTAATCACTACAAATTTAAAAAATAAATATGTTTATCAAACTAGATCAAATAGTTTGACTATTTAAATAATTAATAATTATTGGTATAGTAAATAGATAAGTAATAATAATAAATTATCATTTCAATATTTTAATTATTTGTTAATATAATTATACTATTCAATTAACTATATAATTATTTAGTTTTAATCTTTATATAATTCATGTAATATAATATTATTGTAATTTTATAAAATTAAATTAATAATATATATTTAGTATTATTACTATAATAAATATTATAAAAAATTTATAATAAGAGCTTATAAATTTTATATTTATATAATATAATAATTACTAATATCATAATAATTTACTAATAAATATAATTAAAATTTATAATATATATTAATGTTATATTAATAAGTATATATTTATCAATTGCTTAGTTATTATATATATATAATTAATAATATTATAGTATTATTCGAAATAGATATTTTTTTTGAATAAATTTGTATGAACAGAAATAATTGTTTTATGATAGAACAAAATGTTATAATAATTTATTATAATAATATGTTAATTAATTAAATTTAAGTTATATAATTTATAATTATAGTATTATTAATACAATTTACAATTAATAAATTATAATTTATTAATTAATATTAACAATTAAGTGATTTATGTTATATTTAATTATAACTAATATAAATTATTAATTAATAATTGTTTATTAATTAGTATGTAAAATAATTTATTGTAGCTATTTAATTTGTTTAATATCAATATAATGGGAACCTGTTCAAAAAGTTTCATATCTTAGAATTATGTAAGATTATATTGAATTATATTAAATATATTAATTATTTAATGATAATTTAATTTATATTAAATTATTCATAAATAATAATTAAAATTTTTAATAGTGTTATGACTATTTGAACATGTATATCTATATTTAGTATAATATAATGATTAAATTTATTAATTAATCATTATTTAAACATAATTTAACACTTATACTTTATTTATATTCTATTATAAGGTTAATTTTATAATAATTATTCGATATTAGTTAATTGAAATAATATATTTCTAATCAAATATATTATTAGTTCTATTAATGATTTAAAAAAGTCATAACGATTTAAAATAAATAATTTATTAAACAGTCATAACTATTTAACTAATTTGATAAATAGATTTTATTTTTTAAATCTCTTATTAGCTTTCAAAATATTAATAGATTAGTATTACTTTATTCTGAATAAACTTATATGAACGAAAACATTTTTTTCATGACAAAACAAAAGGTAATGATGATTTAATTTCTAAATCATATATTAATAAACAATTGATTATTGTTGAATATTATTATAGTTAATTAAAACATGTCTTTTTTATTTTTAAAATAATTATTATAATTAAATATTATTATTAATTATTAATTATATAATTATATTAATAAGCAAATAATAAAATAATATTAATTATTAATATATAACTTTATTATCTAATCATTTATTAAATTAAAATAAATTACAAATAATATTATAATATTTATAAACTATATTATAAATTTGATATTTACTAAATATTATTAATATTAATTAATAATATTAAAATAATACTTATAATTATATCACTAGAGAAATTATATATAATTTTACTTAATAATTTTATAATCTTAAAATATTATAATTAAGTGTAAAATCTAGTTATCATAAATGTTAGTATATTTTAAAATATATTAACATATATAATAAATTATTATATTTTAATTGAATATATAATTGGATATATTAATATTAACATAAAATTAAACTATAATTTAAAAATTATAAATTTTTTATAACTTAATAATTATTAGTATTAATTAGAAATAGTATTATATAATAAATTAATTAGTATTAATTATAATAATTAAAATTATAATATTGACTTGTTAATATAATAATATTCATTATATTGATAAGTATTTTTATAATAGATATTTAATAACTTGTAAATTTAATTATAATTAAAATAATTATAGTAATAATATATATTATTTTAATTATATTTATAATAACTATTAATATTATAATTAATTATAATTTAATTAAATATACTTATTTAATTAAGTATATTTTAATAAGTTCCATAATATTAATTAATTAATATTATAAATAGTTGTATATTTATTTACTATTTAAATTATCAATTTAATAATAATTATCAATAATTTTAATTTATTAAAATATTATATATAATTTTAATAAGTTATATCAATATTATCTATTTAATAAATCTATTTTATAGTTTTATTAAAATTATTTATTAATTGAAAAAATAAATTGAATTAATATTAACAATTATTACTTTATTAATACATATTTTATAATTAATATTAATTATTATTATAGTCATTTGGTAATTATTAATAGATTTAATTAATTATAAAAATAATTAATACTTATTTATTTTTTAATTATTAAATAAATTCTAAATAGTAATATGATTAATAATAAATTAATAAATAATATTTATAATAATGATTTATAATCCAACATATAACTATAGTTAGAATATTATCTATATTTAGTTAATTTAAGTATATATTTATAACATTTATTATAATATTTCAATTTATAAATACATATTTTCTATTTAAATATATAAATAGATTATAACTAATTTATTAATATATAATTAGTTAATTCTTATCAGGTTAACTATAATATTATAGTTAATAATTTTTAATAATTTTATATAGATATTAATTATCACATATGAAATTTAATATGTAAATTTATTAGTATTTATGAATAATTATCTATTTTGTTATACAAAATTAATAGTAAGATATTTAAAAAATAAGTGTGTTTATTCGAAATAAAATAATACTAACTGATTAATATTTTAAAAATAATAGGTAACAAATTTAAACAATAAATCTATTTACCAAACTAGTTTCAATAATTATGACTATTTGAACAGTTATCAATATCAAATCATTAAAATTTTTGTTATTCTGTTTTATATTATATTTTACAATATAATGTATATTAATATAAAATATTATATTCATAAAACTAATCAATAATTAATATAATTAATATTATAATATGAATAACAATAGATATGTTATATCGATAATAACTAATTATTAAAAAATTATCTTTATTAAAATAATTTATATATTTATTTATAAATAAATAAGTATAATAATAACATTATGATAATTATAATTTGATTATAAGTTAATATTATATATTAATTTAATTATATATAATATAATTAATATTATATTAATAATAGTTCTATATATTATTATTATCAAATAATATGTATTAGCTTAATATTTATTAATAATCAAATAAGTAATCGTTATGATTTATAGTTACTAATATTAAACAAAATAATATATATAATGGAAATAGTAGGTGTTATTTATATAATTATCATTATAATTATTTATAAAATATAAGTTCATAATTATAAATATTTTGCTTTATGATAAT
The DNA here is from genome assembly GCF_047325235.1 of Durio zibethinus. Lineage (NCBI taxonomy): Eukaryota > Viridiplantae > Streptophyta > Magnoliopsida > Malvales > Malvaceae > Durio > Durio zibethinus. Next base: position 8,617,462 of record NC_143188.1, on the reverse strand, counting down.
ATATTATTATACTATATTTATAAATGAAGATTAAATATTAATATTAAATTATATTAATATTAACTTTAAAAATTAAAAAGTTATTTATAGTAATTAAGTATTATAATAATTAATATTTATTACATATTTTAATTAATTACAAATTTTCTGATAACTTTATATTAACTAAAATTTATAATTATTAAATGAATATTATAATAAACTATTATTATAATTGATAATTATTAAATTATAAATCATTTTGAATAATTATAGTTACTATAAATTATTTATTAAATTACTATAATATTCATTGTTAATATTATAAATATTACTAATATATTATAAATTTATATAATAATATTATATAATTATATAATATAAAATTATATTATTCTAAATTATTAAATATTATTATTATAATTATTATAATTATTTAATTAATTACTAATACTAATAATACTATTATATAATCATTATAATTATAATAATATTATTTCTCTAATAATACTATAATATAAATTATTATTAATTTATACTTCAAATAATTGTTAATTGTTAATATAAATTTATTATAATTTATAATGAATAATAATAACTATATCATATATATGTCAATTTATAAAATTGATTATAATTATAATCTATATTAATTTATATTATTATTAAATAATATTAATTTAAATTAATAAAAAATAACAATACTTATACTTATATTAAAATTTAATATTAGGAAAAAATATATATAATTATAATTACTTAATTAGGTAGTATTATAATTAAATAATCTTAATTATAATTCTATTTGTAACAATTAGTATTACAAAACATTATCTTTAATTATAATAATTAAATTAAACATAATCATTAGTAAGTTAAAATAAATTAACTCAATGATGTTAATATTAATTATAATATTAATCAGTTTAAAATCTATTATAATATTAAAATACAATATTATAATTGCTAATATGATATAATTTAGTATAATATAAATTTATATAAGACTACATTTATTATAATAATTTAATTGTTTTATACACTAATATTACTAATTATTATTAAGTCTTATTAATAATAGTATTATTAATTATGAATAATACTAATTTTAAATTATATTATTAATATAATTATTTTATAATTAGATTAAAATAATACTAATTTAATAATATCTCAAAAATTAATAAGTAAGAGATTTAAAAAATAAATTTATTTACTGAATCAGTTTAAATGGTTAAGACTATTAGAACAATTATCTATTTCAAATCATTCTGATCTTTTGTTAAGCTTGTATGAATAATTAGAAAAAGTATTTTTTTAAAACTAATAAAAAAATCTTGATAAGGAATTTAAAATTTAAATTATAAAAATTTAAGATATTTTTCATACAATTTATAATATAAAAAATATAGTTGTAAAATATCATTATATTTGCAATAATTTTTTATATTATATATAAAAGGAATTTTTTTTGCTAAAAACTCTCTTTTAAGATACTTGAAAATCATTTTTGTCTTGATTATTTATAAAAACATGTTATAATAAATTATTAACTTAGTACAAAATAAAAATAAATTTTTAGTCTCTATACCATACAAATAAACGTATAATATTTTTTTAATCATAAATTTTAAATATTATATAAAAATTTAATTAACTTAAATGGAGACTAACTACCAAAACAATTGACATCTAAGTGACATCATAGCGTGAAAAGAAAAAGCACATAGATAACATGGAATTAAAAAAATCATATTTTAGAGTAAAAAAGAGTTAACTTACTAATGCCGTGACAATCTTTGATTAAAGAATTCAAATTCAAAATCAAGTCAAATTTCATGCTTCTTGTACAAATTAATTATAACAAAATCTAATTAGTCGAACTTAAGTTGCTTGATTATTTTTTGAACTAAACTCATAAAAATCAAACTACATCTCGAAAATGGAGTTGAACTATTCAATCCAACATCTAATGGCAAGTACATAACTTTTAGTTATATAGATATTGATAAAAATATTAAAATATTAAATAAGTTAATTAATTTTCAAGTAATTAATTAGATTAATATTATTTTATTCAATATTTATATTAATTGTAGTTTTATTATTTCAAATAATATAATTGATAAGAACAATTATCAATATTGTTTAATACTAATACTAATATTAATATTAAGCTTTTTATTAATTGATAACGATTTGAACAATTAAATATTTTAATAATTATTATAAATCCTTACAATTAATAAGGATTATTATATTAAATTATTAAAAGTATGAACTTTTATTATGATAAATAAAGTAAATCAACAAATTATTAATCAATAATTCATATTAAATCTAAAGGGTTATGATTTTAATAAATATTTAATTAGATTATATTAATTTATAATAAAATATTTAACAATAATATCTATTTAATACTAAATAAGTTAATAATAGAATAATATCATATATTATATGATAAATACTTAATAATATAATTATAATTTACAGTTATTATTATAATATATTATGAATTTATAATAGTAATATCTATTATAAAAATAATATATATAAATATTTTATTATATACAAGTTTATTAAATTATAAATGAATAATTTAAGATTTGAAAAAATAAATTTGTTTACCAAACAAGTTTAAAAAGTTATAATATTTAATCAATTATTTTTATAAAATCATTACGACCTTTTATTTTGACATAAAACAATTGTTTCAATTCATAAAAGCTTATCCAAAATAAAAAGAATTTAATAAGCAAGAGTTTAAAAAAATAAATTTATTTATCAAGCAAATTCAGATAGTTATGAGTATTCGAACAATTATCTATTAAAATCATTATGATGTTTTGTCATAAAATAATTGTTTCAGTTCATACAAGTTTATTCAAAATAAAATAATTCTAATTTATTAATTTTCAAAAATTAATAAGTAAGTGATTTAAAAAGTGAATCTATTTGTGAAATTAGTTCAAATAATTATGGTACTAATTATAACTATTATTATAATTAATTTAAAGTAATTATAATTATATATTATAACATTAAATATAATATATTTATAAATTATGAATATGTATAATCAATTATACATATAAATTATATAATTGTTTAATAATATATAATTTTAATTTTAATTAATATAAGAAATGATATTATAATAAATATCAATTTTTAATTATAATAATAATTTATTATAACTTAAATTTAAGTTAATTAATATATAGTAATAATAAATATTATATTATATATATTATTATATATTGTATTAAAATTAATACAAATTATAAAAATAGTATATACTAGTTGGTAATATATTATTGAATTATTGAATTAATTATTATTAAATAATTATTTATTTAAAATTAAATCAAACAATAAATAAATATTATTAAATTATATAAATTTAAATCAATTTATATAATTCTATTTATATAAATTTAATTTAAAATTTAATAATATTTAATATTAATAGTTAAGACTATTAGAACAATTATCTATTCCAAATTATTCTGATCTTTTGTTTAGTAAAAAAATAATTGTTTTAGTTCATACATACTTATTCGAAATATAGCAATACTAATTTATTAAAATTTAGAAAATTAATAAGAAATTTAAAAAAATCTATTTACTGAATAAGTTTAAATAGTTATGACTATTTGAACAATTATCTATTTTAAATCATTATGACCTTTTTATTTTATCATAAAACAACTGTTTCAGTGCATAAAAGTTTTTCAAACATAAAATAATATTGCTTTATTAATATTTCAAAAATTAAGAAGTTGGAGTTTTAAACAATAAATCAGTCTATCAAATTATTCAAATAATTATGGCCATAATGATTTGAACTTGTTTGGTAAACAGATTTATTTTCAAAATCTTTTACTTATTAATTATCAAAATATTAACAAATTAGTATTATTTTAATCCAAATAAGCTTGTATATATAGAAACAATTGTTTTATAACAGAACAAAAAGTCATAACTTTTTGAACTAGTTTGATACATAGATTTATTTTTTAAATTGCTTATTAATTTTTAAAATATTAATAGATTAGTATTACTTTATTCCGAATAAACTTATATGAACAAAAACATTTGTTTTATGACAAAACAAAAAGTAATAATGATTTGAAATATATAATTGTTCAAATAGTATAATTTTTGAAATATTAACAAATTCATTTTATTTTATTTCAAATAAGCTAGTATGAATTAAGAAAATTGTTTTTCGACAAGATAAAGGTCATAACGATTTGAATTAGATAATTGTTCATATAGTCTTAACTATTTGAATTAGTTCGGCAAACAAATTTATTTTTTAAATCCCTTAGTTATTAATTTTTTGAATATTATTAGATTCATATTTTTTTATTTTGAATAAGCTTATATGAATAGAAATAATTGTTTTATGACAAAACAAAAGGTTTTAATGATATGAAGAATAGAATTATTCAAATAGTCATAACTATTTAAACTGATTCGGTAAACAGATTCATTTTTTAAAGTCTTACTTATTAAATTTTGAAATTGTTAATTGTTTAATATTTATATAACTATTTGAATATTATTCTAATTTAAGTTTAAATTTATTCCAAATAGTTATGACTATTTGAACAATTATCTATTTTAAATCATCATGACCATTTGTTTTGTCATAAACCAATTTTAACTTATAATTAGATAAAATAATAAACTTATTAAAACAAAATAACTTGAACAAACAACTATTTGAATATTATTCTAATTTAAGTTTAAATAGTTAATACTATAAGGAATATAATTATCTTTTAAATTAATAATTAATAATTTAATAATTTAATTAAAAATTTTAGGATATATGTTTATTAATTTTTAAATTATAAATAATAAGTTTAGATGATTTATAAATAAAATAAAAATAATCTAATAATATTCTAAAAATTAATAACTAAGAGATTTAAAAAATAAAATTGTTTGCCGAACTAGTTTAAATAGTTAAAACTATATGAATAATTATCTATTTCAAATCATTATAACCTTTTGTTTTGTCATAAAACAATATTTTTTATTCATACTAGCTTATTTAGAATAAAATAAAATAAAATAAAATAAATTTATTAAAATTTCAAAAATTAATAAGTAAGAGAATTAAAAAATAATTTTGTTTATTTAATTAAAAATTTTAGGATATATGTTTATTAATTTTTAAATTATAAATAATAAGTTTAGATGATTTATAAATAAAATAAAAATAATCTAATAATATTATAAAAATTAATAACTAAGAGATTTAAAAAATAAAATTGTTTGCCGAACTAGTTTAAATAGTTAAAACTTTATGGATAATTATCTATTTCAAATCATTATAACCTTTTGTTTTGTCATAAAACAATATTTTTAATTCATACTAGCTTATTTAGAATAAAATAAAATAAATTTATTAAAATTTCAAAAATTAATAAGTAAGAGAATTAAAAAATAATTTTGTTTACCTAACCAATTCAAATAATTATGACTATTTGAACAATTATCTATTTCAAATTGTTATGACCTTTTGTTTTGTCATAAAACTAATGTTTTTGTTCATATAAGTTTGTTCAAAATAAAATAATACTAATCTATTAATATTTCAAAAATTAATAAAAATTTTAAAAAATAAATTTGTTTATCAAACTAGTTCAAATTAAGACTATTTAAGCAATTATTTATTTTAAATCATTACGACTTTTTGTTCTGTTATAAGATAATAGTTTCTATTTATTCAAGCTTATTCATATTAAAATAATACAAATTTATTAATATTTTGACAATTAATAAGTGAAAAATGTAAAAAATTAAATATGTTTACTGAACTAGATCAAACAGTCATGACTATTTGAATAGATATCTATTTCAAATAGTTAGGACCTTTTCTTCTGTCCTAAAAAAATTATTTCAATTCATATAAGCTTATTCGAAATAAAATAATATTAAGTTATTAATATTTTGAAAATTAATAATTAAGAGATTTATAAAATAAATATGTTTACTGAACAAGTTTAAATAATTATAATTATTTGAACAATTATTTATTGGAAATCGCCGTAACCTTTTGCTTTGTCATAAAATGATTTTTTATGTTCATACAAGCTTATTTTGAATAAAATAATACAAATTTATTAAATTAGGACAATTAATAAGTAAAAGATTTAAAAATAAATATGTTTACTGAACAAGTTCAAATCATTATGACTATTTGAACAATTATTTATTTCAAATTGTTATGACATTTTGTTTTATTATAAACAATTGTTTTTGTTCATTCTAGCTTATTTGGAATAAAATAGTATTAATTTATTAATATTTCAACAATTTATAAGTAAAAGATTTAAAAAATAAATATGTTTGTCGAACAAGTTCAAATAGTCATGACTATTTGAATAATAATCTATTTCAAATCATCGGGAGCTTTTGTTTTGTAATGAAATAATTGCTTCAGTTCATATAAGCCTATTTGAGATAAAATAATATTCCAAAAATTAAAGAGTAACAGAATTTAAAAAATGAATTTTCATATCGATCAAGTTGAAATAGTTATGACTATCTAAATAATTATCTATTTCAAAACATTATGACATTTTGTTTTGTCATAAAACAATTGGTTCTGTTCATGCAAGTGTATTTTGAGTAAAATAATATAAATTTATTAATATTCCAAAAATTAATAAGTATAATTTTAGAAAATAAAGCTATTTTCTGAACACATTCAAATAGTTATGACTATTTGAATAATTATCTATTTCAAATCATTATGACCATTTGTTTTGTCATAAACAAATTTTTTATTCAATAATCAATAATATTTTAATAATTTGAAATTATTTTATTCTATTTAATAGATAAAATAGATATATCAGTGATATATAAATTAAATTAAAATAAATCAATATCCATTAATTAATAATTAATTAAATATAATTATTCATTAAATAATTAAAATATATAATAACTATATATATTATATAGTTATTAATATTCATATTAATAATTTTTATATTAATTTTTATATTATATTATATTATATTGAATACTATTAGATTTCTCAGATGTCAAATTTTATGAGGGGATAATTGGTTTATCTACCCAACTAAAAAGGCTTTAATTTCTTGTCTTGTTCTCTATTTTTTCCAATTAGTAAGAGTCATACACAGAGATGGATTAGTATCACCTACCTTTCTCACATAAAAATTTTTTATGCTTTTAACTATTAATCATTAAATCTAAGGGTAAACGATAATTTAATATTTATATCAATTATCAATATAAGCTACTTTTGGATTATTATTGTTAATCCAATAACAATCCAATCTAATATTAAATTATTAATTTATGATAATTAGTATAATATATTATAATAATCATTAATATTATAATATTAAATATATTATTAATAATCTAATATATTACTCAATGTATTATATCATAATATAATTAGATTATAATATTATATAATAATCATTATTATTAATAATAAGATATCTTAATATCTGTTTAAGTATTAAAACTTTTTTAATTGGATATATTATTATAAATCTAGGGATAGCTATTAATAGTGTTAATATATTATAATTTATTATTATAAATTATTCTTAATTTAACTAAAGCTTATTAATATATTAATATCTAATAATTTATTAAGAATATATTGTAATAATATATGATTATAATTTTATTATAATAATTAATTTTTCATAATATATAATCTTAATAAAATAGATAATAATTATAATAAAATATTGATTTATATATAATAATAGCTTAATATTAATTATAAAATATATTATAATTGACTATTTAAAAATAATAAATATTATATCTATCGAATATAATCATTATATATAAGTTATAATATTAATTTATATTAATAATTTTGTAATATCATTAAAATAATATTTTATGACTAAATAAAAGGTTAATAGTTTTAACTATTTAGTATTTAGTAAAATTATAAATTAATGACTTAATTTAAATGAATTATCATTAAAATTCATTTAAATATTTAAATATAGTATTAAATATTATATAAGATAATAATACAAATATTATAAATAATCACAATTTATTTACACAAAACAAATTAAACTATATTATGAATACTGTAAATATTAATTTTCAAAATTTTAATACTACTTTATTAATATTTTCAAAATTATTAAGTAAGAGATTTAAAAATTAAAGCTAGTTTTCAAACCAATTCAAATAGTTAAGACCATTTGAACAAATATCATAATAATATATATTATTAGAATATTATATAATTATTTAATATTATTAATTTTAATTATTTTTAAGAATTATTAAGTATAGTATTAATTATTTGATAATTAAATGAATAGGAAGATAATCATGATACCGATCAAAGGGTTGATTTTGAAAAATCAATTAACACTGATGAACTTGATAATGAAGATAATTCTGTAGAGTATGTTATCCCTCCATTTAAGGACCTGATTATAAAAGTATAGTATTTCAAATTATCCAATTGAATAATTTCATTTAAACTATTTTAATGTTACTCATAAAATATTTTTTATAAATAACAATATATATAAATAACTATTACAAAAGTTATTATTTTAATAATAGTTATATTAGATAACTATTATTTTATAAATAGTTAATTTATATTAAGTTAATTTAATATATTAATTATCTATCAAACCAATTATAGTCTTAGTAAACATTATAAATTAATAATTATAAAAATTCTATAATAGATATAATATCATATTATAATTAGATAATATCATAATTAATATTATGATAAGAATCTTAATATATAATTTATTTAATAAAAAATTGGTTATAATATTAATAATATCTTAATGGCATTATTTATAATATAATTATAATTATTAATATACTAATTTTTCAAATTGTTTTGTAATAACTTAAATTATGAAATAAATGATTTAACGGTTAGTATTTTATTTTTGTTTTATATAATAGTAACTTATTATAACATAAATTAGTATATTTATTATATTAAATTATAATTATTTGGAATAAAACTATTAATAGTTTCAATTCATACTAGCTTATTCGATATAAGTTATAAATTATTTTATATAATTAATTTAATATAAATTAATAAATTGCAATAAAACCAATTTATATTTAATAATTATATGTAATTATAACAATATAATTATAATTACAATTTCTATTTAAATGATTAATAATTAAATAGTATATAACTTTGTTTAAATTTTCTATTTAAAATTTAATATTATTATTAAATAGTATATAACTAGTTTAAAATATTAATATATTTATTTTTTAAATCTCTTACTTATTAATGTTTAAAATATTATTAAATTAGTATTATTAATTGATCATAAAATCATATATCAAATAATTTATTAATTTAATATTATTTTATTAAATAATTATTTTTAATTCAAATAAGTTTGAATTATAACATAAATTAAAATTTTAATTATAATCTATATTATTAATTTAATGTAGAATTATAATCTAGAACTTGTTATAAATGAATTATTAATTATATAATATATTAAATTTATGTATTAAATAATCTAGATAAAATATATTATAATACATATAATTATAATACATGTAATAACCTAAAGTGGTTATTAAATATATTATGAATTTTCAAATTATAATTAAATATTATTTAGATAATAATAACAAATTAAATATGAATTAATATTATAATTATAATTAAATATTTCTATTTAAATATTAATTCAAATAATTAATTAAAGAATTAAATTATTTACAAGTTATTATAATAATATAAAAAATTTAACTATGTAATTATAATTATATGTAATTATAACAATATAATTATAATTACAATTTCTATTTAAATTATTAATACAATTATTTATTTTTTAATTATAAATTAATAATTATAATTTAAATATTATATTTTAGTACGATTAAGTATTAAATATGACTAATATGAAGTTATAATAAAGAGTTTAATTATAAAATTAGTTATATAATTAACACTAAATAATTAATAATAATTAATAATATTTTAATTAATAATTTAATTACAAATAATAATATCAATTATATTAAATTATTAAATATAAAATTTAATAATAAGCTATTATTATTATTAATAATTTAATATAATTCTCTATTAATTTATTATAAAATAACAAAAAATTATATGTAAACAAATTTATTTTTATTATTTAATAATATATTGTTAATTAAATATTACTAAATCTTATTAAATTATGAATAATAATTATCAATCTCAAATCATAATAATCTTTATTTTGTTTATCTGAATCTAATCAAATTATTTTATTTCAAATTAATTAAATTTAAAATTATATTAATAAAATTTATATTTAGAATAATTATAATTAATATTATTATCTATTACAATATTAAGCTTGTATGAATAGATTATAATTATATTTTGTTATAATTGACTAAAATCAATTATTGCTAATAATTACAATAATTATAAATCAAATAATTGAAATAAATAATTATATTCTTATAATTTATAACTATTAATAACTATTATTACTAATACTATATAAAAACCTAATCATTCATTAATATTAATGAATATAATTTATATTCTACTTTTGTTTATAAATGGTAATTTTAATATATAATTTAATAATAATTATTATAAATATTTAACTTATTCTAATTGTTAATACAATTATTAATTATAATAATTTTAAACTTATTAGTACAATATTATCAATAATATAATATTTAATTAATTGGTTTAAATAATAATAATAATTAATAAGTTTTGTATTATTCAATTTTGTTATAACAATTTTATTTTTATATTTTATATTTATTATTAACTTATTTAAACTTATACTTACTTATTAATATAATTATAATAAGCAAATAGTCATTTCCAGATCATATAATATAAGTCTCCTAGTATTTGTAAAATACTAATGATTATGGCCATTAAATAGAAACAATTTTTTAATTAACATTTGAATATTTAATAATTTAATTATATAAATATAATAGTAACAAAATATATCTAATAGCTTAATTTATTAAATATATTAAATAATAATATAAAATAACTTATTATTTTATATTATTATTATATAAATATTTAATTAGTATGATAATTTTAATAAAATATTTATCATTAATAATAATTATTTAACTATATTATTATTTATTATAATAATTTAATAATTATTGAAATATTTGAAATTATAACTATTTCAAATAGAATTATATTATATATTTTATTTATAAAAGTTTGAAATTATATTAATTAGTTATATAGCAACTAACATTATAATATTATATTTATAATAATTAATGTTAATTAATTATTAACATAATTAATATATAATATTTGAATTACTCTTGCTTATAACAATTATAAATTAATAATTAATATTTTAAATAACTAATTTTATTTACTATAATTAATTATAATAAGTTTTATAATTTGCGCGAGTGAGGATTTTGTTATAATATATATTATTTTTGAATCTATCTTTAGAATAAGTTATATCTAATAAATATAAATAACTTATATTTATTAGTAATTAATAAAATAGTTAAATTATATAACTAGTTCAAATAATTATGACTATTTGATTTTATCAAATTATAAAATCAATTAATTTTTATTAATTAATTAATTAATTATTTCTATTTGATAAATATAATAGATATAATTAAACATAATCTTTTAATTTATAATTATAATTAACATATATATAGTTATAGTTATATTAATTATTTTTGTTTATATAAATTATTTATTAATAATTATTAAAAAATCGTAACGATTTGAAATAAATAATTGCTTAAGTAATCATAACTATTTAACTAATTTGATGAATAGATTTATTTTTTAAATCTCTTATTAATTTTTGAAATATCAATAGATTGGTATTATTTTATTCCAAACAAACTTATATGAACAAAAACATTTGTTTTCTGACAAAGGGACATAACAATTTGAAATAGATAATTATTCAAATATATATAATTATACATATAATTATTATATGCTTAATTATAAACAATATATAGATTTTTTATTATAGTTTTAATGTTTAATATATACAATAATATTAAATATAATTATATTAATTATAATTATTATATGTTAGCAATATATTTATATATAGTTAAGCTATATTAATTGAACTTATACTTAATAATATATAAATATATATTATTATAAGATTAAATTAATTCAAAAATTAATTGAATTATTATTATTATTAAAATCTAAATAATATTAACGTAATTTATTATATTTAAATTAAAGTATTACAAAACAAATATTTAGAATATATATTAATTAGTATATAGTTATTAATAATTAAAGTTATACTAATTTATTAATATTCTAAAAATTAATTAAAGATATTTTAATTTATTAATTAAGATAATAACTAAACTACTATATAATAATTAATAATATTAATAATATTAAATAATTTAAGTACTACTAACAAAATAAATCAATAGAATAAATTATTTTAATATAAGTTAAGTTTAATTAGTATTATTTTATTTCAAACAAACTTATATTAATAAAAATATTAAAAATTATTTTAATAATAACCCAATTCTTAATTTATTAACAACTTGATTAAATTTGGTAAAATTAAACAAAAAGTGAAATTATATCTAATTTATATAATTAATTTAATTAATATTTATTAATTAAATATTATTATTAATAAAATAATACTATTATTTTAAATGTATTCAAATCTTATATGTTATTAAGATTATATGATTAACTATTATATTAAAATACCTAAACTATTTATTATATAACTAGAACCTGCTCTAATACCAACTATCATGGGCATTGGACTTATGCCAACACTCTATGGAGCATTAGGTTAAAATATTAAATAATTTAATAGATTATAATCATATTATTTTGATTTATTATTTGAAAATGTAGTTTTTTATGCTTTTAACTATTAATCATTAAATTAGTTATGAAAAGTAAATCTTACGTATATAATTATTTATTATAATTAAGTTAATAATTACTTGTTATTAATAGTCAAATATTAACATTATTTTATTAAAAATAAATTATTAATTAAAATATTAATTATTAATATTTCAAACATTAATAAGTAAGAGATTTAATAATTGAAATTATAAACTGTCACAGAAGGATAGATTTGATCAATTTTATAATAAATTTATATTATTTTATTCAAAAAAAGCTTTTATGAACAGAAAAAATTATTTTACGACAAAGCAAAAGGTTATAGCGATTTTAAATAGATAAATGTTGAAATAGTCATAATTATTTAAACTTAATCGATAAAAATATTCATTTTTTAATATTTGTTAATTTATTTCAATTAATAACTATATTAATAATAGTAATCTACTAAATAGTCATAACTAACTTTGGATAACAAAGTACTAATATTATAAAAATATTATAATTATTATATTATAATAATATTAATTATTAGTAATATTATAAATATTAATGTAATAAATTAAATAATGACAACATTAATTAGTAGTTTAATAATAATATAATAATACTAATTACAATTTATTATTAAACTGTTAATAATAAATAATCTTAATAACAAAAATTAATCAATAAATATTTAAATGTTATTACTAAAATCAATAATAATTAAATAATTAATAAACAAATAAAATTAATATTATACTTTAATTATAAAACTTGTATAATAAACATTTAAATGACAAACAATATTAAATAATTATCATAATAAATTATTAATTAAATAATTAATTATTAATAAATTATTATAGTTATACTTATTATATACTTAATTTATTTTATTTAAATCATAAATAATTAGGAATAATTATTTAGAACTTTGAATTATACATAATTATTAAATATATATACAGATAAATTATACAATACTATTATTTTATCTAATGTAAATAAATTGATATCTAATAGTTAAATCAATTAGATTTAAATAAAATATTTAATTTATAATTAAATATATAGAATTATATATTATTATAATATATAAATTTTAATATATTCAATATATTCATTACTAATAATTGATAAATTATTAATTATTAAAATATATAATATTATATTTAAATGGTAATAACTTTATGAACTTATTTGGTAAGATGATTTATTTTTTAAATCTCTGACTGATTAATTTTCAGAATATTAATAAATTAGTATTTTTTAATTTTCGTATAAATTTCTATGAACCAAAAAAAATTTTTTATGACAAAACAAAAAGTAATAATGATTAGAAATAGATAATTGTTCAAATATTCCTAACTATTTGAAATAGTTTGGTAAACAAATTTGTTAATATTAATAATAATATAATTTAATAAATAATTTATAATTCAATAATATTTTATTGAAATAATTTAATATAAAATATACTATTTTAAATTTATTATATTCTATATTAAATTTATAAATTAAATGAATTAACACATTTAATAACTAATTATAAACTTTCAATTTGAAATAATATTATAATCAATTAGGTTATAATATAATATTGAATTATTAATATTCATAATCAGTTATAATTATTAAACATTTAGTTAATAATTAATCAAATTAATAACAATTATTATATATATAATTTGTTTAAATTATTAAATTATATAATATTATATTATAATATAATATAGTTCAATAATCTGACATAATTATTAATTATTAATATAATTTATAATAATATAAACTTTACTATATAAATTAGTTTTATTAATTTACAATTATTAAATAAATTCTAAATAGTAATAATTAATTGTTTATAATAATTATATAATAATAAATTATATTTAATTAATTAATATTAATTATTATTTAATAATAATTATAATTATACAAATTATTAAATATATTGTAATTAATAAATTAGTTAAATTTATTATATTTAATAATTAAATGGTTGTTGTAGTAATTATAATTTAATATACTTATTAATTTATTCCATACAAGTTTATTCTGAATAAAAATATTCCAAAATTTAATAAGTAAAAATTTAAAAAATAAAATTGATTTTTAAACATGTTCAAATGATCTGACTATTTCAACAATTATCTATATCAAATAGTTATGACCTTTTGTTTTGTGATGAACCAATTGTTTCTATCTATATAAGTTTATTCAAAATAAAATAATACTAATTTAATAATATTCCAACAATTAATAAGTAGAAGATTTAAAAAATAAATCTATTTATTGAGTAAGCTCAAATAGTTATAACTGTTTGAACGATTTTTTATTTCTAATAGTTATGATCTTTTGTTTTGTCATAAAACAATTGTTTCTATTCATACAAGTTTATTCAAAATAAAAATATACTGCTTTATTAATATTTTACAAATTAATAGGTAGGAGATTTAAAAAATAAATCTATTTACCGAACAAGTTCAAATAATTATGCTATTAGAACAATTATCTATTTCATATTGTTATGACCTTTTGTTTTGTCATAAAATAATTATTTCTATTCATACAAAATTATTCAAAATAAAATAATTTTGATTTATTAATATTTTGAAAATTAATAAGAGATTTAAAAACTAAATCTATTTACTAAACCAGTTCAAATAGTTATGACTATTTGAACAATTATCCATCTCAAATCATAATGATCTTTTTTTTGTCATACAACAATTGTTTCCTTTCATACAAGCTTATTCGGATTAAAATGATACTAATTTAATAATATTTTAAAAATTAATAAGAGATTTAAGATATAAATATTTTAGCCGAACTAGTTTAAATAGTTAAGACTATCAGAATAATTATTTATTTCAAATCATTCTATCTTTTTGTTTAGTTATAAAACAATTATTTCAGTTCGTACAAGCTTATTTGGAATAAAAATACTAATTTATTAACATTCAGAAAATTAAAGCAAGAGATTTAAAAAAATAAATCTGTTTACTGAACAATTTCAAATAGATATGACTATTTAAACAATTATCTGTTTAAAATTATTTTGACATTTTTTTTGTCATAAAACAATTATTTCAGTTAATAAAAACTTATCTAAAATAAAATAATACTACTTTATTAATATTTCAAAAATTATTAAGCAAGAGATTTAAAAACTAAAGTTGTTTTTCAAAGCAGTTCTAATAGTTATGACTATTTTAACAAATATTAATCTCAAATCGCTATGATTTTTGTTTTGTCATAAAACAATTATTTGTTATCATATAAGCTAATTCAAATAAAAATTAATAAGTAAGAGATTTAAAAAATAAATGTGTTTGCTTATCAGTTCAAATAGTTAAGATTATTAGATTAATTATCTATTTCAAATCGTTATAACCTTTTATTTAATCATAAAATAATTATTTCAATTCATACAAGCTTATTCAAAAGAAACTAATACTAATTTATTAACTTTTGAAAGATTAATAAACAGGATATTTGAAAAACTAAATTTGTTTACTGAACAAGTTTAAATAGTTATGACTATTTTATAATAACTATTCATAATCTTTAATAGTATATATAGTTTTATTATTAAATTATATATTTTTAATTATAACGATAATTCATCTTAATAATAATTATAAATAATTTATAATATATTAGTTTACAATATCATTATTAAAATAATTATACTATTAACTAATATATAAAATAAATTATATAATTTTAATTATTATTAATGATATTATTAATTAAATTAATAAGGAATATATTTATATTAGTTAATAGTATAATGATATAAATATATAATTATTATAATATTATATATTATTGATTATTCACCACTATATATCTTAAATTATTATATATTATATATAAATATAATATAATCTCAAATCATTAATAATAATAATTATAAATTTATAATTATAATTTTTGTAAATTAATTATATTTTACAAATAATATTATAATAATTATATTTAATTATTTTAAATATTTAAATTTAAATTAATATTTATCTAAAATATTAATATACTAAATTTAGAATTATTTAGTATTGATTATTATAATAATATAATAATATTTAATTTTTGAAATATTAATAAATTAGTATTAATAATTAATAATTATTTTAGTATTAAATAAATGATTAATAATTTTTTTTAATTAAATAATGATAATTAATAAATTAATTATTACACTATTTAAATAGTTAATTATTATTTATAAACAATAGTAACTAATTATAATTTATAATAACTATTTATAATATAATATCTTTAATAATTTTAATAATTATAAATTTATAATATATTATTTTATATTAAAAATAAATATAATTAAATTTTGTTATAATTAAAAGTCATAACTATTATTTTTTTAATTATTAACAATAATTAAATAATTAATTTAATTATAATATATAATAATATTAATAAATATTATATAATTATAACTATAAATGATACAATTAATATACTTTATTAATAATAATTAATATTAATTGTATTATAATTATTATATAATTAATATAATTATAACAGTATAGTAATAAATTATTATACTATTATGTTTATTTAAATAAACAAAGTAAATATTAAAATTATTTAAATAAATATATTTGTAACTAATTACAAAAGGTTATAGTGACTTGAAATATATAATTGTTTAAATAGTTGTAATTATTTGAACTAGTTCAGTAAATAGATAATCTCCTACTTATTAATTTTTGAAATATTAATAAACTAGTATTATTTTATTCTAATTAGGCTTGTATGATGAAAAGCAATTGCTTTATGACAAAATAAAAGTTTAAAATGATTTAAAATATATAATTGTTCAAATGGAGATAACTATTTAAATTGATTCGATAAAATGATTTATGTTTTAAATCTCTAACTTCTTAATTTTTGAAATATTAATAAAGTAATATTATTTTATTTTGGATAAGCTTTTATGAAATGAAATAATTGTTTTATGATAAAACAAAAGGTCATAACGATTTATTTTTTAATTCCTTGCTTATTAATTTTTTGAATGTTAAAAAATAGTATTATTTTATTTCAAATAAGTATGTATGAACTGAACAATTATTTTATGACTAAACAAAAGGTCAGAATGATTTAAAATAGATAATTATTATAATAGTTTTAACTATTTGAATTGGTTCAACAAATACATTTATTTTTTAAATCTCTTACTTATTAATTTTTACAATATTATTAGTTTAGCAATATTTTATTCTGAATAAATTTGTATGGATAGAAACAATTGTTTTATGACAAAACAAAGCTCATACCAATTTGAGATAGATAATTATTCAAATAGTTATAACTATTTAAATTGGTCCGATGCACAGATATAGTTTTTAAATCTCTTATTAATTTTCAAAATATTAATAAATTAGTATTATTAAACCTTATACTAATTATAATTATTTAAAACAAACTTGTAAGATATGAAATAAGTATCTCCTACTTATTAATATTTTTTAAATATTAATAAATTAGTATTATTTTATTCTGAAAAGGCTTGTATGATGAAAAACAATTGTTTTATGACAAAACAAAAGTTCATAATGATTTGAAATAGATAATTGTTTAAATGGCTATAATTATTTGAACTAATTCGATAAACTGATTTATGTTTTAAATCTCTAATTTATCAATTTTTATAATATTAATAAAGTAATATTATTTTATTTCAAATAAGCTTTTATGAACTGAAACAATTGTTTTATGATAAAATATAAGGTCATAATGATTTTAAATAGATAATTGTTCAAATAGTCAAAAATATTTGAACTTGTTCGGTAAATAGATTTTTTTTTCTAATTTCTTACTTAATAATTTTATGAATGTTAATAAATTAGTATTATTTTATTTCGAATAAGCATGTATGAGTTGAAGCAATTATTTTATGACTAAATAAAAGGTCAAAACGATTTAAAATAGATAATTGTTCTAATAGTCTTAACTATTTGAACTAATTCAGCAAACACATTTATTTTTTAAATCCTTACTTATTAATCTTTAGAATATTATTAATTTAGCAATATTTTACTCTGAATAAGCTTGTTGAACATAAATTAAATGTTTTAGGACAAAACAAAAATCATAACTATTTGAACTGGTTCGGTAAAGAGATTTAGTTTTTAAATCTCTTATTAACTTTCAAAATAGTAATAAAATAGTATTATTTTATTTTGAATAATTTTGTATGAATAGGAACAATTGGTTTTGGAACATTAATTTTTAAATAAATTCACTTTTAAAATTTTTACTTATTAATTTTTGGAACATTAATAAATTTATATTATTCATTATTTATGAAGACTTAATAAATAATTTATAATATAAATATATATTATTATTTATATTTAATAATAGATATTTATTAAATAAGTAATAAATTAATATAATTATTCAAATTTACTGAATTATATAATAATAGTCTAATCAGTTAAATATGAACAATATATAATATAATAATTAATCTTATTATAATAATAAGTTAAAATAATAATAATAATTTATTTATATTAATATGTTATTAAATATTAATTAAGTTATATAATTATTTAATATCTATATAATACTTTATATTATATAAATAAATATAAATAATTATAATGAATATTAATTTTTATTTGTAATAATATCAAAATTATATTAATATTTCTAAAATTAATAAGTAAAAGATTTAAATAATAAATTTGTTTATCAAGCAGTTAATAAAATTATTATAATATTAATTTCTATTTATAATAAAATATAATATTATTAATATATCTAATAGTATAATAATATTAACTTTATTGTAAAATAGTCTAGTTAAAATATATCCCTATTAAAATCACTTAGTACTATTATTTGAATAGTTTAAGTAAATATAATAATTTAAAATAATTTAAATAAATTAGGACATATAAGTGACAATTGTACAATTATTATTAAATTTATTATTAATCATTTGATTAATTTTAATTAAAATATTTATAATCTATTTATTATAAATATAATAATTTATTATTATTAATTCCATATTAATATTATAAATTATAATAAATTTAATTAAATTATATTATTATACGGGGATGGACATATTATAATTTTTTATAATAATTATATTATTAATATACATTATAATAATTTAAATAATAATAATATAAAATTAGTTATGACTATTAATATAATTAATTAATATTAATTAAATTAATAAATAAATAGTATAATATTAATCAAGTTAATATAATAATAATATAACAAAGATATTATAGTACAATTACTTGGAATAAAATAGTGTAAATAGAACAAATTATTTGATGATAAAATAAAAAGGTTATAATGATTTGAAATAGATAATTATTCAAATGGTCAAAACTATTTGAAATGGTTTGGTAAGCAAATTTACTTTTAAAATCTCTTATTGATTAATTTTATAAATATTAATAAATTAGTATTATTTTATTTCAAACAAACTTATATTAACAAAAACAATTGTTTTATGACAAAATAAAAAGTAATAATGATTTGAAATAGATAATTGTGTAAATAGTTATAATTATTTGAATTGGTTACGTAAGTAGAATTATTTTCTAAATCTTTTATAAATTTTTGAAATATTAATAAATTAATTTTATTCTATTCCGAACAAGCTTCTATGAGCTTAAATAATTGTTTTATGACAAAACAAAAGGTTATAACAAGTTGAAATAAATAATTTTTCATAGTCTTAACTATTTGAACTAGTTTAAATAATATAAATTAATATTATTATTATAAATAATAATAGCTATAGCTATTTGAAATTGATAATTGTTCAAATAGTCATAACTATTTGAACTTATTCAAAAAATAAATTCATTTTTTAAATCTCTTACTTATTAATTTTTGGAATATTAATAAATTAGAGTTATGTTATTTTAAATAAGCTTGTATGAACAAAAACAATTGTTTTATGATAAAACAAAAGATCATAATGATTTGAAATAGATAATTGCTCAAACAGTCATAACTATTTGCATTGGTCTTGCCAATAGATTCATTTTTTAAATATGTTACTGATTAATTTCCATAATATTAATAAATTAGTATTACTTTATTTCAAGACTAGATAAACATAAACAATTGTTTTATGACAAAACAAATGGTCATAACAATTTGAAATAGTTATAACTAAGTGAACTGGCTTAGTAAACAGATTTATTTTTAAATCTCTTACTTCTTAGTTTTCAAAATACTATTTCAAATAGATTGTAAATATATAATAACTATTAATTATTATTATATAATAATAAATTTCTAAATAGTTAAAAATTATTAATTAAATAATTATTATAATTTTAATATAATACTATTATATTATATATTATATATAATTATTATATAATTATAAGCTATACAAGTTATTTAAGTCATAACTATTTAAAATATTATTAGTATTAAATTTAATTTTTTTATGACTATTTGAGCATAAATATAATTAAAATTCTATATTAAATTTTATTGATCAAGCCATATTGTTATATTACAAATAGATAATTATTTAAATTTATGGTTATAATTATTTAAATAATAAATATTAATTATTTAGTTTGATTATTACAGAATTATTAAGAAATTAAAATTATTAATAAATAACTATATTTTAATAAAATAATAATATTCTCCATACCATCCTACTGTGAACAATACCTCATCCTGCATATATTAGTCAACCCCATTGCCATCTCATCCTTCAACATACTAGCCCGTTTATAGCCCCCAAGCTCCCATATACAACCTTAACATCCAACTTCATGTTATTACCAAAACATGAATAATTAATAATAATTTTAATATTGAATATAACGTAAAAAAATAAATTTGTTTACCGAACCAGTTTAAATAGTTACGACTATTTATTCTATATTTTAAAATATATATTAAATATTTAGTATTTAGTAATAATTTGATCAATAAGTTTATAATCAAATTAAGTTAATAATAAGCTTTAAAATTTATATAATTAAATATAATAAGTAAAAATTGATTATATGTATTACTGGAAGATTCATTATCAATTTTTTAAAGTAATCAAATATATAAAAGTAAACTATTAATTGTATATTATTGAAATATTATATAATAATATAACTAAGAATTTTATTTATATTAAATTATAATTATAATAGTTAGTTATTTTAATAACTAATACAAATTATTATTATAAATTATATAAATTATAATTATACATTAATATATTATATATAATTATTTTATAATATATTAGATATTCAATAACTTTTTAATAAATGTAAACTAATATTTAATTACAAATATTTGATTATTTATAATAATAAATAATAATTATTTAAATTAATATATTTATTAATATTTGAAAAATTAATAAGTAAAAATTTTAAAAATAAAATTTGTTTTCTGAGCACGTTCAAATAGTTATGACTATTTGAACAATTATCTATTTCAAATCATTATGACCTTTTGTTTTATCATAAACCAATTGTTTTTATGCATAAAAGCATATTAAAAAAAAAAATACTAATTTGTTAAAATTCTAAAAATTAATAAGTAAAAGATTTAAAAAATAAATCTATTTTATTCACACAAGTTTATTCTAAATAAAATTATATTAATTTATTAATATTCTAAAAATTAAAAGTTGGATATTTAAAAAATAAATTTGTTTACCAAACAAGTTTAAATAGTCATATCCATTTGAACTATTATCTATTTCAAATAGTTATGATATTTTGTTTTGTCGTAAAACAATTTTTTTTATTTATACAAAATTATTCAAAATAAAATAATATTAATTTATTAATATTTGAAAAATTAATAGGAGATTTAAAAATTAAATTTGGTTACCAAACCAGTTCAAATAATTATAACTATTTGAACAATTATCTATCTCTGTTCATATAAGCTTATTTAGAGTGAAATATTGATTCTTAATTATAATATAAAGATAGAGTATTAAAATAATCATAATTATTTTAATTATTGATTCAATAGACTATTCACATATACATTTTAATTATTATACTATTTGATTATTATAAAATTATTAACTAATTTAAATATATATATTATTAGTATAGTATTATAGTTAAAAAAAAGCTTACCAAACAAATTCAAATGGTCATGACTATTTGAATAATTATCTGAATATATTTATAAATTATTATAAATTAATATAATAATTTAATCTATTCAAATAATTAATTTATTATAACTTATTAGTATATTATATTTAACTATAATTATAATTAAAGTAGTACTATAATACTAATTATTAATAATGATATTATTATTATACTTTAATAATAGATATAGTAATAATAATTAATATATTATCAAATTATAATTATTTAATTATTATATATAATAATAAGAACAATTTGAAATAAATAATTATTCTAATAGTCTTAACCATATGAATTTGTTCAGTAAACACATTGTTAACAATATTTAATATGTATTATAATATATATTATTACTATTTTAGTTAATAATTCAATTTAAACTGATTAAACTAAGAATTTATAATATACTTTATAAATATAAAGAATAAATATCTTTATTTATTTTTAATAACTATTTATAATCATAAATATAAACTATGATTTCCATATCATTATAATTATAGAACTAATTTATAAAATGTTAATAATTTTTAACTAATAAAATTATGAAACTATTATAATTATAGTTATGACTATAATAAATTCTTTAAGAGTTTATTAAATATTATTTTAATAATACTATTTTATTCAAATAATTAATTAGATTATATCATTATATAATTATTTGTACCATATTATGATTTGAATTTAATATTATTAAATACTATTAATAATTTAATATGATGAAACAAAGGTCATAACAATTTGAAATAGATAATTATTCAAATAGTTATGATTATTTGATCATGTTCTATAAATGTATTTATTTTAAAAATATTTTACTTATTAATTTATCAAAATATTAATAAATTAATATTATTTTAATCCGAATAAGCTTATATAAACGAAAATAATTGTTTTATGACAAAACAAAAAGTCATAATGATTTGAAATAAATAATTGTTCAATTATATAATTATTAATAATAATTTATTATATTACATTATCATTATTTATTAAAAATAACCGTTATATTTTTATAAAATTATATTAGAATAAATAATTTATTAATTTATATTTTATAATTATAATTTAATATAAAATAATATTAATTTACTATATTTATAATTATATATAATTATTAAATTATAATCTTATAATTATAATATATTAATAATAATGTGATGTTATTTAAATAATTATATAAATATAAATTAATAATAATACAATATTATAAATTGACTTAATTATCAATATGTTTATGATATAAATAGAAATAAATGTTATATATTAAATAAATTATAATAGTTTTAATATTTAATTTCAAATCATTGTTAATAAATTAAACATATTCCTAACTTATAGATAATTTATTTTTATTAATTATTAATATAATTAATATTAAGTTAATATTAAATTTTAAATTCTTATAAATTATTATATATTAAGTATGTTAATACTTATAATTAATATTATTATATTAATTTAGATTATATTTAATCTACTTTTTAATAATTAATTATAGTTATTTATAATTATTAAATTATCAAATAGTTAGTTTAAATAATAATTATAAATATATATAAATATATTAGATATTATAAATCTAATTTAGATTATATATAACTAAGTAGTATTAAAATATATTATCTAATAATATTTATATAATATTATATTATTTAAGTAATAAATAATCAAGTATTAAAATTAATTATATTTATATTAAATATATTATAATTAAAATATTATAATTATATTTATTATAATGTAATAATATAAATTATAATATTAATAATTTGATATATAACTAAACTATTTTAATATATAAAAATATATTAAATATTATTATTATAATTTTAATAAATTATATCAATATTATCTATTTAATAAATCTATTTTATAGTTTTAATTATCAATTTTAAATAATTATTAAAATTAATAATTAAATTTGTATAATTCAAATATTGACAACTATTTGAATATTATTCTAATTTAAGTTTAAATTTGTTTAATTTAAACTTTAATTGATTTTAATTATTTTAATACCAATTTATCAATATTTTGAAAATTAATAATTAAAAGATTTAAAAAAATGAATTTGTTTACTGGATAAGTTTAAATAATTATATTTTATAAACTTTAATTAATTAATTAAAATATTTATAAATATAATAGAACATACATATTATTAATAATAAGTTAATCATAATATTATTCAATATTATTTTATTGATATATTAGTGTTTATTAATTATTCTAATAATTAAGTATATTATTATTTAATCTATTTTATAATTAAGTTATAATTAATTAAATATGATTATGTTGGAAATATTAATAATAATTAAAATTATTACTATTAGTTATATTTTGACTATTATTTATTATTATAATTAATATTACTATTTAAACTAACTAAGAATTTATAATTAAATTATTAATTATATATTATTTATAATTATATTGTAAATAGATTAAATGAGTTCATCAATAATAGTTATATATATTAAATATAATATAATTTAGTTATGTTAATATGTTATTAATAATTATTTATTATGTAATTAAATCACATTTATTATATAATAACTATAATTTATAACAATAATTAATAATTTATATATTATTTAAAATTAATTTATATAAATAATTAAATAGTATATAATAATATTATTTAATTATTTATTATTAATAGAATTAATAAAATATTTAATATAACATTATCAATATTAAGTTATAATAACAAAATTGTATTATATATAATATAATTATTATATATAATAATTCTAATTATATGCAAAAATAATCAAATAGTTAATAATCAATTTATTAAGTTATAAATAAGTTTAATTATTATTAATTAATTATATTTATAGTATATAATATTTATATATTAAAGCTTATTATTTATTTAACTAATTATTAATTTATTATAACTTTAAATTTATATTATTAAATATTATATAACAATTTATTAATTACTACTATAATTGATAAATAAATAATTTTACTTATTTTTAAATGATTAAATAATTATTTTAAATGAAAATTTTTAAATAATTTTACTTATTTTTAACTAATTATTATATTTTTACTTATTTTTAAATGATTAAATAAACAAATTTATTTTTAAAATTTTTTACTTATTCATTTAGGATTTAATTATTAATATTAATTTAAATTATATAAATAATAATAAATTATTATTAATAATTTAATATATATAATCTAATTATATATATTAATCATTATAATAATTATTATAATTAATTATAATTGCGAAATTATATTAAACATTATAACAATGGAATTCAATAAATATATTATAATTTATAATTATCTAAACTTATTAGATTTATAATAACTTAATTATAATTATAAATATAAATTATCATGTTAATATTTAATAATTTATAAATTATGTGTTAATTTTCAAATATTATAGTTAATTTAATAATATAAAAAAACTTATAATATTTACTATTATATTATTATAAATTAATAATAGTTTATAATATTTTTGTGTAAAATATAATTAATAAATTTTAAGTCAATGTCTTTTATCATTAATAATTAAACTTTTATTAACTAAAATAATTATTTTATGACAAAACAAATGGGCAATATTGATAATTGTTCTTATCAATTATATTATCCAGTAGCATAATAATAATTTTTATTATATCTATTAAACAATAGAAAGCCCCCATATATATTAATTACTAATTATTAATTTTATTATATATTTTTTATTATGATATATAGTTATTAATTATTAAATAAATTTATAATTAATAAATAGATAAATCATTTTAATAATTTAATATTAAAATTAAAATTATTTAATTTAATTATTATAATTTCATATAATTATTCATATTAAATAGTTATGATTTAATCAATAATATTTATTTATTTATTTAAATAAATTAATATTTAAAATAAATAATTATTATGATTCATACATAATTATAATATAATTAATAGACTAAATTATACAATTAAATCGTAAGAATTATTAATTGTAAATTAACTATTAATTTATACTAGTTATAATATAATTTATAAAGATAAATAAATTATATAATTAACTGAATTTAATAGATAATTAAATAAATTTAATCTAATATAAATATCCTTATTTAATTAAATAAAACTCCACTAAATTATTTTACACTGTAAAATAATCAATTAGAACATAATAATACTAAATTATTATTATTAAATATTAATTTTACTAGTTATATTTAATACTATAATATATATTTAGTAATAATATAAATTAATAAATTTATTATTATATTAATAATGCTAATTTAATATAATAAATATATATTATTTTAATATATATTATTTTAAACAAATAATAAACTATTTAATATTAAAATAAATATAAATTATATTAATAACTTGATACAATAAATATTAATAATTAAGATAATTATTATATTATAATTATTACAATATATTTAATTATATATTATAAAATATTTAAATATTTATTAGTTTTAATAATGTAGATAATTATTATTCATAATTTTATAAGATTTAGTAATATTTAATTAACAATATAAATTAAATAATAAAAATAAATTTGAATAATTAATGATTATTAAATTGAATAGTTAATTCAAAATATGACTATTATTAATATTTATACTAATAAAATAATTATATTAAAATAATATTCAATTAATTAATATTTAAATTTATTAATTAATAAATTATTATAATAATTCTTAATTTTTAATATTACTATTAATTATAATACATAATTATTAGTATCATTATAAAATTGAATAATTATCTAATTTATTAATATAATAATATATTATAGTTATATTAAATTATAGCAATATTAAAATTATATAATTAAATATTAGATAAACTTATTTATAGTACAAATATATTTATAATATATTATAGTTTATAATTTATAATTTATTCATATAATTATTATAAATATATTTGATAATAATTATAAATCTAAATAACTAATATTTATATGTTATAATAGTACTTATAAATATCTATTATAACTATTTATTATAATTATTTTTAAATAAATAATTCTTTAAGTATAAGTAAACTATTTATTATAATAAATTTATTATAAATAATAAAAGCTTATTATAAATTATCCAATTTAATATTAAGTTATTACTTAATTATTAATTCATTATATTATAATATAATATTTGGTGCAAGCCTCATCTATTGATATATAAAATAACAATATATATTATAAATATTTCAAATTGTTATGATCTTTTGTTTTATTATAAAATAATTGTTTCTATTCATACAAGTTTATTTGGAATAAAATAATACTAATATATTAACATTCTAAAAATTAATAAGTTGAAGATTTAAAAAATTAATTAGTTTACCGAACCAATTCAAATAGTCATGTCCATTTAAATTATTATCTATTTCAAATTGTTATGACATTTTATTTTGTTGTAAAATAATTGTTTCTTATCGATCAAGTTGAAATAGTTATGACTATCTAAACAATTATCTATTTCAAAATATTATGACATTTTGTTTTGTCATAAAATAATTGGTTCTGTTCATGCAAGCTTATTTGGAATAAAATAATATAAATTTATTAATATTCCAAAAATCAATAAGTAAAATGTTAGAAAATAAAGCTATTTTGTTAAATTAATTTAAAATGATAATTTTAAAAATTATAATATTTTTGTTAAAATTATTACTTTTATATAATATAGTTATTATATATAGTAATAATTAATTGTTCTAATTAATATTTAAATTAATTAAATTATTAAAACTAATCATTATTATTTAATAGCTTATAATTTTATTAAGAAAATTATTTGTTCAAAATGCTTATTTATTAAACCCAATTATTGGATAATAATTATATATTTTATTAATTAAACCATAATTATTAGATAAATTATATTATGATTAAGCTTGTATGATAATAAAATAATGATATTAATATGAATTATTGATTTTAATTTAATATAACTAATAAATAAATAATTATATTTATTAATTTTCAAAATATTTAACAAATATTTTAATAATTATTATTAAATATATTTTTACTAGTTATGTTTAATACTATAATATATATTAATTTTAAATATTAAATCTAATTTATTTATATAATTAAAAATTTTACTTATTAATTTAAAATTAAAATAATTGTTATAATTAAATAGTAATCTAATTTATAATAATATAATAATAATATTATATAAGTAATTGTATATATTATAAACTATATTTAATAATTGACCTATGAATAAAATATAATTTAATTATTTATAAATATAATTATTAATTTATTTATAGTAATTATAAATTACTTATTAAATTTATAAACAAATATTATTTATATAATGTAATCAGATTATTGATTCGAAGAACATATTTATTTTTTAATTTTTTTACTTATTAATTTAGAAAATATTAATAAATTAGTATTATTTTATTCTATCTAAGCTTGTATTAACTAAAACAATTATTTTATAACAAATCAAAAGGTTATAACGATTCTAAATAGTAATAATTTTTATACTAATTTATTAATATTTATTATTATTAATATTAAAATAAATATTTCAAATATATTGAGTCATTGATTTAGATAATTATTACTGTTTAGAATTGTAATTAAGTATCATAATAAATTATTAATTAAAATATCAAATTAAATTATATTTGATCGATTTATAATTGATAAATATAATTATTACCAGTTCATATTAATTTATTTTATTTTGAATAAGATTATTATAAGGAAATATTATTCAAAATAACAAACTAATAGTAGATCTATTTGAATTAAATTTATATATTTATTATATATAATTATAATATATAATAAATATAATAGTAATTAATAATTGTATAGATTTAGTAATTAGTAAAATAATAATATAATATTAATTAAACTAATAAAATATTTATAATAATTATTTAACATTAATTATTATTTAATTATCAATTTATTAAAATATAATATTATATAAAATAATTTAATATAATATTATTAAATATTATAAGTTTTAAATTAATAGTTAAATGATATTGATATTTATATATATAAATATATAAATTAGACTTATATTATAGAATTATCAAAGTATATTAATAAAGTAATAAATTATTTTATTATTTATGATACATAAATAATATACTAATTTTTTTAAATTTATACTATTATTAATTAATTTATAATTGTATATTGTATATAATTATATAATTTAATAATCAAATTAAAACAATTATAAATTTGGTTTAATAATTTATATAATAGTTATATAATATTTTAATATTTAATTAAAATATATACTATTAATAAGAATGATTTAATTAATATTTCAAATTACTTATAGTTATATTTATTATTAAGCTTATGGCTTAATTCTTTTATATTATTTAAAAAGAATTAAAGATAATTTTAATTATTAATTTATTAAATATAAATTCTTATTATATATATTTTTAATTAATTATAAATAATTATAAATAGTTAAATAAATAATAATTCTTATGATTTAAATATATAATTTAAATTATATAATTTATTAAATTATTAACTATAAATATTATTTAGTTATAATCTATATAGTTAATCTATACAATTAAAATTTTAAAAAAAATTTTAAATAATTTTCTTTATATAAATAAATTAGATTTAATATTTAAAATTAATATATATTATAGTATTAAATATAACTACTAAAAATATATTTAATAATAGTTATTAAATATATTTAATTAAATATTTATATTTTAATTAATTAAATAAAATTTAAATATTTATTATATTTATGAATTAATTTAAATTTAAATTAAACAAATTTATCCTTAATAATTTAGTAATTATTATTTAAGTTTAATATTAATAAAAATTAAATTTAGTATTTAAGATAACTATATTATTATCTTAGTTATTATTAATTATAACATAATAATTAGATTTATTTGTATTAATAATTATTATTAATAATAACTTTAATTTTACATATATATTTCTATTTTATTTTATTATACTATAATGATTGTTAATAAATATTTATAATATATATCGTATAATTTAAATAAAAGAAATAAAAATAATTAATTAAATTATACACGTCATATTACAAATATATTTCTATTAATATATGTTATTTTTATTAAATAGAAAATTAAAATAATAGATTAAAATAATTACAATTAAATATTTATATTTATAATTTAATTCTTTAAAGTATTAATTGTTAATTATTAATTTTCTATTTAATTAAATAAATTGATAATTAAAATTAATATTTAAAATTTAATTAATAATTAAATAATAATACTAATTTATTAGCTTTTGTTTAGTCATCAAATACTTGTTTCATATCTTACAAGTTTGTTTTAAATAATTATTATTTATTTAACCAATACCTAAAAGTCAATAATATTTAAACTTATTAATATAATTCAATCAAAATAATAATAAAGAGTTTGTTATTTAATAACAATTGTAATTTATTTGAATAATTATACCTAATATTGATATTATTACTAGCAATGATTTTAAATAGATAATTATTGAAATAGTCATAACTATTTGAACTTGTTCGGTAAATAGATTTATTTTTTCAAATCTCATGCTTATTAATTTTTTGAATGTCAATAAATTATGACCCTTATCTTATAAATTGAATATTTTGAAATAGTTAGAGATTTAAATAATAAATATATTTACCAAACAAGTTTAAATAGTTTAAATTATTAAATCTTATTATTTAAATAATTATTAATTTAAAAGATAATTATATTCCTTATAGTCTTAACTATTTAAACTTAAATTAGAATAATATTCAAATAGTTGTTTGTTCAACTTATTAATTTTAATAAGTTTATTATTTTAAACTTATTTAAATTATTCAATAATTTAAATAAGTTTTGTAAAACAATTATAAAACTTAACTTATATTAAAATAATTAATAAATTATATCAATATTATCTATTTAATAAATTAAATAATAAACTTATTTGAACAATTATCTAATTAATATTAAAATATTAAAAATTATCTATTGTAGTTTTAATAATTTAATTATTACCATAAAATTAATAAATAAATAATAATAAATAATATTTAAATAGGCCTTTTATTATCTAATTAATAAAATATATAATATTTTATATTATCTTTAATATTCAATTATATTCTAACTATATAATTATCTATAATTGTAAGTAAGAGATAATATTTGAAAGATAATATATTAATTAGATTTATTAGACTAATAAATAATTTAATATAAACCATATTAAATTAATAAATTAATTTATTATTTAATAATATTAAAATTAAAATCCTTATAATAATTTAGTTAAATAAATAATAATTATTTAAAACAAACTTGTGAGATATGAAACAAGTATTTAAACTTATATTAATACTAAATTTATATATATAATTATAATTAATGTAGATTGTTCATTATAAGTTTAAATAACAAATAATTACAATATTTAATTAATTTATTATAAACTATTAGTTTATTTGCAATATTATATAAATAGATTATAATTATTAAATTATTAGTATGATTAATAATATTAATTATAATTATTATTTAGATAAATTATATAATAACTTAATAATATTAATTATAACTAATATACATTATCAGTATAATATTTAAGTTCATAAAAACTTATCTGAAATAAAATAATACTACTTTATTAATATTTTAAAAATTAATAAGCAAGAGATTTAAAAACTAAAGCTATTTTCCATATCAATTCAATTAGTTATGACTATTTGAACATATATCAATCTCAAATCATAATGATCTTTGTTTTGTCATAAAACAATGGTTTCAATCATACAAGCTTATTCGAATAAAAATAATACTAATTTAATAGTATTTCAAAAATTAATAAGTAAGTGATTTAAAAAATAAATGTGTTTGCCAAATTAGTTCAAATAGTTAAGACTATTATAATAATTATCTATTTCAAATCATTCTAACCTTTTGTTTAGAAATATTATATTTAATGGTTTTATTTATTTATTTAACAATTAATAAAATAATAATTAATTTATAAACATTAATTAAATATAAATTATATTAATTTATTATTATTAAATTAAATTAATCTTATTAATTTTAATAATAACAATAAATACATATTGATAATTTGTTAATTAATCATATTATTGTTAATATTATTATAAAATTTTAATTATAACAATTTGAAACAATTAATAATTTAATATATATTATTGTATATTATAAATTATTGTTTGAGATTAATTATTAGTACTAATAATATTTGATTACTAATTAATATTAACTACTCAAATTCATTAAAAAACTTTAATGAATCATATATTATATTATTAAAGATTGTAGTATGAATAATTAACTTAATATAATTAATCTAATTTGTATAAAAAATTATACTAATTATTTAAAATATATCCATTTTAAAAATAATTTAAATATTTTTAAATAGTTAATATAATAATTAACTATATTGATTAATTTATAAATTATACAATTGTTAAATTATTTTATAATTATTAATATAAATATTAAATATTAAATATATTAATATAATTTGGTTGATTTCCTTCTTTTCTTCTTACTTAGGTTAGCCAAACCTTGGATTAGATTTCAACAACAGGCATTTGAAAGCCAGTAAAAGGCTGAGAACGATCAATCACTTATTTTTCCCTTTATAAGGTTGACAATTATAATATTTAATTGTTTAATTTATTATAATAGATATTTTAAATAATTTAATATTAATAATTAATTATTTATGATAAATACATTATAATGTATTTAACTTATAATAAGCAATAATTTTGAAATAAGTATATTATAATTATAGTTATTTGAAATTATAACCTAATTAATTTATTAAATTAATATTATTAAGATATATTAATAATATATAAAATTAATATATAATTGTAAACTAAATTAAATAATCATAATTTATATTTTAATAATCTTATATTAAACTTATAAACTTAATATTATAATTAATTTACTAATCTGATTAACATTACTACTTTTGATTAAAGTATTATCAATAATATAATCAAAATTGATTTAATATTAAATTAATCAATTAATATACTAATTTTATAATTAATTATATAAATAAGTTTATATTATTAAATTAGTATTAATAATTAAAATTAATCACCTCGTTTAATGTGATAATAAATAATTTATAATATAATAATAAAAAATAAATAATTATTAATATTTTAATAAATTAGTTAATTTACAAATCAAAATTCAAATTTGATTTAAATTATAAATATTAATTATTAATGTTTTATATTATTATTTAAATTAACATTATAATAATATAATATTATAATTTATAATAATTAATATTAATTATAAGTATTAAATTTTTAATGGCATTCTCAATAACTATAATAATTATAATTGGTTTGGATCATTATAATTTTTCAATGTTTAAAAATAGTATTAAAAATAGTCATTTTTTAAATAATGACTACAATGTAATTATTATTTTAAAATTTTAATTATTATTTATATCTAATAATATTTCACATATTATATTAATAAATGCTAATTTATTAACATTTGAAATAAAATTATTATCTACTAATTATTAATTACAATATTAATTTTAAGTTAAATTAAAATTAAAATTATTATATTTGTATAACAAGTATATTATTATACAAATAATAACTATATTGCTCTTGTTATAATTTCTACTTATAATAAATAGTAGTTTATTAATTTGTTAATTATTATAGTTTTATAACATTATTAAATTAAAATAATAACATTTATCAATTTTATTTTTCATTTAATTTATTAGTATTATAAATATTTAATACTTATAAATTAAGTTCCATATACTGAATGCATGACAACTCAATTAAAAAACTTTTTGAGTTTAAATTACAAAAGGTACAATTCAAATTTATTAACAAATTATTAATTTAGTACGATTTGAAAAAAAATAAATGTTCAAATTGTTATAACTAATTAAACTAGTATGGTAAATATATTTATTTATTAAATCTCTCATTAATTTTTGAAATATTAATAAATTAATATTATTTTATTTTGAACAGACTTATACGAACAAAAACATTTGTTTTACGATAAAATAAAAGGTCATAACGATTTGAAATAGATAATTATTCATATAGTAAATAATTTTATATTATTAATTTAAATAATAATTATAAATAGTATTAAATATTATATTTATTATAATTATATTATAATAAAGTTTATACATTAATAAACTTAAGTATTATTTATTCGATATTTTATAATATAGAAATTAAATTATAGTATCTTCTTTGATACTACTAATTATTTAATAAATTATTAATATTATAATATATATCTTATAATAGATATATATTGTGATTAATATATTATAGTTATTTATTTATAATTTCAAATTAAAAATATATTTATATTTTAATATTTAATTATAACTTTATTAACATAATATAAATTATGGAATATTAAATTTATTTATTTAATAAATAAATTATTAAATTTAATAATTCAATTATTACTACAAATTGTAATAATTATAGAAATATTAATTATTATAGTAGTCTTAACTATTTGAACTAATTTGGCAAATACATTTATTTTTTAAATCACTTATTAATTTTTGAAATACTATTAAATTAGTATTATTTTTATCCGAATAAGCTTGTATGATTAGAAACAATTGTTTTATGACAAAACAAAGATTATTATGATTTGAGATTGATATTTGTTCAAATAGTCATAACTAATTGAATTGAGTTGGAAAAAAGCTTTAGTTTTTAAATCTCTTGCTTATTAATTTTTGAAATATTAATAAAGTAGTATTATTTTATTTCAGATAAGTTTTTATAAACTTAAATATTATACTGATAATGTATATTAGTTATAATTAATATTATTAAGTTATTATATAATTTATCTAAATAATAATTATAATTAATATTATTAATCATACTAGTAATTTAATAATTATAATCTATTTACATCAGAATTGCAAATAAACTAATAGTTTATAATAAATTAATTAAATATTGTAATTATTTGTTATTTAAACTTATAATGAACAATCTATATTAATTATAATTATATATATTTAGTATTAATATAAGTTTAAATACTTGTTTCATATCTTACAAGTTTGTTTTAAATAATTATTATTTATTTAACTAAATTGTTATAAGGATTTTAATTTTAATTTAAGTATTAATTTATTTTTAATATTATAATTTTTATATTAGTAATATTTAATTACTAATTTTATAATTAAATAGTTATTTATTATGTAATTAATAATTATAATTAAATAAGTAACTAATTACACATTTATTACTTTTATGTAAATATTAATAATAAGTAAATTAATTAAGTTGAAGTTTTGATTATATAAACTTCAATACCTGGCACCAAGACCCCCATCTTCGGCTGAAAAAATGTAGAATTCCCAAGCTCTATAGTTGCGGCTGCCATATAACAATCCATGCTCCACTCTCCTTCCATCCTTTACAATGAGCCACACAACACCATCTTTTCATCCTTGTACACCCGAATTCAAACCCTCATGTGACGCGAACACTTTCGATGCTTAAATAAGTGACCTCTGATGATTCTCAGTTGAGACAGTCATGGCAGAGGGTAAGGGAAGTGGAATCAGAGGCTGGGACATGAGATCCATTGATTTTGAGCGAGACACTGATTTCACGGCAGATGTGGTCATTAATTTAAATTATTACAAAATTATTAATTATTTGATATTAATTATATTTAATTATTATATAATTTATAATATAATAATAATATTATAATTAATAATACAATTTAAACTACTATAATTATATAATAAATATTATTAATGAATGTAATAAATTATGACCTTTTATTAATTATAATATGTTAAATTTTAATATATGATATATTATATAATTGTTTAAATAGTCATAATTATTTGAATTAGTTCAGTAAACAGATAATCTCTTACTTATTAATTTTTGAAATATTAATAACTAGTATTATTTTATTCTAATTAGGCTTGTATGATGAAAAACAATTGTTTTATGACAAAACAAAAGTTCAAAATGATTTGAAATATATAATTGTTTAAATGGCCATAAGTATTTGAATTGATTCAATAAAATTATTTATGTTTTAAATCTCCAACTTCTTAATTTTTGAAATATTAATAAAGTAATATTATTTTATTTTGGATAAGCTTTTATGAAATGAAGCAATTGTTTTATGATAAAACAAAAGGTCATAACAATTTTAAAATGATAATTGTTTTAGTCATAACTATTTAAAATTATTTGGTAAATAGATTTATTTTTTAATTCCTTGCTTATTAATTTTTTGAATGTTAATAAAAGAGTATTATTTTATTTCAAATAAGCATGTATGAACTAAACAATTATTTTATGACTAAACAAAAGATTAGAATGATTTGAAATAGATAATTATTATAATAGTCTTAACTATTTGAACTAGTTCAACAAATACATTTATTTTTTAAATCTCTTACTTATTAATTTTTATAATATTATTAGTTTAGCAATATTTTACTCCAAATAAGTTTGTATGGACATAAACAATTGTTTTATGAAAAAAAAAAAGCTCATACCAATTTGAGATAGATAATTATTCAAATAGTCGTAACTATTTAAATTGGTCTGATAAACAGATATAGTTTTTAAATCTCTTATTAATTTTTAAAATATTAATAAATTAGTATTATTTTATTTTGAACAATTTTGTATGAATAGAAACAATTGTTTTGTTACAAAACAAAGGATCATAATGATTTGAAATAAATAATTATTTAAATAGTCATAATTATTTGAACTCACTCAGTAAACAATTTTATTTTTTAAATATTTTACTTATTAATTTTTGCAATTTTAATAAATTAGTATTATTTTATTTTGAATAAGCTTTTATGAATAGAAACAATTGGTTTATGACAAAACAAAAGGTCATAGATTTGAAATAGATAATTGTTCAAATGGTCATAATTATTTTGAACATGTTCAAAAAACAAATTTATTATATATATTTTTACTTATTAATCTTTGGAATTTAGTAAATTTATATTATTTTATTTGAAATAAACTTGTATGAACAGAAACAATTGTTTTATAGCAAAACAAAAGGTCATAACAATTTGAAATAGATAATTGTTTAAATCTCCTACTTACTAATAAAAAATTTATGAAATATCAATAAATTTATTATTAATATTATTGTTTACATTAATTATAGTTTATTAATTTTATTAATAATTCAATTAATATTACGTATATAAAATTAGTTATGACTATTTAATAACAATCTGTAATATTAAATATTAATAGATATAATAATAGTTAATAAATTAAATATAATAGTTAAATTCTAATAATTAATAAGTAAATGTTTATCATTATAATATATTTAATTTATTTAATTATATAATATTATTTTATATTAAATATTTAAATTAAATATTTATTATAATATAATAAATATTATATAGTTATATTATTAATTTAATTATATAATAATATTAATTTTATTAAACAATTGAATAATATTTATGGATAATTTATCAAACTAATATTTAGATAATTAATAATATTAATTAATTAATATTCTATTATATTAAATAATTAATAAGAATTTATTTAATATATTGTTAAAGATTTAAATAATTAATACTAAATTAGTACAATTATTCGAAATTGCTAATTTCAGTAATAATATTTAAATTATAAATATTAATACAAATAATTATATTTGTATAATTATAAAATTTTTCTATGACTCTTAATAATTTTTGGAACATTTAGGATATTTAATTATATAATTAATACTAAACAACATTTAGTATTAGAATTTTAATTAAATTTATTAATACATTTGCATAGCTAATAACATAAAGCAACAAAATTCACACCTAATAACTTTGATCTAATTGCCAGTGATATAATAAGAGTTTTACGAGCCCTCATAAAAATCCTAACCCACTATCGTGCATATAAGTTAAGCAAAAACTTTATTATTAAAATAATATATTTATTTAATATTTATACATTAATATAATTATTTGATAAAATACTAAATTCATAATAATACTCTATAATAAATTTTTTAAATATATTTAAAACTAATTTTAAAATAGAGATTATTATAACTTAATAATATTATTATTAATTAGTAGTTTAATTAAATAGTTTAATAAATATTTTATGAGTAACAATATTTATTAATAAATAACTTATGTAATAATAATTTTAATCTTTATTTAAATTAATTTAAATAATAATATTATTTAATAATAATTTAAGTATAATATAATTAATAAAATTATATTATATTAGATAATATTATTATCTATTTCTAATTTATAATTATAAAATTAATATAATATTCAAATAATATTGTAATAATTATAATTATAATAACAATAGTTATTTGAATAATTAATATATCCTTAAATGTTTAACAAATATTACTAGTTTATATTCAATTTATTAATTTATAACGATTTAAAATAATTAATTATTTCATAAGACAATTGTTTCAGTTAATATAAGCTTAAATTGAGTAAATTTACTAAATTATTTAATATTATTTCATAAATTTAATATGAAATTAAGAATTATAATATAATCATTTTGTTATTAATTCTTGAAACAATTATAATTCTATATTAAATTATATTATAAACTAAGTACATATTAAATAATTATTATTCAATTCTATTAATTCTTAAATTATTATTATAATAATTTATAATAAACAATAATTTATATATAATCTAATAATAATTATTATTATATAATATTAATTACATTTTGTTTTGTCGTAAAACAATTGTTCTGTTCATGTAAAATTATTTAGAATAAAATATGTAATCTAATTAACACTAAATTTAATAATTAAATAATTAATTATTAAATCTTATAAATTTATTATAATTATAAATAAATTAAAATTTTATTATAAATTAAATTATAACATTATAACTAATTATTATTAAATTAAATTATTATAATCAAATATATAATATTTAATTATATGTAATTAAATTATTTTAATTTAAATAATCATTAATATGTATTAATTATTATATAATGAGTTATAATATATTATATCTAGATTATTTAATATAAATTTGTTAATAAACAAATGTCATATTTACATGTAGTATTTAATATTAATAATAACTCAATTTAATTGGACATTTTTTACTAAACAAAAATAAATTTAACATTAATATAGATTTAAAATAAAATATATAAATTATTGATAATAGTTTAAATATTATGAATAAATATTATTGATTATAATTTTATAATCTAAATTTTATTATTTAATAATTTTTTAGTTTGAATTATAAAATAATTTATTTATTTCAATATATTCTTTAAATTAATTAATATTTATTTGATTATATTAACAAAATGTTAATTTAAATTATTAATATAATAATTGTCTTAATATTAATAAAATTATATTACTTTATTCAAAATAAGCTCGTACAAATAGAAAAAAATATTTTATGATAAAACAAAAGGTTATAGTGATTTCAAATAAATAATTGTTCAAATTGTCATAATTATTTAAACTTATTTGGTAAATAAATTCATTTTTTTAAAATCTCTTAATTATTAAATTTCAAAATATTGATAAAATGGTATTATTTTATTTTGAATAAACTTATATGAACTAAAACAATTCTTTTACGACAAAACAAAAAGTCATAACAATTTGAAATAAATAACCATTCAAATAATCATGATTAATTGATCCAGTTTGATACACATATTTATTTTTTGAATTTTTTATTTATTAGTTGTCAAAATATTAATAAATTAGCACTATTTTAATTTGAATAAGCTTACTATCAATAAATAATTATTATATTTATTAAATAATTATATTATAATATTAATTATAAATAATTTTTTATAAAATATAATGTTAATAAATTTAATATTAATTGAACTATATTTAATTTTATATAATAAATCAAATTCAATTATAAATAAATATAAATATAAATTTATTATTATAATAATAATAATATTAATATATAAGTTTACTTATAATATAATTATAGTATTATAATTTTATTAATATTTAGAAAATTAATTAGTAAGAGATTTAAAAAGTAAATTTGTTTTCCAAACCATTTCAAATAGTTTTGACTATTTGAATAATTATCTGAATATATTTATAAATTATCTATTTCAGTCGTTATGACCTTTTGTTTTGTAAACTATATAGATATAATAAATTTATATAATTATAAATTATATAAATTATTAATTTTAATATATAAAATATTAGCTTATTTAATTTATATTAAGATAAATCTAATAGATAATTGTTCAAATAGCCATAATTATTCAAACTTATTCGGTAAACATATTTATTTTTTTAATATAAAATATTATAATATTAATTAATAAATGTTATAATTATAATAAATAAGTATTATCTCAATTTGATAATATAATTATTGTAATAATTATTAATAATTAATAATTATATAATATAAATTTAATAAAAAGAATAAATATTATTACAAAAGATACTCATAAATTAATTATTAATTTTATATAAAAATAAATTATTTAAAATTAATATTAATTATTAATATACATTTGATTAATATTTATATATTAATAAATAAGCTATTTATTATATATGAATATAATATAAGTAGTGATGTTTATATTATTATATAATACTGTTTACTATTAATTATATAATTTTGAATATATTTAAACTTTAACATTATAATTAATTATAATTGATATCCTATAAGCTTTTTTAAATATAAATAAATAGTATTATTTATTAATTATCTTTTGTTAATTAATACAAATCTAATTTATTATTAGATTAAAGCATACTAATTATGACATAAATTTATAAATTATAATTCATTGGTAATAATATACGCTATAATTATTGTTAATAAAATAATATTTATTTGATATATATTATTATTAAATTAAAAAATTATAATATAATTTATAATGAATTAATTATTATACTAATAATAAATGTATATTATTAATAATATATAAATTATAACATAAAATTAATATATCTATTTTATTTAATTCTATAATTAAACTAAATAAAATATTAATTATTTTATATATCATTATAAATTAAAATTGTTAATTAAATCGTCAATGAATTATTAACTATTATTATCTTCTTTTGTATGTTATTTATTGGTAATAAATTATCAATAAATAATTGAATTATTATCATTTATTATCGTTATTAGTTATGACTATTTTATAAATATTTTAATTTTAACTTATTCTAATTGTTAATTTATATAATTGAATTATATAATTAATAATTTATATATTAATATACATTACTATTTACTTTTGGATTGCAGGACCAATGAAAGGTGAGAATGCAGACTTAATATAATTTATATAATATATTAATAGCTTAATATTAAAATATAATTAATTTATATAATATATAATATTAACTAATTATAATACTGAATATAACGTAAAAAATAAATTTGTTTATCGAACCAGTTTAAATAGTTACAATTATTTATTCTATATTTTAAAATATACATTAAATATTTAGTATTTAGTAATAATTTAATCACAATAATTTGATCAATAAGTATATAATCAAATTAAGTTAATAATAAGCTTTAAATTTTATATAATTAAATATAATAAGTAATAATTGATTATATATATTACTGGAAGATTCATTATCAATTTTTTAAAGTAATCAAATATATAAAAGTAAACTATTAATTGTATATTATTGAAATATTATATAATAATATAACTAAGAATTTTATTTATATTAAATTATAATTATAATAGTTAATTATTTTAATAATTAAAACAAATTATTCTTGTAAATTATATAAATTATAATTATACATTAATATATTATATATAATTATGTTATAATATATTTAAATATTCAATAACTTTATTAATAAATATAAACTAATATTTAATTACAAATATTTGATTATTTGTAATAATAAATAATTATTATTTAAATTAATAAGTAAAAATTTTAAAAATAAATTTGTTTTCTAAACACGTTCAAATAGTTATGACTATTTGAACAATTATCTATTTCAAATCATTATGACTTTTTGTTTTGTCATAAGCCAATTGTTTTTGTGCATAAAAGCATATTCAAAATAAAATAATACTAATTTGTTAAATTTCTAAAAATTAATAAGTAAAAGATTTTAAAAATAAATCTATTTTATTCACACAAGTTTATTTTAAATTAAATTATATTAATTTATTAATATTCTAAAAATTAAAAGTTGGATATTTAAAAAATAAATATGTTTACCAAACAAGTTTAAATAGTCATATCCATTCAAACTATTATCTATTTCAAATTGTTATGATATTTTGTTTTGTTGTAAAACATATCTTTTGCTTATTAATTTTTTGAATGTTAATAATTAAAAATTTTAAATATTTAAATTAAAATATTTAATTTTTATTATTTAATTATAGATATTTATTAATAAATAAGCTATGAAATAATAATATAATTTATGAATTTTGTTAAATAATTATTAAAAATAATCATAAATATTTTAATTATTGATTCAATAGACTATTCATATATACATTTAATTATTATACTATTTGATTGCTATAAAATTATTAACTAATTTAATTGTAATAAATTTATTAAAATATACAATTATAATACTATTTATAATTCATTACACAATTTGTATTATTATAAATTAATATTATACCGAATTATAAATAAATAATTATTATTTTCTGAAACAATTGTTGTATGACAAAAAAGAATTTTTGTTAATTAAATTAATTATAAGCTAATAATAACTAATTATTATACTATTTAGTTATACTAATTATCTAATATATAATTAAGCTAATAAATTAGTTTTATAATTTAACAAATAATATGAAATATTTTAATCAAAATAAAATAACACTAATT
Organism: Durio zibethinus; assembly: GCF_047325235.1. NCBI lineage: Eukaryota > Viridiplantae > Streptophyta > Magnoliopsida > Malvales > Malvaceae > Durio > Durio zibethinus. Next base: position 8,573,410 of record NC_143188.1, on the reverse strand, counting down.
TATTAAATTATTTTGTTTAATTAAAACTATTATATTAAATTAAATATTAATTAATAAATTAACTAATATTAATTAATAACAATAATTAAAATATTTACATTTGCTTCTAATAATATTAATTATATTATATAATTAGTTAATATAATAACATTAAATAATATATAAATTAAATAATCATTTAAAATACAATATTGTATAATATAATAATTAATCTTATTATAATAATAAGTTAAATATAATAATAATTTATTTATATTAATATGTTATTAAATATTAATTAAATTATATAATTATTTCATATCTATATAATTGTTATAAATATTAATAACTAGTAATATTAACTAATAAGTTATTCATCAAACTAATTATTAATTAAATATTTTAATTATATTATTAATAAATCATAATTATTATATTATATTTAATAATTTATAATATAAATTATAAATTAATTATAAAATATTAATTAATAATAATTAATTATTATCATAATATATTATATTATTCTAGTCATACTATAAATTGTTATAATTTATATCAAACTATAAATTATATAATATTATATTATAATAATAACTTGTATAGTATATATAATTAAATATAGTTCAATTAATATTAAATTTATTAACATTATATTTTATAAAAAAATATTGATAATTAATATTACAATATAATTATTTAATTAATATAATAATTACTTATTTATAAATAATATATAATTATATATATAGATTATATATATTATAGTAAATAAGATGGTTAGTTTTGTTTACTAAATGGTTCATTAATTAGTAAATGTATATATATAATTAGATAAAATATAGTCTTAACTAATAGTTTATTATAAAACAATTGTTTTAATTAATATATATATTAATTATATAATAAGTTAATATAAATTATTAACTTATTATAAATTAAGATTATTTTAAAAAAATAAATCTGTTTATATCATTAATTTATAGATAAAATTTAATACATTTATAATTAATAAATTATATAGTATAAATTAATTATTAAATTATAAATATTAAGTAATTAAATTTTATAATTTTTTTAAAATATTAATTACATATTACTAATAATATATTAATTGTTAAAATTATTAGTAACTAATTATTATAATTAATTAGGTAGTGTTAATATATTATAAATTATTATCAATAATAATTAGTAATAATTAATTAAAAATTAAAAATTATATAATATTAAATCTAACTATAATATAATAAACCTATATATATAATTTTTAATATATAAATTAAACTAAATTTAATATTATTCATAATAATAAATATTTATTATATTTTAATTTAAAAATAAGTCCATTTCCCGAACGAACTCAAACAGTTAAGACAATATGAATAATTATCTATTTCAAATTGTACTATTTCAGCTTATAGAAGCTTATTAAGAATAAAATAAAACTAATTTATTAATATTTCAAAATTTTATAGGTAAGAGATTTAAAAAATAATTTTATTCACTGAACCAATTTAAATAATTATAACTATTTGAAAAATATATATTTCAAATTGTTATTACTTTTTGTTTTGTCATAAAATAATTGCTTTTGTTTGTATAAGTCTGCTTGAAATAAAATAATACTAATTTATTAACATTTGAAATAAACTTTATGCTTATTTCAATTTAAAAAAAAGAATGCCTTGTTAATAAATTCATAATTATTAATTATGGCTGTACCCATAATTAATGTATTTGACATAATTATTCCAATTTCTGAATAATTGTTAACCTGGTAAGAGATTTAAATCTGAGTTCAACTATTAATTTGACAGATAAATAATTGTTTTAATTTTATATATTATTATTAACTTGTATTATAATTTGATTATAATTTAATTAATATTAACTAATAATTTTTTAATTAATAATTATAATTATAATTAATAAGTATAATTAATAAATACAATCAAAATTTAACTATTTAAATTACTATTAATTACTATTGATTAAACCTAATTATAAAATATTTTATATAGTTATTATTATTAATTCTTTAATAATTTAAGTTATAATTTTTAAAATAATTAATAAAATAATTATAATTTATATAACTAATACTTATAATATGATTATAAAATAATTTTTACTATAATTAGATTATAATTATGAATATTAGATTAATTATATTAAGTTAATTATTAATTATAAATTAATAGATAAAATCCTCTAATTTTATAATAATTAATTAAATATTAACAATTATTTTATTTTGATCACTATTAATATTTAAAGTTTATAAAATTAATATGAATTAATATCTCTTACTTATTAATATTGTATAACAATATTAAAACATGTATTTAATTAAGTTTATCTTTAATTGTTATAATTATTTATTAGTAAATAATTTCTCATAAATATTAATAATTGACAAATAGATAAGACAAATTAGAATTATTTTATTTTGAAAAAGCTTGTATGAACTGAAATAATTATTTTATGACAAAACATCTTAATGATTTTAATATTAATAATATTAGTATATTATTATTATAATATTACTAAAATAAATTTAATATATTGATATATTAATTAAAATTATTAATTTTTTATAATAAATAGATTAGTTAATATATTCAATATATTCATATCATTATTAAAACAAGGATAATTAATATTTTATATTAAATATTTAAAATAATAATTTTATGATTTATTATAAATGTTATATTATAATATAACAAAGAATATATGTTTAAATTTTATTAGCAATTATGTTTCATAGTTATCAATTAGTTTCCTTGTACTAAACAATATTAATAAAATAAATATTAATTATTTAAATATTTTAATAATAAAATATTAATTAATATAATATTATAATATTTAATTATAATTATAATTATAATTAATAAATGTTTTAATAATTTATTCTTAAAATTAAATTAATTTAATAATAATTATATAAGTTAACAAATAATTTATTGGTATGTTAAATATTAGTTATTTAAAATATTATAAACATTAATAATATATTGATAAATATTAATATATAATAATTAAAATCGTTGTGAACATTTAAACTAACAGCACTAATCTTATATAATAAATAAAAATATTAATTAAACAATCGATAATTAAATAATTAAAGATTTGTTAATAAAATATTATATTAATTTATTTAATTTTATTAATTATATTATACTTAAATTATTATTAACATTAAATGTTCCAAAAATTAATAATATTTTATTATTATTATTTTTTATAATAATATTAAGAATAAAGTAATATTTAGTAAAAACTAAATATATTTTCTGAACACGTTAAAATAGTTATGACCCTTTGTTTTGTCATAAACCAATTGTTTCTATTCATACAAATGTATTCGAAATAAAATAATTCTAATTTCTTAATATTCCAAAAATTAATGAGTAAAAAATTTTAAAAATAAATCTGTTTATCGAGTTAGTTTAAATCGTCATGATTGTTTGAACAATTATTTATTTCAAATAGTTATGATCTTTTGTTTTGTCCTAAAACAATTGTTTCTATTCATACAAGTTTATTTGGAATAAAATAATACTAATTGATTAATACTCTAAAAATTAGTAGGTAGGAGATTTAAAAAATAAATATGTTCGTCGAACAAGTTTAAATAGTCATGTCCATTTGAACAATTCTTTATTTTAAATTGTTATGACCTTTTTTATTTTGTCATAAAACAATTGTTTCTGTTAATGTAAAATTGTTCAGAATAAAATAATACTCATCTATTAATATTTTGAAAATTAATAAAGACTAAATTTGTTTATTGAAATAGTTTAAATAGTTATGACTATTTGAATAATTATCTATATCAAATTGTTATGATTTTTATTTTGTCATAAAACAATTGTTTCTTTTCATACAAGCTTATTCATATTAAAATAATACTAATTTAATAATATTACAAAAATTAGTAAGTAAGAGATTTAAAAAAAAAGTGTGTTTACCAAACCAGTTCAAATAGTTAGGTTTTGTCATAAAACATATGTTTCTATTCATAAAAGTTTATTCGAAATAAAATAATACTAATCAATTAATATTCTAAAAATTAATAAGTTGGAGATTTAAAAAAAAATTTGTTTACCAAACAAATTTAAATAGTCATGTCCATTTGAACTATTATCTATTTCAAATTATTATGACAATTCGTTTTGTCCTAAAACAATTGTTTCTATTCAAACAAGCTTATTCTGAATAAAATATTATAAATTTATTAATATTTCAAAAATTAATAAGTAAAAATTTAAAAAATAAATATGTTTTCTAAACATGTTCAAATAGTTATGACCCTTCGTTTTGTCATAAACCAATTGTTTTTGTTCATACAAGCATATTTGAAATAAAATAATACTAATTTATTAATATTTCAAAAATTAATAAGTAAAAAATTTTAAAAATAAATTTGTTTACTGAGCTAATTCAAATCGTTATGATTGTTTGAACAATTTTTTATTTCAAATAGTTATGATCTTTTGTTTTGTCCTAAAACAATTATTTTTGTTCATACAAGTTTATTTGGAATAAAATAATACTAGTTGATTAAAACTTTGAAAGTTAGTAGCTAGGAGTTTTAAAAAATAAATCTATTTACTGAATAAGTCTAAATAGTCATGTCCATTTGAACAATTATCTATTTAAAAAAGTTATGACCTTTTTTTTGTCATAAAACAATTGTTTCTGTTCATGCAAAATTATTCAGAATCAAATAATACTGATCTATTAATATTTTGAAAATTAATAAGAGATTTAAAAACTAAATTTATTTACTGAAACAGTTCAAATAGTTATGACTATTTGAACAATTATTTATATCAAATTGTTATGATCTTTATTTTGTCATAAAACAATTGTTTCTTTTCATATAAGCTTATTCATATTAAAATAATACTAATTTAATAATATTCCAAAAATTAGTAAGTAAGAGATTTAAAAAATAAATGTGTTTGCCAAACCAGTTCAAATAGTTAAAACTATTAGGATAATTATCTATTTCAGATCATTTTAACCTTTTGTTTAGTTACAAAACAATTATTTCAATTCATACAAGCTTATTTAGAATAAATTAATACTAATTTATTAACATTCAAAAAATTAATAAGCATGAGATTTAAAAAAATAAATCTGCTTATCGAATAAATTAAAATAGATTTGATTATTTAAACAATTATCTATTTAAAGTCATTATGACCTTTTGTTTTGTCATAAAACAATTGTTTCAATTTATAAAAACTTATCTAAAATGAAATAAAACTACTTTATTAATATTTTGAAAATTAATATGCAAGATTTTTAAAAACTAAAATTGTTTTCCAAATTAGTTCAAATAATTATGGCTATTTGAATAAATATCAATCTTAAATTGTCTTTATCTTTGTTTTCTCATAAAATAATTATTTCTGATCATACAAGCTTATTTAGATAAAAATATTACTAATTTAATAATATTCCAAAATTAATAAGAGATTCAAAAAATAAATGTGTTTATCGAACCAATTTAAATAATTAAGACTATTAGAATAATTGCCAATTTTAAATCATTCTGACCTTTTCTTTAGTCATGTAATAATTGCTTTAGTTCATACAAGCTTATTTGGAAGAAAATAATACTAAGTTATTAACATTCAAAAAATTAATAATCATGAGATTTAAAAAAATAAATATGTTTACCAAACAAGTTTGAATAATTATGGCTATTTGAACAATTATTTATTTAAAATAATTATGACCATTTGTTTTGTCATAAAACAATTGTTTTAGTTCATAAAAGTTTATCCAAAATAAAATAATACTACTTTAGTAATATTTCAAAAATTAATAAGTAACTAATTTAAAAGAATAAATCAGTTTACCCAATCAGTTCAAATAATTATAGCCATTTAAATAACTATCTATTTCAAATTGTTATTACCTTTTCTTTTGTCATAAAACAATTGTTTTTCAACATACAAGCTTATTTGAAATAAAATATACCAATTTAGTAATATTTTAAGAACTAATAAGACATTTAAAAAATAAATCAGTTTATTGAACTAGTTTAAATAGTTATGACTATTTGAATAATTTTCTATTTCAAATTGTTACAACCTTTTGTTCTATCATAAAACAATTGTTTCTCTTCATACAAGCTTATTTGAAATAAAATAATAATAATAATTTAGCAATATTCTAAAAATGAATAACTAAGAGATTTAAAAAATAAATCCGTTTGTCAAACCCTTTCAAACAGTTAAGTCTATATGAACAATTATTTATTTCAAATTGTTATAACCTTTTATTTTATTATAAAATAATTATTTCAGCTCATACAAGCTAATTCGAAATAGAATGAAAGTAATTTATTAATATTTTAAAAATTTATAAGTAAGAGATTTAAAAAATAATTCTATTTACTGAACCAGTTCAAATAATTATAACTATTTAAACAATTATCTATTTCAAATCATTATTACTTTTTGTTTTGTCATAAAATAATACTAATTTATTAATATTTAAAAAATTAATCAATAAGAGATTTAAAAAGTAAATTTGGTTATCAAACCATTTTAAATAGTTTTGACTATTTTCAAAATTATCTATTTCGAATCGTTATAACTTTTTATTTTATCATCAAATAATTGGTTCTATTTATACTATTTTTTCGGAATAAAATAAAACTAATTTAATAATATTCTAAAACTTAATAACCAAGAAAATTAAAAAATAAATCTAATTATCGAACCAGTTGAAATAGTTAAGACTATAGGAATGATTATCTATTTCAAATCGTTATAACTTTTTCTTTTGTCGTAATATTATAATTAAACTCTTTATTATAACTTCATATTTAATTAATAATTTAATTACAAATAATAATATCAATATTAGGTATAATTATTCAAATAAATAATTGTACAATTGTCACTTAGATGTCCTAATTTATTTAAATTATTATATTTATTTAAACTATTCAAATAATAGTACTAATCGATAGTATATATTCATAAGTATAAATATTTATTAGTACATTATAATAAATATATTATAATATTATAATAAAATAGTTATTTTATTTTGGATAAACTTTATTAATAATTATAATAGAAATTATTAATAAAGTTATTAATATTATAAAAATATTAATTATTTTTAGTTTAATAATTTAAAATTATTTTATATTAATTGAATTAAATATTAATAGTAATTATTAATATTTATGATAAATTAAAATTTATAATAAATAATTAATATTTATTATTAATAAGTTATATAAATATATTAACTATTAGCTTAATAAATTAGAATAATTTTTAAATTAATTATTATTAAAGAGATTATTAAAAACTATTTGAATGTTTTATAACTAATATTATTATAATTATTATAATATTTGGATAATTTATTCATATAATTGATAATTATTAAATAACTAATATTTAAATGTTCAATTAGCTTTTAATAATTAATATTTAATTAAAATAAATTAAAAGTACTTAATTTATAATTTAATTATAGTATAATAATTATTAACATATAAATTCATATGTTATGTACAATTTGTTTAATTAATAATAAGTATTAGTTTACTTATAATAACTTATAGAATAATATTATAATAATATTAGAAATCTAAGATAATTAATAATATTAATTATAATAATAATTAAATAAATTATATTAATATAATTATTTATTGAATAGATTATAATTTGTATATTATTTTATTATCTAATTTATAATAAATTAGATACAATTTTACTTTTTGTTTACTTAAATTAGTATTATTATATTTATTATATTAATAATTTTAGTTATATTAAATAATAAGTATAATATAATTAATTAATTATAATTATTATTGTATATAATAATTTATTATAAATTATAAATTTATATTAATAGTTTAATAATTGTAACTTTAAGTTTAAATATCATATATAATATTTTATTATTATTATACAATAATATTAATAATTATATAAATTGATTATTAATATTAGATAATTTAAATATTTAAATATTGTAGATCTTTATTTGTATAATCAATATAATTTATATTCAAATTGTTTCGTGATAAAATATAAATAATAATTTAAATATAGATTAGTTTATATCAATTGTTAATATTTATTTATAATTTGATTATAAATTAATAATATTTAACACTATTAATAAATAAATAATTGTATTTATTAATATTTTTATTAATAATAATATATAACTAATTCGTTATATGCAAAAATTAAGTTATGTTAGCAACAACTTCTACTTAATTACTTTAATAATTAATTAATTTAATTAACCATAATTTAATATGTTATTGTATAAACAATTTATATATCTTAAATAATATTTCAATTATTTGTTAATAATTGTTTTATGACAAAACAAAAGGTTATAATGATTGGAAATATATAATTTAAACATTAATAAGTAAGGATTTAAAAAATAAATGTGTTTGTTGAATTAGTTCAAATAGTTAAGACTATTAGAATAATTATCTATTTCAAATCATTTTGACCTTTTGTTTTGTTATAAAATAATTGCTTTAACTCATACATGCTTATTTGAAATAAAATAATATTAATTTATTAACATTCAAAAAATTATTAAGAAATTAGAAAAAAAATCTATTTACTGAACAAGCTCAAATTTTTTGATTATTTAAATAATTATCTATTTAAAATTGTTATGACCTTATGTTTTATCATAAAATAATTGTTTCAGTTCATAAAAGCTTATCTGAAATAAAATAATTTTACTTTATTAATATTATAAAAATTGATAAGTTAGAGATTTAAAACATAAATCAGTTTATCAAATCATTCAAATAATTATGGCCATTTAAACAACTATCTATTTCAAATCATTAGGAACTTTTGTTTTGTCATAAAACAATTGTTTTTTATCATACAAGCCTATTCAAAATAAAATAATACTAATTTATAATATTTAAAAAATAAATTTGTTTACCGAATTAGTTCAAATAGTTATGACTATTTATTTCATAATAACAATATATTATAATTATTATAAGTTATATTAAATTAAATTTATTATTATATTAAATTAATAATTACTAAATTTATAAGTTTTAATTATAACATTACTATATAGACATATTATTAAATAAATTATTATTTATATAATTTAGATATTTGAAATAAATTTTTAATATAAATATATTTATACTAATATAAAAATGTCATAATTTTTATAAAAAATCGTTAAGTATAAAAATAACAAATATAAAAATAATATATTAATACTTCAAAACTTGATTAATATAATATAAATTTGGTATAGTTAACTATAGATAATAATTAGATTTATTAGATAATCTGATGTAAGTAATATGTTAATAATTAGAGTTATTTATATTTTATTATAACTATTTAAATAGTATTATATTTATAATTTAATTAATCCTTAAAATTTAATATTATAATTATTAAATATAATGTGAATAATATTATAAGTCCAATTTTAATTATTTTATTATATTATAATATAACCACTATGGATATAATTATTATAATTATTTGAACTGATTCAATAAACTGATTTATGTTTTAAATCTCTAACTTATCAATTTTTATAATATTAATAAAGTAATATTATTTTATTTCAGATAAGCTTTTATAAGCTAAAACAATTATTTTATGATAAAATATAAGGTCATAACGATTTTAAATAGATAATTGTTCAAATAGTAAAAAATATTTGACCTTGTTAGTAAATAGATTTAAATACAATTGTTAAATTAAATAATATTATATAAATTAGTATTATATTTATTATATAATGTATTTGATGATTCATTTTTTTAAATCTCTTACTCATTAATTAATTTATAATATGAAATATTTTAGTATTAATATTGAATTATGATTAATTAAATTAATTAATTATTTTCAAAATAATTGTTAAATTAAATAATATTTATAAATATTAAATGGTATACTAAAATATAGCTATAATAATACTAAGTATTATTATTATTCATAATTATAATTTAATAACTTTAAATATTAATAACTAATGTTTATATAATTTATAGTTTAATAAAGTTTATTGTTTTAAATATAATTGTATTATACTATAATTTATATTTAATAAATTATAAATTACATTATTAATATATTATATTTTATATTAATATAATAAATATTTAATAATTAAAGTTGTAATATAATTATTTAAATAATATATTAATATTTAAAGTTTAGTTAATTTGTAATTATATTTTATATGGTTTAAAACAAGATCCTAGAGCTTGGTATGAAAGATTGTCAAAATTTTTAATTAAAAATAGTTTTAATAGGAGAAAGGTTGATACTACACTTTTTATCAAAACAAAAGGAAATCATTATGATTTCAATTATAATTAATCTATTAATTGTTAATTTAGTAAATTAGTTACTAAATTAATAAATATAATAAATAGTCATATAATATTAAATATATTAATTATTTATAATATATTTCTATTAATTAGATAGCAATATTAGTTATATTATCTTTAATAATTAATAAAGCTATGATAATTTATTATTTGTAAATTATTAGTATATATATAAATAATAATTTAATATCAACTATTATAATGTATAATATATTTATACATTATAATAAAATAATAGCAAGTTCAATTTATTAATTAATTATTATATTATAAATAATTATATTTTTTTATTAATAAGTAAAATAATTAAGTTAAATTCATTAACAATTTTTTAAAGTAATCAAATATATAAAAGTAAACTATTAATTGTATATTATTGAAATGTTATATAATAATATAACTAAGAATTTTATTTATATTAAATTTTAATTATAATAGTTAATTATTTATAAACAATAAGTTTATATAGTATTAAATATTAATACTTAATACATTAAAACTACAATAATGTCTATATAAAATAACTAATTTAATAAATTATATCAATATTATCATAATTAAACTAATTATTTAATATTATTATTAAATTATTTAATTTTTAATTTTTAATTTGTTTATAGCTAATTTCATATTATATATTATAGTTTATATAATATAATATAATATAATTTAAATAACTATATAAATATATAAAAATAGTAAATATTAAATTATGATAATATATATTATAATTATGACTATATTAGATAGTTAATTATTATATTTAAATAATATAAATATAAATATAATAATTATATATTATTAAATTTATAATAAAATAATAAAAAATTTAATAATTATTACTTAATTATAATCTTATAAGTTTATTTTAATTATCAATATATTAATAAATTAGCATTACTTTATTTCGAATAAGATTGTATGAACAGAAACAATTACTTTATGATAAAACAAATGGATTTGAAATAATAATTGTTCAAATAGTTATAAATAATTGAACTGATTTGACAAATAGATTTATTTTTTAAATCTCTTATTTATTAATTTTTGAAATATTAATAAATTAATATTATTTTATTTCAAACAAACTTATATGAATAAAAACATTTTTCTATGACAAAACAAAAGAGAATAATGATTTGAAATAGATAATTATTTAAATAGTCATAATTATTTGAAATATTTTTGCAAACAGAATTGTTATGACTTTTTGTTTTATCTTAAAACAATTGTTTCTATTCATACAAGTTTATTTGGATTAAAATAATATTAATTTATCAATATATATAATAAATTGACTATATAAATTATTTAATAATCGTATAAATATAATTATATAATTTTTAAATTGTTATTATCATTAATTATAAGTAATTTATTATTTAAATTAATTATTTAATAGAAATTGGAATCAAACGTCCCCTAAATAATTTTGTCATTTTTAATAATGGTATATGTAATTTTTTTAAAACTCCCTCAAACTCAAAACATTAAAAGTCAGTGGCATTTGTTTGTTGAAAATGCTTCTATTAAATTAATTATCAATAATTCTATTTAAATAATATTATCTATTTAAGATTAATTTAAAACAATATATATTTAATATTGTTTATATTAAACATATAATATGAGATTTATTTAAAAAAATATTGTGAATATAGTTATCTTAATTATAATTTAATTAATAATATAATTAATTCTGATATGAGACTTAATATCATATAATTGTTTATATAATTAATAATTAATTTTTGGAATACAAGATAGAATAATACTTATAAATATTTAATTTTTAAATAATAATTGATTATTATTATTATTCTTTTGGATTATATAATTATTTATATAATTAATTATATTAATAGAAACTTTTAGATATAAACTTATCTAATAATATACAAATAATTTATACTATTATATATATAATAAAATTAAAGTTAAATAATATATAATTAAATATATATTAAATATTATTAACTAAATAATATATTATTTATATATATAAATATATAATTTGATCAGAATTATATATATTTCTGGAAGATTCATTATCAATTAGATAATTTGATCACAATAATTATATAATATACAATAATAGTGTGTAGATTAGAAGATATATTGTATAATTATTAATTATAATTTTGATACATTAAAATTTAAAATATATGCATTAATAAATTAGGTTTTATATTTATACATATTATAATAATATTATAATAATATATTTTAATTACATAAATATCTATTATATTTATACAATTTATTAGTATAAGTTTAATATTATTATTTTTGAATGTTTATAATTAATAATATTTTAATTAATAATTTAATTACAAATAACAATATCAATTATGTTAAATTATTAAATATAAAATTTAATAATAAGCTATTATTATTAATAATTTAATATAATTCATTATTAATTTATTATAAAATAACAAAAAATTATATTCATGACTATTAATTAATTATTTGTTTTAATAAGAATATATGGAAAGAATAATATTATAAAATAATATCTAATATTCATTAAAATTAATATTATAATATAATATAATAATTTTATATTATAATACTAAACAAGAATTTATTTTCAAAACCTAATCATTTCCATATTTTTCAATCTAGAATCAATTTATTAATAATCAATATCGATACTTTTGCTATCAATTATAATTAAGGATATTATTATTTTAATAATAAATATATTGAAATTTAATATATTATTAACTATTTATATTATTAAATATTATATTAATAACATATTTAATATTTTAAATATTAAAATATTTTTTATTCAATTAATATAAGTTCAGATAATTGAACTAAAATATTAAATATAAATATAGTAGTTATATATTATCTAATTAAATTATTAGATAATACAATAAAAAATATTAATGTTCTCATAAATTAATATTGTTCAAATAGTTATAACTATTATTTAAATAACAAATTACATTATTTAAATATAATTATATAATTTTTAAATAAATTAAGATAGATAATAGTTATATTATAATTGGTATAATACAACTGGATATTAAACTAATTAAAAATTGTTTATTATGTATTTAAATAATATAATTAAATAAATCTAATTAGGATTGTATAAGTAGATTAATAATTAAATTTAAATAATTTAAATAATATTAATTACTTGATAGAATAATATATACTTATAATCGATTTAAAATATTATTAAAAAATATATCTAATATTTTTATCTAATATTAAATATTAAAAATTAAATGCATCAATTGCTTAGATTGATTATATTTTAATTAACTATATAGTTTAAAATATAATTAATTAATTGTTGCTTAGATTATAATATATATACTATTATTGAATTAAAAAAGTTAATTAATAATAAAATTAGTACATTAATTAATATATTGTATATTTAAAATAACTTAAATATACAATTTGTTTAATTATCGATTATCAATAATTGTTTTGACCTTTTGTTTAGTCATAAAATAATTGCTTCAACTCGTACATGCTTATTGTAAATAAAATAATACTAATTTATTAACATTCAAAAAATTAATAAATAAGAAATTAGAAAAAAAAAATCTATTTACCGAACAAGTTCAAATACTTTTAACTATTTGAAAAATTATCTATTTAAAATCACTATGATCTTATATTTTATCATAAAACAATTGTTCCAGTTCATAAAGGCTTATATGAAATAAAGTAATATTACTTTATTACTATTATAAAAATTGATAAGTTAGAGATTTAAAACATAAATTAGTTTACCAAATCAGTTCAAATAATTATGGCCATTTAAACAATTATTTATTTCAAATCATTATGAACTTTTGTTTTGTCATAAAATAATTGTTTTTCATCATACAAGCCTATTTAGAATAAAATAATACTAACTTATTAATATTTGAAAAATTAATAAGTAGGTGATTTAAAAAATAAATTTGCTTATCGATTCAGTTCAAATAGTTATGACTATTTGAACAATTATATATTTCCAATTATTATAACATTTTGTTTTGTCATAAAATAATTATTTATCTTCATACAAGCTTATTCAAAATAAAATAATACTAATCTAGTAATATTATGAAATTTAATAACTGATAAATTTAAAAAATAAAATTGTTTACCGAACCAATTCAAATAGTTAAGGCTATATGAATAATTATCTATTTCAAATCGTTATAACCTTTTGTTTTGTCATAAAACAAATGTTTTTATTCATATAAGTTAGTTTGAAATAAAATAATATTAATTTATTAATATTTCAAAAATTAATAAGAGATTTAATAAATAAATCTATTTACAATACTAGTTCAATTAGTTATATAACAATTTGAACATTTATTTATTTCAAATCATAATAAATTAATAATTTGTTAATAATTTGAATCGTACCTTTTGTAATTTAAACTTATTAAAAGTTTTTTAATTGAGTTGTCATAAAACAATAGCTAAATAATTAAAAAAATATTACCTTTTAAATCTCTTAGTTATTAATTTTTTATATTTGAAATCTTATAATTCAAATATTCATAACTATTTGAATATTATTCTAATTTAAGTTTAAATTTGTTTAATTTAAAAATTAAATATTTAATTTCAAATCTATTGTAAAGTAAAAATATTTAAAGATTTGTTTTGTCAAAAAACAATTATTTTTGTTAATATAAGTTTGTTTAAAATAAAATAATATTGTTTTATTAATATTTAGAAAATAAATCTATAAGAGATTTAAAAAGAAAATCTGCTTACCAAACCATTTCAAATAGTTTTGACTATTTCAATAATTATTTATTTTAAATCGTTATAACCTTTTATTTTATCATCAAACAATTGGTTCTATTCATACTATTTTATTTAGAATAAAATAATACTATTTTAATAATATTTTGAAACTTAATAACCAAGAAAATTAAAAAATAAATTTAATTATCGAACCAGTTTAAATAGTTAAGACTCTATGAATGATTATCTATTTCAAATCGTTATGACATTTTCTTTTAACATAAAATAATTGTTTTGTTCGTATAAGTTTATTTGGATTAAAATAATACTAATAATATTTTGAATTATTAAACAATTAATAAGTAAGAGATTTAAAAAATAAAATTGTTTAAATTATTATTATAACTTATAGTAAAATAACTTAATTACTATTAATAATATTAATTATAATAAATATATAATTGTTTCGAATTCATAATACTATTAAAATTTAATGAAATTAATTAATAATATAATATAATCTGAATTATTAATGAATAAGTTGTAATAGATAATCAATATAATATTAATTAAATGAATATAATATTAAATTATAATATTTAATTCATAATACTAATATTTATTAATTATAGATATAGAGACTCGTACCTAATATAATTTCTATTTAATAATTTATATTAAATACTATAAAAGATATTATTTTAATAGTTATAACTAATAAATTTAAATAAAAATATTTGTAAATAATTACAAAAGGTAAAACTAATACTATTATATAATTTAATTTATTAATTATAATTATAATATTATAATTATTAATATACTAATTACTAAAAATTAATCTTAAACTAATTAGTTATATTTTATATTAATATTTTTAAAATAAATGATTTATTTAATACTATTCATTTTAAAAAATAAATTCAAATAATGTTACAAATATATAATTAATTTTGACTAATTAATTAAATTATTAATTAATTTATTATCAAGTTATTTAATTTTAAAATTAAATTATATGATATATTTAATATTAATTAATTATTATATTATTATAAACAAATTTTATAATATTAATAATTCTAATGATTTTAGTTAATAAATATAATTATAAATTATGATATTATAAATTATTAATAAATTTAAAAAATATTATAATTATTTAAGTTATATAATATTAATATATTATAATTTTAAGATATCGTAAAATATTTTAATAACTATACTAATAGTTATATGTTAATAATTTTAAATTTTATTATATTAATAAATATCATTATTAATAATTATTAATAAAAAATATTAATTAATAAATTAGTTAAGTTTTAAATAATATGTATTATTTAATATGTAATGATAATATTTTATAAACTTAATTTTCAAATTTGTTATAAATTATATATTCATTAATTATAATATATTTATAAGTATAATTATTTAATTCTCAAAGTATATTAATAATTTATAATAGTTTCTATTTAATTAAACTAATATTTATAACTATTAGTTGATTAATATAAATATTATATAATTAATTTAGTTATATAACAAATAAAATTAATATTTAAGTATTATAGTTTATAGTTTAATATAAGTTATTTTATATTAATCATATTATATAAGATTATATTGATTTGTCAATTTAGTTTATAGTTTAAATAGAAAATTATTTTATTGTTTCTTGAATTAAAATCTTAACATAATTATTTAAATGATAGTTATTAGTAATTAACTATTAGTTAATAATCTCTATTTATTTATTAATATTAAATTTAATTAATTTAAGTAATATAATAATTAAATAATTACTTAAAATAAATTTTAACTAATTTATTCTTTTAATAATGATAAACTAATAAATGTTAATTATATATAAATAATATATATTGTATTAGTTGCTTGATTACAAATATATTAATTTATAAAGTTAAATATTAAAGTTATTTAAAAATTAATATTTATTGTAATATGTATAATATTATTTATAGATTAATATAATAAATAAAATTGATTTAATAGATTAATAAAGTTTAAAAAATATTTGATTATTATAATTATAATTATTTAATTAAATAGAAAATTAATAATTAAAATTTAATACTTTAAAGAATTAAATTATAAATATAAATATTTAATTGTAATTATTTTAATATATTATTTTAATTTTCTATTAAATAAAAATAACATATATTAATAGAAATATAATTGTAATATGACATGTATAATTTAATTAATTATTTAAATTATTTTATTTCTTTTGTTTAAATTATACTATATATATTATAAATATTTATTAACAATCATTATAACATTATAATAAAATAAAATAGAAATATATACGTAAAATTAAAAGTTATTATTAATAATAATTATTAATACAAATAAATCTAATTATTATGTTATAATTAATAATAATTAAGATAATAATATAGTTATCTTAAATAATAAATTTAATTGTTATTAATATTAAACTTAAATAATAATTACTAAATTATTAAGGATAAATTAGTTTAATTTATATTTAAATTTTATTTAATTAATTAATTAAAATATAAATATTTGATTAAATATTTTTACTAGTTATATTTAATACTATAATATAATCTTTATATTTGTAAATAGTCTATAATATTTTATAATATTATATTTATATAATATTATTCAAAAGTTTAATTATTAATTATAAATTAATTAATTTGAAGTGTAATAGTTATAATTATTAAAGATTTAGTTATAGATTATTATCTATTTAAATATTATTCTAATTTAACTTTAAATTTATTTCAAGTAGTTATGACTATTTGAATAATTATCTATTTCCAATCATTATGACCATTTGTTTTGTCATAAACCAATTTTAACTTTTAATTAGATAAAATAATAAACTTATTAAAAAAAGATCATACCAATTTGAGATAGATAATTATTCAAATAGTCATAACTATTTGAATTGGTCTGATAAACAGATATAGTTTTTAAATCTCTTATTAATTTTTAAAATATTAATAAATTAGTATTATTTTATTTTTTGTATGAATAGAAACAATTGTTTTATTACAAAACAAGGGATCATAACGATTTGAAATAAATAATTATTTAAATAGTCATAATTATTTGAACTCACTCAGTAAACAAATTTATTTTTTAAATATTTCACTTATTAATTTTTTAAATTTTAATAAATTAGTATTATTTTATTTTGAATAAGCTTTTATGAATAGAAACAATTGGTTTATGACAAAACAAAAGGCCATAACGATTTGAAATAGATAATTGTTCAAATAGTCATAATTATTTTTAACATGTTCAAAAAACAAATTTATTTTATATATTTTTACTTATTAATCTTTGGAATATTAGTAAATTTATATTATTTTATTTGAAATAAACTTATATGAACAGAAACAATTGTTTTATAGCAAAACAAAAGGTCATAACAATTTGAAATAGCTAATTGTTTAAATCTCCTACTTATTAATAAAAAATTTATGAAATATCAATAAATTTATTATTAATATTATTGTTTATATTAATTATAGTTTATTAATTTTATTAATAATTCAATTAATATTACATATATAAAATTAGTTATGACTATTTAATAACAATCTGTAATATTAAATATTAATAGATATAATAATAGTTAATAAGTAAATGTTTATCATTATAATATATTTAATTTATTTAATTATATAATATTATTGTATATTAAATATTTATTATAATATAATAAATATTATATAGTTATATTATCAATTTAATTATATAATAATATTAATTTTATTTAACAATTGAATAATAGTTATGTATAATTTATCAAAGTAATAGTTAGATAATTAATAATATTAATTAATTAATATTCTATTATATTAAATAATTAATAAGAATTTATTTAATATATTGTTAAAGATTTAAATAATTAATACTAAATTAGTACAATTATTCCAAATTGCTAATTTCAGTAATAATATTTAAATTATAAATATTAATACAAATAATTATATTTGTATAATTATAAAATTTTCCTATGACTCTTAATAATTTTTGGAACATTTAGGATATTTAATTATATAATTAATACTAAACAACATTTAGTATTAGAATTTTAATTAAATTTATTAATACATTTGCATAGCTAATAACATAAAGCAACAAAATTCACACCTAATAACTTTGATCTAATTGCCAGTGATATAATAAGAGTTTTACGAGCCCTCATAAAAATCCTAACCCACTATCGTGCATATAAGTTAAGCAAAAACTTTATTATTAAAATAATATATTTATTTAATATATATACATTAATATAATTATTTGATAAAATACTAAATTCACAATAATATTCTATAATAAATTTTTTAAATATATTTAAAACTAATTTTAAAATAGAGATTATTATAAATATTATTATTAATTAGTAGTTTAATTAAATAGTTTAATAAATATTTTGAGTAACAATATTTATTAATAAATAACTTATTTAATAATAATTTTAATCTTTATTTAAATTAATTTAAATAATAATATTATTTAATAATAATTTAAGTATAATATAATTAATAAAATTATATTATATTAGATAATATTATTATCTATTTCTAATTTATAATTATAAAATTAATATAATATTCAAATAATATTATAATAATTATAATTATAATAACAATAGTTATTTGAATAATTAATATATCCTTAAATGTTTAACAAATATTACTAGTTTATATTCAATTTATTAATTTATAACGATTTAAAATAATTAATTATTTCATAAGACAATTGTTTTAGTTAATATAAGCTTAAATTGAGTAAATTTACTAAATTATTTAATATTATTTCATAAATTTAATATGAAATTAAGAATTATAATATAATCATTTTGTTATTAATTCTTGAAACAATTATAATTCTATATTAAATTATATTATAAACTAATTACATATTAAATTATTATTATTCAATTCTATTAATTCTTAAATTATAAACTAAATAGTATAATAATTAGTTATTATTAGCTTAAAATTAATTTAATTAACAAAAATACTTTTTTGTCATACAACAATTGTTTCAGAAAATAATAATTATTTCCTTATAAATATTTAATACAATTAATAAATTACTTATTTATAATTCGGTATAATATTAATTTATAATAATACAAATTGTGTAATGAATTATAAATAGTATTATAATTGTATATTTTAATAAATTTATTACAATTAAATTAGTTAATAATTTTATAGCAATCAAATAGTATAATAATTAAATGTATATATGAATAGTCTATTGAATCAATAATTAAAATATTTATGATTATTTTTAATAATTATTTAACAAAATTCATAAATTATATTATTATTTCATAGCTTATTTATTAATAAATATCTATAATTAAATAATAAAAATTAAATATTTTAATTTAAATATTTAAAATTTTTAATTATTAACATTCAAAAAATTAATAAGCAAAAGATATGTTTTACAACAAAACAAAATATCATAACAATTTGAAATAGATAATAATTTGAATGGATATGACTATTTAAACTTGTTTGGTAAACAGATTTATTTTTTAAATATCCAACTTTTAATTTTTAGAATATTAATAAATTAATATAATTCTTAAAAAATATATTGATTTTAATTTAAATATTTTAATTATTGATTTTTATTAATTAATAGTATCTAAAAAGATTTATTTTTAAATAGTTTATTAACTTATATAATTATATTAGTAAATTAATTTGAACAATTATCTAATATAGCTATATTAACTTATAACAATTATATTAATAATAATATTAAGTATTTATATTAATATTTATTAACTTATTATAGAGTTATATAATATTTGCAAAATATTAATAAAGTAGTATTATTTTATTTTGAATAAACTTATATGAACGAAAATAATTGTCTTATTATTAAATAATAATAAATTATTAATATTATAATTATACTATTATATAAAAATACAGTTAATAAATTTAATTTATTGTAATAATATAATAATGAATATTATAATATATCCCTATTTTAAAATCAATTAGTACTATTATTTGAATAGTTTACTGAATTAATATAATATAATTAATTTAATATTAAATAATTGTTATAAACAATTACTTATTTGATTTCTTATTAGTATGCATTTGTTAGGATTTGAAAAGGTCTTAAGTAGGCTTCAAATATAACGATAATTTATAATTTAAATATTAATATATTATAAATATTTATAATAGTTATTCATAATTATAGTATATTAATTATTAATAACTATTTATAATATTTAGTAAATAGTATAATTATAAATTTTTAAATAAGTTTAAAAATATAGAAAAAAATACGATTATATGTTAACTATTATTTAATTAATCAAATAGTAAAATAATATTATATTATTATTTTATAAGGTATGAAACTAATAATATAAAATCTAGTTATTATTATAATTTATATTTAATTAATAATTAAATTATTATTTTTTTGACAATGTATAGTGTTTATTAATTTAAATTTAAAAAATTATTTGAATTTTAAAATTAATATAAAATGTCGTTGTAATGGTTTTCTATCTGCCTGACGAATTTGGAAACAAAATTAAAAAATAAAAAAATAACGGAGTCACCACTAATATTTTTTGGCAAGGTGCGATTGGCCACCTATTAAAGTATATCCTTTTAATAAAATCTTAAAATTAATTAGGACATTTATATAATAATATTAACTTATTTATAATTTATAAATAATCTAATTGTAATCCTTTACTAATCAAATAATTAATAATATACTTTGCAATTAGTATCTAACTAAAAATAAATTAATTAATAACAATAATAATAATAAATAAAATTATTAAATTTCTAATTATCAAAATATTAATTTGATAAAAAGTAATTATCAAATATTCATAATTATAATTTAATAACTTTAAATATTAATAACTAATGTTTATATAATTTATAGTTTAATAAAGTTTATTGTTTTAAATATAATTGTATTATACTATAATTTATATTTAATAAATTATAAATTACATTATTAATATATTATATTTTATATTAATATAATAAATATTTAATATTTAAAGTTTAGTTAATTTGTAATTATATTTTATATGGTTTAAAACAAGATCCTAGAGCTTGGTATGAAAGATTGTCAAAATTTTTAATTAAAAATAGTTTTAATAGGAGAAAGGTTGAAACTACACTTTTTATCAAAACAAAAGGAAATCATTATCATTTCAATTATAATTAATCTATTAATTGTTAATTTGGTAAATTAGTTACTAAATTAATAAATATAATAAATAGTCATATAATATTAAATATATTAATTATTTATAATATATTTCTATTAATTAGATAGTAATATTAGTTATATTATCTTTAATAATTAATAAAGCTATGATAATTCATTATTTGTAAATTATTAGCATATATAAAAATAATAATTTAATATCAACTATTATAATGTATAATATATTTATACATTATAATAAAATAATAACAAGTTCAATTATTAATTGATTATTATATTATAAATAATTATATTTTTTTATTAATAAGTAAAATAATTAAGTTAAGATTCATTAACAATTTTTTAAAGTAATCAAATATATAAAAGTAAACTATTAATTGTATATTATTGAAATGTTATATAATAATATAACTAAGAATTTTATTTATATTAAATTTTAATTATAATAGTTAATTATTTATGAACAATAAGTTTATATAGTATTAAATATTAATACTTAATACATTAAAACTACAATAATGTCTATATAAAATAACTAATTTAATAAATTATATCAATATTATCATAATTAAACTAATTATTTAATATTATTATTAAATTATATAATTTTTAAGCTAATTAAGCTAATAAATTAGTTTTATAATTTAACAAATAATATGAAATATTTTATTCAAAACAAAATAACACTAATTTATTAAATTATTTTGTTTAATTAAAACTATTATATTAAATTAAAATTAATTAATAAATTAACTAATATTAATTAATAACAATAATTAAAATATTTACATTTGTTTGTAATAATATTAATTATATTATATAATTAGTTAATATAATAACATTAAATAATATATAAATTAAATAATCATTTAAAATACAATATTGTATAATATAATAATTAATCTTATTATAATAATAAGTTAAATATAATAATAATAATTTATTTAGTATAAATTAATTTAATATAATAATAATAATTTATTTAGTATAAATTAATTTTATATAATAATAATAATTTAATACATTTATAATTAATAAATTATATAGTATAAATTAATTATTAAATTATAAATATTAAGTAATTAAATTTTATAATTTTTTTAAAATATTAATTACATATTACTAATAATATATTAATTGTTAAAAATTATTAGTAACTAATTATTATAATTAATTAGGTAGTGTTAATATATTATAAATTATTATCAATAATAATTAGTAATAATTAAATAAAAATTAAAAATTATATAATATTAAATCTAACTATAATATAATAAACCTATACATATAATTTTTAATATATAAATTAAACTAAATTTAATATTATTCATAATAATAAATATTTATTATATTTTAATTTAAAAATAAGTCCATTTCCCGAACGAACTCAAACAGTTAAAACAATATGAATAATTATCTATTTCAAATTGTACTATTTCAGCTTATACAAGCTTATTCAGAATAAAATAAAACTAATTTATTAATATTTCAAAATTTTATAGGTAAGAGATTTAAAAAATAATTTTATTCACTGAACCAATTTAAATAATTATAACTATTTGAAAAATATATATTTCAAATTGTTATTACTTTTTGTTTTGTCATAAAATAATTGCTTTTGTTTGTATAAGTTTGCTTGAAATAAAATAATACTAATTTATTAACGTTTGAAATAAACTTTATGCTTATTTCAATTAAAAAAAGAATGCCTTGTTAATAAATTCATAATTATTAATTATGGCTGTACCCATAATTAATGTATTTGACATAATTATTCCAATTTCTGAATAATTGTTAACCTAGTAAGAGATTTAAATCTGAGTTCAACTATTAATTTGACATATAAATAATTGTTTTAATTTTATATATTATTATTAACTTGTATTATAATTTTATTATAATTTAATTAATATTAACTAATATTTTTTTAATTAATAATTATAATTATAATTAATAAGTATAATTAATAAATACAATCAAAATTTAACTATTTAAATTACTATTAATTACTATTGATTAAACCTAATTATAAAATATTTTATATAGTTATTATTATTAATTATTTAATATATTTAGGTTATAATTTTTAAAATAATTAATAAAATAATTATAATTTATATAACTAATACTTATAATATGATTATAAAATAATTTTTACTATAATTAGATTATAATTATGAATATTAGATTAATTATATTAACTTAATTATTAATTATAAATTAATAGATAAAATCCTCTAATTTTATAATAATTAATTAAATATTTTTAATTTAACAGATATTTATATATTTTAAAATTATTAACAATCATTAAATATTAACAATTATTTTATTTTGATCACTATTAATATTTAAAGTTTATAAAATTAATATGAATTAATATCTCTTACTTAGTAATATTGTATAACAATATTAAAACATGTATTTAATTAAGTTTATCTTTAATTGTTATAATTATTTATTAGTAATTAATTTCTCATAAATATTAATAATTGACAAATAGATAAGATAAATTATAATTATTTTATTTTGAATAAGCTTGTATGAACTGAAATAATTATTTTATGACAAAACATCATAATGATTTTAATATTAATAATATTAGTATATTATTATTATAATATTACTAAAATAAATTTAATATATTGATATATTAATTAAAATTATTAATTTTTTATAATAAATAGATTAGTTAATATATTCAATATATTCATATCATTATTAAAACAAGGATAATTAATATTTTATATTAAATATTTAAAATAATAATTGTATGATTTATTATAAATGTTATATTATAATATAACAAAGAATATATGTTTAAATTTTATTAGCAATTATGTTTCATAGTTATCAATTAGTTTCCTTGTACTAAACAATATTAATCAAATAAATATTAATTATTTAAATATTTTAATAATAAAATATTAATTAATATAATATTATAATATTTAATTATAATTATAATTATAATTAATAAATGTTTTAATAATTTATTCTTAAAATTAAATTAATTTAATAATAATTATATAAGTTAACAAATAATTTATTGGTATGTTAAATATTAGTTATTTAAAATATTATAAACATTAATAATATAATTGATAAATATTAATATATAATAATTAAAATCGTTGTGAACATTTGAACTAACAACACTAATCTTATATAATAAATAAAAATATTAATTAAACAATCGATAATTAAAGAATTAAACATTTGTTAATAAAATATTATATTAATTTATCTAATTTTATTAATTATATTATACTTAAATTATTATTAAAATTAAATGTTCCATAATATTTTTTTATTATTATTTTTTATAATAATATTAAGAATAAAGTAATATTTAGTAAAAACTAAATATATTTTCTGAACACGTTCAAATAGTTATGACTTTTTGAACAATTATCTATTTCAAATAGTTACGACCCT
The DNA here is from genome assembly GCF_047325235.1 of Durio zibethinus. Lineage (NCBI taxonomy): Eukaryota > Viridiplantae > Streptophyta > Magnoliopsida > Malvales > Malvaceae > Durio > Durio zibethinus. The sequence continues at coordinate 8,547,591 of NC_143188.1, read as the reverse complement.
TTGTTTTGTCATAAACCAATTGTTTCTATTCATACAAATGTATTCGAAATAAAATAATTCTAATTTCTTAATATTCCAAAAATTAATGAGTAAAAAAATTTAAAAATAAATCTGTTTATCGAGTTAGTTTAAATTGTCTTGATTGTTTGAACAATTATTTATTTCAAATAGTTATGATCTTTTGTTTTGTCCTAAAACAATTGTTTCTATTCATACAAGTTTATTTGGAATAAAATAATACTAATTGATTAATACTCTAAAAATTAGTAGGTAGGAGATTTAAAAAATAAATATGTTCGTCGAACAAGTTTAAATAGTCATGTCTATTTGAACAATTATTTATTTTAAATTGTTATGACCTTTTTTATTTTGTCATAAAAACATTGTTTCTGTTCATGTAAAATTGTTCAAAATAAAATAATACTGATCTATTAATATTTTGAAAATTAATAAAGTCTAAATTTGTTTATCGAAATAGTTTAAATAGTTATGACTATTTGAATAATTATCTATATCAAATTCTTATGATTTTTATTTTGTCATAAAACAATTGTTTCTTTTCATACAAGCTTATTCATATTAAAATAATACTAATTTAATAATATTACAAAAATTAGTAAGAGATTTAAAAAAAAATGTGTTTACCAAACCAGTTCAAATAGTTAGGTTTTGTCATAAAACATATGTTTCTATTCATACAAGTTTATTCGAAATAAAATAATACTAATCAATTAATATTCTAAAAATTAAAAAGTTGGAGATTTAAAAAAAAATTTGTTTACCAAACAAATTTAAATAGTCATGTCCATTTGAACTATTATCTATTTCAAATTGTTATGATATTTCGTTTTGTCCTAAAACAATTGTTTCTATTCAAACAAGCTTATTCTGAATAAAATATTATAAATTTATTAATATTTCAAAAATTAATAATTAAAAATTTAAAAAATAAATATGTTTTCTAAACATGTTCAAATAGTTATGACCCTTTGTTTTGTCATAAACCAATTGTTTTTGTTCATACAAGCATATTTGAAATAAAATAATACTAATTTATTAATATTTGAAAAATTAATAAGTAAAAAATTTTAAAAATAAATTTGTTTACTAAGCAAATTCAAATCCTTATGACTGTTTGAACAATTTTTATTTCAAATAGTTATGATATTTTGTTTTGTCCTAAAACAATTATTTTTGTTCATACAAGTTTATTTGGAATAAAATAATACTAGTTGATTAAAACTTTGAAAGTTAGTAGCTAGGAGTTTTAAAAAATAAATCTATTTACTGAATAAGTCCAAATAGTCATGTCCATTTGAACAATTATCTATTTAAAAAAGTTATGACCTTTTTTTTGTCATAAAACAATTGTTTCTGTTCATGCAAAATTATTCAGAATCAAATAATACTAATCTATTAATATTTTGAAAATTAATAAGAGATTTAAAAACTAAATTTATTTACTGAAGCAGTTCAAATAGTTATGACTATTTGAACAATTATTTATATCAAATTGTTATGATCTTTATTTTGTCATAAAACAATTGTTTCTTTTCATATAAGCTTGTTCATATTAAAATAATACTAATTTAATAATATTCCAAAAATTAGTAAGTAAGAGATTTAAAAAATAAATGTGTTTGTCAAACCAGTTCAAATAGTTAAAACTATTAAGATAATTATCTATTTCAGATCATTTTAACATTTTGTTTAGTTACAATACAATTATTTCAATTCATACAAGCTTATTTAGAATAAATTAATATAATTTATTAACATTCAAAAAATTAATAAGCATGTGATTTAAAAAAATAAATCTGCTTATCGAATAAATTAAAATAGATTTGATTATTTAAACAATTATCTATTTAAAGTCATTATGACCTTTTGTTTTGTCATAAAACAATTGTTTCAATTTATAAAAACTTATCTAAAATGAAATAATACTACTTTATTAATATTTTGAAAATTAATAAGCAAGATTTTTAAAAACTAAAATTGTTTTCCAAATTAGTTCAAATAATTGTGGCTATTTGAATAAATATCAATCTTAAATTGTCTTGATCTTTGTTTTCTCATAAAATAATTATTTCTGATCATACAAGCTTATTTAGATAAAAATATTACTAATTTAATAATATTCCAAAATTAATAAGAGATTCAAAAAATAAATGTGTTTACCGAACCAGTTCAAATAATTAAGACTATTAGAATAATTATCAATTTCAAATCATTCTGACCTTTTCTTCAGTCATGTAATAATTGCTTCAGTTCATACAAGCTTATTTGGAAGAAAATAATACTAATTTATTAACATTCAAAAAATTAATAATCATGAGATTTAAAAAAATAAATATGTTTACCAAACAAGTTTGAATAATTATGGCTATTTGAACAATTATTTATTTAAAATAATTATGACCATTTTGTTTTGTCATAAAACAATTGTTTTAGTTCATAAAAGTTTATCCAAAATAAAATAATACTACTTTAGTAATATTTCAAAAATTAATAAGTAACTAATTTAAAAGAATAAATCAATTTACCCAATCAGTTCAAATAATTATAGCCATTTAAACAACTATCTATTTCAAATTGTTATTACCTTTTCTTTTGTCATAAAACAATTGTTTTTCAACATACAAGCTTATTTGAAATAAAATATACCAATTTAGTAATATTTTAAGAATTAATAAGACATTTAAAAAATAAATCAGTTTATTGAACTAGTTTAAATAGTTATGACTATTTGAATAATTTTCTATTTAAATTGTTACAAGCTTTTGTTCTATCATAAAACAATTGTTTCTCTTCATACAAGCTTATTCGAAATAAAATAATAATAATTTAGCAATATTCTAAAAATGAATAACTAAGAGATTTAAAAAATAAATCCGTTTGTCAAACCCTTTCAAACAGTTAAGTCTATATGAACAATTATTTATTTCAAATTGTTATAACCTTTTATTTTATCATAAAATAATTATTTCAGCTCATACAAGCTAATTCGAAATAGAATGAAAGTAATTTATTAATATTTTAAAAATTTATAAGTAAGATATTTAAAAAATAATTCTATTTACTGAACCAGTTCAAATAATTATAACTATTTAAACAATTATCTATTTCAAATCATTATTACTTTTTGTTTTGTCATAAAATAATACTAATTTATTAATATTTAAAAAATTAATCAATAAGAGATTTAAAAAGTAAATTTCGTTATCAAACCATTTTAAATAGTTTTGACTATTTTCAAAATTATCTATTTTGAATTGTTATAACTTTTTATTTTATCATCAAATAATTGGTTCTATTTATACTATTTTTTCGGAATAAAATAAAACTAATTTAATAATATTCTAAAACTTAATAACCAAGAAAATTAAAAAATAAATCTAATTATCGAACCAGTTGAAATAGTTAAGACTATAGGAATGATTATCTATTTCAAATCGTTATAACTTTTTCTTTTGTCGTAAAACAATTGTTTTGTTCGTGCAAGCTTATTTGGATTAAAATAACTAATAATAATTTATTAGATAATAAATATGTTATCCGAATATAATTTAATATAATTACTATTTTAATATACAATTAAATTTATAAATACTATATAAATTTATAATAATATTTATAAGTTATTGATTAATAATTATTAAATATTAAATTAATAATATTATTAATTTAATATAACATATAAATATATATAATAAAGTTAAATTTATAAATTATAAATATTTAAATAATTAATTATTATTTATTATTAAATAAATAGTTATAATTAAAATTTTATACTATTTATTTATAGCAATTAATTGGATAAATTAATTGTTTATATTAATATAAAGTAATAATATTTAATATAATAATTATTATATAATTAATTATATAATCTAAATAAGTTAAACTATAAAGTAATATTATAAGTGTAAATATAGATTAAATCTAAATTATACTATTTATAATTATAAACATTCAAAAATAATAATATTAAACTTATACTAATAAATTGTATAAATATAATTTATATTTATGTAATTAAAATATATTATTATAATATGTATAAATATAAAACCTAATTTATTAATGCATAAATTTTAAATTTTAATGTATCAAAATTATAATTAATAATTATACAATATATCTTCTAATCTACACATTATTATTGTATATTATATAGTTATTGTGATCAAATTATCTAATTGATAATGAATCTTCCAGTAATATATATAATTCTGATCAAATTATATATTTATATATATAAATAATATATTATTTAGTTAATAATATTTAATATATATTTAATTATATATTATTTAACTTTAATTTTATTGTATATATAATAGTATAAATTATTTGTATATTATTAGATAAGTTTATATCTAAAAGTTTCTATTAATATAATTAATTATATAAATAATTATATAATCCAAAAGAATAATAATAATAATCAATTATTATTTAAAAATTAAATATTTATAAGTATTATTCTATCTTGTATTTCAAAAATTAATTATTAATTATATAAACAATTATATGATATTAAGTCTCATATCAAAATTAATTATATTATTAATTAAATTATAATTAAGATAACTATATTCACAATATTTTTTTAAATAAATCTCATATTATATGTTTAATATAAACAATATTAAATATATATTGTTTTAAATTAATCTTAAATAAATAATATTATTTAAATAGAATTATTGATAATTAATTTAATAGAAGCATTTTCAACAAACAAATGCCACTGACTTTTAATGTTTTGAGTTTGAAGGAGTTTTAAAAAAATTACATATACCATTATTAAAAATTACAAAATTATTTAGGGGACGTTTGATTCCAATTTCTATTAAATAATTAATTTAAATAATAAATTACTTATAATTAATGATAATAACAATTTAAAAATTATATAATTATATTTATACGATTATTAAATAATTTATATAGTCAATTTATTATATATATTGATAAATTAATATTATTTTAATCCAAATAAACTTGTATGAACAAAAACAATTGTTTTAAGATAAAACAAAAAGTCATAACAATTCTGTTTACAAAAATATTTCAAATAATTATGACTATTTAAATAATTATCTATTCCAAATCATTATTATCTTTTGTTTTGTCATAGAAAAATGTTTTTATTCATATAAGTTTGTTTGAAATAAAATAATATTAATTTATTAATATTTCAAAAATTAATAAATAAGAGATTTAAAAAATAAATCTATTTGTCAAATCAGTTCAATTATTTATAACTATTTGAACAATTATTATTTCAAATCCATTTGTTTTATCATAAAGCAATTGTTTCTGTTCATACAATCTTATTCGAAATAAAGTAATGCTAATTTATTAATATATTGATAATTAAAATAAACTTATAAGATTATAATTAAGTAATAATTATTAAATTTTTTATTATTTTATTATAAATTTAATAATATATAATTATTATATTTATATTTATATTATTTAAATATAATAATTAACTATCTAATATAGTCATAATTATAATATATATTATCATAATTTAATATTTACTATTTTTATATATTTATATAGTTATTTAAATTATATTATATTATATAAACTATAATATATAATATGAAATTAGCTATAAACAAATTAAAAATTAAAAATTATATAATTTAATAATAATATTAAATAATTAGTTTAATTATGATAATATTGATATAATTTATTAAATTAGTTATTTTATATAGACATTATTGTAGTTTTAATGTATTAAGTATTAATATTTAATACTATATAAACTTATTGTTTATAAATAATTAACTATTATAATTAAAATTTAATATAAATAAAATTCTTAGTTATATTATTATATAACATTTCAATAATATACAATTAATAGTTTACTTTTATATATTTGATTACTTTAAAAAATTGTTAATGAATCTTAACTTAATTATTTTACTTATTAATAAAAAAATATAATTATTTATAATATAATAATTAATTAATAATTGAACTTGTTATTATTTTATTATAATGTATAAATATATTATACATTATAATAGTTGATATTAAATTATTATTTATATATATACTAATAATTTACAAATAATAAATTATCATAGCTTTATTAATTATTAAAGATAATATAACTAATATTACTATCTAATTAATAGAAATATATTATAAATAATTAATATATTTAATATTATATGACTATTTATTATATTTATTAATTTAGTAACTAATTTACTAAATTAACAATTAATAGATTAATTATAATCGAAATCATAATGATTTCCTTTTGTTTTGATAAAAAGTGTAGTATCAACCTTTCTCCTATTAAAACTATTTTTAATTAAAAATTTTGACAATCTTTCATACCAAGCTCTAGGATCTTGTTTTAAACCATATAAAATATAATTACAAATTAACTAAACTTTAAATATTAATATATTATTTAAATAATTATATTACAACTTTAATTATTAAATATTTATTATATTAATATAAAATATAATATATTAATAATGTAATTTATAATTTATTAAATATAAATTATAGTATAATACAATTATATTTAAAACAATAAACTTTATTAAACTATAAATTATATAAACATTAGTTATTAATATTTAAAGTTATTAAATTATAATTATGAATAATAATAATACTTAGTATTATTATAGCTATATTTTAGTATACCATTTAATATTTATAAATATTATTTAATTTAACAATTATTTTGAAAATAATTAATTAATTTAATTAATCATAATTCAATATTAATACTAAAATATTTCATATTATAAATTAATTAATGAGTAAGAGATTTAAAAAAATGAATCATCAAATACATTATATAATAAATATAATACTAATTTATATAATATTATTTAATTTAACAATTGTATTTAAATCTATTTACTAACAAGGTCAAATATTTTTGACTATTTGAACAATTATCTATTTAAAATCGTTATGACCTTATATTTTATCATAAAACAATTGTTTTAGCTCATAAAAGCTTATCTAAAATAAAATAATATTACTTTATTAATATAATAAAAATTGATAAGTTAGAGATTTAAAACATAAATCAGTTTATTGAATCAGTTCAAATAATTATAATAATTATATCCATAGTGGTTATATTAATTATAATAAAATAATTAAAATTGGACTTATAATATTATTCACATTATATTTAATAATTATAATATTAAATTTTAAGGATTAATTAAATTATAAATATAATACTATTTAAATAGTTATAATAAAATATAAATAACTCTAATTATTAACATATTGCTTATATCAGATTATCTAATAAATCTAATTATTATCTATAGTTAACTATACCAAATTTATATTATATTAATAAAGTTTTGAAGTATCAATATATTATTTATATATTTGTTATTTTTATATTTAACGATTTTTTTATAAAAATTATGACATTTTATATTAGTATAAATATATGTCTATTAAAAATTTATTTCAAATATCTAAATTATATAAATAATAATTTATTTAATAATATGTCTATATAGTAATGTTATAATTAAAACTTATAAATTTAGTAATTATCAATTTAATATAATAATAAATTTAATTTAATATAACTTATAATAATTATAATATATTGTTATTATGAAATAAATAGTCATAACTATTTGAACTAATTCGATAAACAAATTTATTTTTTAAATATTAATAAATTAGTATTATTTTATTTTGAATAGGCTTGTATGATAAAAAACAATTGTTTTATGACAAAACAAAAGTTCCTAATGATTTGAAATAGATAATTGTTTAAATCGCCATAATTATTTGAACGATTCGATAAACTGATTTATGTTTTAAATCTCTAACTTATCAATTTTTATAATATTAATAAAGTAATATTATTTTATTTCAGATAAGCTTTTATGAACTGAAACAATTGTTTTATGATAAAACATAAGGTCATAAGATTTTAAATAGATAATTATTCAAATAGTCAAAAAATTTGAGCTTGTTCAGTAAATAGAATTTTTTTCTAATTTCTTACTTAATAATTTTTTGAATGTTAATAAATTAATATTATTTTATTTCAAATAAGCATGTATGAGTTGAAGCAATTATTTTATGACTAAACAAAAGGTCAAAATGATTTGAAATAGATAATTATTCTAATAGTCTTAACTATTTGAACTAATTCAACAAACACATTTATTTTTTAAATCGTTACTTATTAATGTTTAAATTATATATTTCCAATCATTATAACCTTTTGTTTTGTCATAAAACAATTATTAACAAATAATTGAAATATTATTTAAGATATATAAATTGTTTATACAATAACATATTAAATTATGGTTAATTAAATTAATTAATTATTAAAGTAATTAAGTAGAAGTTGTTGCTAACATAACTTAATTTTTGCATATAACGAATTAGTTATATATTATTATTAATAAAAATATACAATTATTTATTTATTAATAGTGTTAAATATTATTAATTTATAATCAAATTATAAATAAATATTAATAATTGATATAAACTAATCTATATTTAAATTATTATTTATATTTTATCACGGAACAATTTGAATATAAATTATATTGATTATACAAATAAAGATCTGTAATATTTAAATATTTAAATTATCTAATATTAATAATCAATTTATATAATTATTAATATTATTGTATAATAATAATAAAATATTATATATGATATTTAAACTTAAAGTTACAATTATTAAACTATTAACATAAATTTATAATATATAATAAATTATTATATATAATAATAATTATAATTAATTAATTATATTATACTTATTATTTAATATAACTAAAATTATTAATATAATAAATATAATAATACTAATTTAAGTAAACAAAAAGTAAAATTGTATCTAATTTATTATAAATTAGATAATAAAATAATATACAAATTATAATCTATTCAATAAATAATTATATTAATATAATTTATTTAATTATTATTATAATTAATATTATTATAATATTATTCTATAAGTTATTATAAGTAAACTAATACTTATTATTAATTAAACAAATTGTACATAACATATGAATTTATATGTTAATAATTATTATACTATAATTAAATTATAAATTAAGTACTTTTAATTTATTTTAATTAAATATTAATTATTAAAAGCTAATTGAACATTTAAATATTAGTTATTTAATAATTATCAATTATATGAATAAATTATCCAAATATTATAATAATTATAATAATATTAGTTATAAAACATTCAAATAGTTTTTAATAATCTCTTTAATAATAATTAATTTTAAAATTATTCTAATTTATTAAGCTAATAGTTAATATATTTATATAACTTATTAATAATAAATATTAATTATTTATTATAAATTTTAATTTATCATAAATATTAATAATTACTATTAATATTTAATTCAATTAATATAAAATAATTTTAAATTATTAAACTAAAAATAATTAATATTTTTATAATATTAATAACTTTATTAATAATTTCTATTATAATTATTAATAAAGTTTATCCAAAATAAAATAACTACTTTATTATAATATTATAATATATTTATTATAATGTACTAATAAATATTTATACTTATGAATATATACTATCGATTAGTACTATTATTTGAATAGTTTAAATAAATATAATAATTTAAATAAATTTAAATAAATTAGGACATCTAAGTGACAATTGTACAATTATTTATTTGAATAATTATACCTAATATTGATATTATTATTTGTAATTAAATTATTAATTAAATATGAAGTTATAATAAAGAGTTTAATTATAAAATTAGTTATATAATTAACACTAAATAATTAATAATAATTTAATTAATAATTTAATTACAAATAACAATATCAATTATGTTAAATTATTAAATATAAAATTTAATAATAAGCTATTATTATTAATAATTTAATATAATTCATTATTAATTTATTATAAAATAACAAAAAATTATATTCATGACTATTAATTAATTATTTGTTTTAATAAGAATATATGGAAAGAATAATATTATAAAATAATATCTAATATTCATTAAAATTAATATTATAATATAATATAATAATTTTATATTATAATACTAAACAAGAATTTATTTTCAAAACCTAATCATTTCCATATTTTTCAATCTAGAATCAATTTATTAATAATCAATATCGATACTTTTGTTATCAATTATAATTAAGGATATTATTATTTTAATAATAAATATATTGAAATTTAATATATTATTAACTATTTATATTATTAAATATTATATTAATAACATATTTAATATTTTAAATATTAAAATATTTTTTATTCAATTAATATAAGTTCAGATAATTGAACTAAAATATTAAATATAAATATAGTAGTTATATATTATCTAATTAAATTATTAGATAATACAATAAAAAATATTAATGTTCTCATAAATTAATATTGTTCAAATAGTTATAACTATTATTTAAATAACAAATTACATTATTTAAATATAATTATATAATTTTAAATAAATTAAGATAGATAATAGTTATATTATAATTGATATAACACAACTGGACATTAAATTAATTTAAAATTGTTTATTATTTATTTAAATAATATAATTAAATAAATCTAATTAGGATTGTATAAGTAGATTAATAATTAAATTTAAATAATTTAAATAATATTAATTACTTGATAGAATAATATATACTTATAACCGATTTAAAATATTATTAAAAAATATATCTAATATTAAATATTAAAAATTAAATGCATCAATTGCTTAGATTGATTATATTTTAATTAACTATATAGTTTAAAATATAATTAATTAATTGTTGCTTAGATTATAATATATATACTATTATTGAATTAAAAAAGTTAATTAATAATAAAATTAGTACATTAATTAATATATTGTATATTTAAAATAACTTAAATATACAATTTGTTTAATTATCGATTATCAATAATTGTTTTGACCTTTTGTTTGGTCATAAAATAATTGCTTCAACTCATACATGCTTATTGAAAATAAAATAATACTAATTTATTAACATTCAAAAAATTAATAAGTAAGAAATTAGAAAAAAAAATCTATTTACCGAACAAGTTCAAATATTTTTAACTATTTGAACAATTATCTATTTAAAATCACTATGATCTTATATTTTATCATAAAACAATTGTTCCAGTTCATAAAGGCTTATATGAAATAAAATAATATTACTTTATTACTATTATAAAAATTGATAAGTTAGAGATTTAAAACATAAATTAGTTTATCAAATCAGTTCAAATAATTATGGCCATTTAAACAATTATTTATTTCAAATCATTATGAACTTTTGTTTTGTCATAAAATAATTGTTTTTCATCATACAAGCCTATTTAGAATAAAATAATACTAACTTATTAATATTTGAAAAATTAATAAGTAGGAGATTTAAAAAATAAATTTGTTTATCGAATCAGTTCAAATAATTATGACTATTTGAACAATTATATATTTCCAATTATTATAACATTTTGTTTTGTCATAAAATAATTATTTATCTTCATACAAGCTTATTCAAAATAAAATAATACTAATCTAGTAATATTATGAAATTTAATAACTGATAAATTTAAAAAATAAATTTGTTTACCGAACCAATTCAAATAGTTAAGGCTATATGAATAATTATCTATTTCAAATCGTTATAACCTTTTGTTTTGTCATAAAACAAATGTCTTTATTCATAGAAGTTTGTTTGAAATAAAATAATATTAATTTATTAATATTTTAAAAATTAATAAGAGATTTAATAAATAAATCTATTTACAATACTAGTTCAATTAGTTATATAACAATTTGAACATTTATTTATTTCAAATCATAATAAATTAATAATTTGTTAATAATTTGAATCGTACCTTTTGTAATTTAAACTTATTAAAAGTTTTTTAATTGAGTTGTCATAAAACAATAGCTAAATAATTAAAAAAATATTACCTTTTAAATCTCTTAGTTATTAATTTTTTATATTTGAAATCTTATAATTCAAATATTCATAACTATTTGAATATTATTCTAATTTAAGTTTAAATTTGTTTAATTTAAAAATTAAATATTTAATTTCAAATCTATTTTAAAGTAAAAATATTTAAAGATTTGTTTTGTCAAAAAACAATTATTTTTGTTAATATAAGTTTGTTTGAAATGAAATAATATTGTTTTATTAATATTTAGAAAATAAATCTATAAGAGATTTAAAAAGAAAATTTGCTTACCAAACCATTTCAAATAGTTTTGACTATTTCAATAATTATTTATTTTAAATCGTTATAACCTTTTATTTTATCATCAAACAATTGGTTCTATTCATACTATTTTATTTAGAATAAAATAATACTAATTTAATAATATTTTGAAACTTAATAACCAAGAAAATTAAAAAATAAATTTAATTATCGAACCAGTTTAAATAGTTAAGACTCTATGAATGATTATCTATTTCAAATCGTTATGACATTTTCTTTTAACATAAAACAATTGTTTTGTTCGTACAAGTTTATTGGATTAAAATAATACTAATAATATTTTGAATTATTAAACAATTAATAAGTAAGAGATTTAAAAAATAAAATTGTTTAAATTATTATTATAACTTATAATAAAATAACTTAATTACTATTAATAATATTAATTATAATAAATATATAATTGTTTCGAATTCATAATACTATTAAAATTTAATGAAATTAATTAATAATATAATATAATCTGAATTATTAATGAATAAGTTGTAATAGATAATCAATATAATATTAATTAAATGAATATAATATTAAATTATAATATTTAATTCATAATACTAATATTTATTAATTATAGATATAGAGACTCGTACCTAATATAATTTCTATTTAATAATTTATATTAAATACTATAAAAGAATATTATTTTAATAGTTATAACTAATAAATTTAAATAAAAATATTTGTAACTAATTACAAAAGGTAAAACTAATACTATTATATAATTTAATTTATTAATTATAATTATAATATTATAATTATTAATATACTAATTACTAAAAATTAATCTTAAACTAATTAGTTATATTTTATATTAATATTTTTAAAATAAATGATTTATTTAATAATATTTATTTTAAAAAATAAATTCAAATAATGTTACAAATATATAATTAATTTTGACTAATTAATTAAATTATTAATTAATTTATTATCAAGTTATTTATTTTTAAAATTAAATTATATGATATATTTAATATTAATTAATTATTATATTATTATAAACAAATTTTATAATATTAATAATTCTAATGATTTTAGTTAATAAATATAATTATAAATTATGATATTATAAATTATTAATAAATTTAAAAAATATTATAATTATTTAAGTTATATAATATTAATATATTATAATTTTAAGATATCGTAAAATATGTTAATAACTATACTAATAGTTATATGTTAATAATTTTAAATTTTATTATATTAATAAATATCATTATTAATAATTATTAATAAAAAATATTAATTAATAAATTAGTTAAGTTTTAAATAATATATATTATTTAATATATAATGATAATATTTGATAAACTTAATTTTCAAATTTGTTATAAATTATATATTCATTAATTATAATATATTTATAAGTATAATTATTTAATTCTCAAAGTATATTAATAATTTATAATAGTTTCTATTTAATTAAACTAATATTTATAACTATTAGTTGATTAATATAAATATTATATAATTAATTTAGTTATATAACAAATAAAATTAATATTTAAGTATTATAGTTTATAGTTTAATATAAGTTATTTTATATTAATCATATTATATAAGATTATATAGATTTGTCAATTTAGTTTATAGTTTAAATAGAAAATTATTTAATTGTTTCTTGAATTAAAATCTTAACATAATTATTTAAATGATAGTTATTAGTAATTAACTATTAGTTAATAATCTCTATTTATTTATTAATATTAAATTTAATTAATTTAAGTAATATAATAATTAAATAATTACTTAAAATAAATTTTAACTAATTTATTCTTTTAATAATGATAAACTAATAAATATTAATTATATATATAAATAATATATATTGTATTAGTTGCTTGATTACAAATATATTAATTTATAAAGTTAAATATTAAAGTTATTTAAAAATTAATATTTATTGTAATATGTATAATATTATTTATAGATTAATATAATAAATAAAATTGATTTAATAGATTAATAAAGTTTAAAAAATATTTGATTATTATAATTATAACTAAGAATTATATATTTTAATCTATTTGATAATAATAATTAAGTAAAAATCCCTTGGAGCTTAGCCAATGGATAATATGCATCCATTCAACCATGTTCTTAGTATCAGTAACCTCTGAAACCAAGCTAAGATTAGAATCACATATCGGTGCTTGAATATGATCCCAACTCCAATCAGCATATAAAGGATCCATAGAGGTAAATGGACCAAGAACACCATGAATTGTTAAGGGCCCTTCAAGAAAAATATCCATATGGGAAACCAACACATGATTGATCTCTACCACTCAACCTTCGTTATAGCCACATTCTTTCCATGAAAAAGGGTATGGAGGCAACCACCTTGGTGCTTCTTCAAGAGATCATTCATGGAAAGCTAAAGAGGGGAGGCATGATATTGGAAAGGATGCTTCAAGAGCCAAGAAGTGTGAGAGGCGATTACAATGGAAGAGTCTGGGATTGCATAAATAGTTATATATATTTGCATAAATAGTAATAATCTTAACTATTTGAACTGATCGACAAACATATTTATTTTTTAAATCTCTTACTTATTAATTTTTAAAATATTATTAAATTAGTATTATTTTTATCTAAATCAGCTTATATGATAAAAAATAATTATGTGATGACAAAACAAAGATTACAATGATTTGAGATTAATGTTTGTTCAAATAATTATAACTATCAGAACTGCTTTGAAAAACGACTTTAGTTTTTAAATCTCTTGCTTAATAATTTTTGAAATATTAATAAAGTAGTATTATTTTATTTCATATAAGTTTTTATTAACTGAAACAATTGTTTTATGACAAAACAAAATGTCAAAATAGTTTTAAATAGATAATTGTTTAAATTATCATATCTATTTGAAATTGTTCAGTAAACAGATTTATTTTTTTCAATCTCTTGCTTTTATTTTTTGAATATTAATAAATTAGTATTATTTTATTCCAAATAAGCTTGAATGAACTGAAATAATTGTTTTATGACTAAACAAAAGGATAGAATGATTTGAAATAGATAATTATTCTGATAGTCTTAAATATTTGAACTAGTTTGGCTAACATATTTATTTTTTAAATCTCTTATTAATTTTTGAAATATTATTAAATTAATATCATTTTAATTCGAATAAGCTTGTATGAAAGGAAACAATTGTTGTATGACAAAATAAAGATCATTTTGATTTGAGATAGATAATTGTTCAAATAGTCTAACTATTTGAACTGGTTTAGTAAATAGATTTAGTTTTTAAATCTCTTATTAATTTTCAAAATATTAATAAATCAAAATTATTTTATTTTGAATAATTCTGTATGAACAAAAACAATTGTTTTATGACAAAATATAAGGTCATAACAATTTAAAATAGATAATTGTTCTAATGGACATGACTATTTGAACTTGTTCAGTAAACAAATTTATTTTTTAAATCTCCTACCTATTAATTTACAAAATATTAATAAAGTAGTATTATTTTATTTTGAATAAACTTGTATGAATAGAAACAATTGTTTTATGACAAAACAAAAGATCATAACTATTAGAAATAAAAATTGTTCAAACAGTTATAACTATTTAAGCTTATTTTATAAACAGATTTATTTTTTAAATCTTTTACTTATTAATTGTTGGAATATTACTAAATTAGTATTATTTTATTTTGAATAAGCTTATATAGATAGAAATAATTGGTTCATCACAAAAGAAAATGTCATAATTATTTGAAATAGATAATTGTTCAAATAGTTAGATCTATTCGAACATGTTCAAAAAACAAATTTATTTTTAAAATTTTTGCTTATTAAATTTTGGAATATTAATAAATTTAATTATTTTATTTGGAATAAGCTTGTATAGACAGAAACAATTGGTTTATCACAAAACAAATTTATTTATTAAATTTTTACTTATTAAATTTTGGAATATTAGTTAATTTAATTATTTTATTCGAAATAAGCTTGTATGAACAAAAACAATTATTTTATGACAAAACAAAAGGTCATAACGATTTGAAATAGATAATTCAAATAGTCATCACTATTTAAACTTGTTCAATAAATAGATTCATTTTTTTTAAATCTCTTACTCATTAATTTTTAGAATATTAATAAATTAGTAATATTTTATTTCGAATAAGCCTATATGAATTAATACAATTGTTTTATGACAAAACAATAGGTCATAATGATTTGAAATAGATAATTATTCAAATAGTTATGAATATTTGAATTTTAAGATTTCAAATTCAATTGTTTTTAAATCTTTATTAACAAAATAAATCTATTTTTACAATAAGTTATATCTAATTATAAGAATAAGTAATAAGTTTACAATTATTGATTTGAGTAAACATATTTAATTAATATTACATTTATGAATGTTGATTTTAATTTAAATATTTTAATTATTGATTTTTATTAATTAATAGATATCTAAAAAGATTTATTTTTTAGATCTATTATTAATTTTTAAAATATTAATAAAGTAGTATTAATTTATTCTGAACAAACTTATATGGACAAAAACATTTGTTTTATGACAAAACAAAATGTCATAATTATTTGAAATAAATAATTGTTCGAATAATCATAATTATTTGAACTGGTTAGGTAAGCAGAAATATTGGTTAAATCTCTTATTAATTTTTAAAATATTAATAAATTCATTTTATTTTATTTTGAATAAGCTAGTATGAATTGAAAAAATTATTTTATTACAAAACTAAAGGTCATAACAATTTAAAATAGATAATTGTTCATATAGTCTTAACTATTTAAACTGGTATAGTAAACAAATTTACTTTTTAAATCTCTTAATTATTAATTTTCAGAGTATTATTAGATTAGTATCATTTTGTTTTGAATAAGCTTGTATGAACATGAATAATTGCTTTATGACAGAACAAAAAAGGTTTATTTTTTAAATAACTTATTTAAACTGTACATTTGTTCAAATAGTCATAACAACTTAAACGGGTTCAATAAATAAATTTATTTTTTAAATTTCTTACTTATTAATGTTTGAAAGATTAATAAATTAGTATTATTTTATTCTGAAGCTTGTATGATAAAAAACAATTGTTATATGACCAAACAAAAGGTAATATTAATTTCAAATAGATAATTGTTGAAATAGCCATAATTATTTGAACTAATTCAGTAAATAGAATTATTTTTTAAATCACTTAGTAATTTTTGGAATATTAATAAATTACAATTATTTTATTTCAAATAAGCTTGTATGAACTGAAACAATTGTTTTATGATAAAACAAAAGGTCATAATGATTTTAAATAGATAATTGTTCAAATAGTCATAACTATTTGAATTTGTTCAGTAAACAAATTAATTTTTTTAAAATCTTACTTATTAATTTTTCAAATATTAAGAAATTAGTATTATTTTATTTTGGATAAGCTTGTATGAACTGAAACAATTGTTTTTTGTTAAAACAAAAGGTCAACGATTTTAAATAAATAATTGTTCAAATAGTCATAGCTATTTAAACTTGATCGGTAAACAAATTTACTTTTTCATATCTTTTGCTTATTAATTTTTTGACTGTTTATAATTATAAATAATTATTAATTTAATTATAAATTATAATTATAAACAATATAATTTAGATTTAATAATCAGTTCAAATAAAATGGTATTTATATTATTATAAAAATATTAATATATAATTATATTTGAATATTTATAAATATAATTAATTTATTTAAAAACTATTTTAATATAAAATATATAATTAATAATTTATATAACATTATAAATATAATATTAATAAAATATATAGTATTTAATAACAATTAGATAATATATTTATCTTAATAACTTTATTAATTTAATTTATATTCGATAATATAATTAACAAATATAATATATAATTGGATATATAATAATAAAATTTAAATTCACCTGACACATTCATAATTTAACTAGTATATTATATTTATAAACTAATATTATAAGCAATTATTATAATAATTAATTATTTAATATTATACATAAATATGAATTAAAAAAAGAATATATTTATCGAATAAGTTCAAATAGTTATAACTATCTGAATAATTATTTATTTCAAAACATTATGATCTTTTGTTTCGTCATTAAACAATTGGTTCTGTTCATGCAAGCTTATTTCAATTATACTAATTTAAATTTATTAATATTCCAAAAATTAATAAGTAAAACTTTAAAAAATAAATATATTTTCTGAACAATTTTAAATAGTTATGACTATTTGAAGAATTATCTATTTCAAATCTTATATTTATATATAATAATTATTATTATATTATAATTATCATATAATAATATATTATCTAATTTTTATAAAATATTATATTATAATTAATGCATTAAATTATAATAAGTTATACTTATATTATCATTAATTAAATAAATAATATATTGATACTATATAAATATAAACAATAATTGTATATTAACTTACTTTTATACTATATAATGACATTTATTATTTAATTTATTATTATATTATATATAAATAATCCTTAGTATTATAAACTTTATAATATAATTAATTAAATTAATAAATTTAATTTTTGGATAATAATATTTCAAATATTTTTAATATAATTTATAAATTATAAAATGTTTTATAACTATTATATTAATAGTAAATAAACAATTATTTAATTAACAATAAATTATTATTAAATTTATTATACTAATTAAGTAAACATTATTATAATAATTATTAATTATTAGGATTAATATTTAATATTTAATATCTATAATTAATAATATATATTAAATTAATAATAATTAATTTATTATTATAATATATTAATATTATTTTATTAGATTAATTGTATATTAATTACTAAAATAAAAGGTTATTTTTATTAATCTTATATATTAATTTAATTATTTAATAATTAAGTATTATTATTATTTAAATCCTAAAACCAATAATATTTTTAATTATTATTATGATACTTAATAATAATAATTGTTTATTTATAATTATATTAGATATTTGTTTAAATAGTTAATTGACTATTAATATTATTTTATAGACATGTAACAAATATTAATAATATTAATTATTATTATAGTGATTTGGTAATATATTATATTAATTACTAATAAGCTCGTATAGTATCTTCTTAATTATTATAGCTTAGTAACTATTTATAATCTAATTGTCTTATTAATAATTATTTCTAATAATTTTGTTAAAAATTATAGTATAATAATTTAATTTATTATATATTATTATAATAAGTATGATTTATATAATATTTGATACGTATTAATACATAATAGAAAATTTTTAAATCTCTCACTTATGAAATAATTCAATTAATTATAATTAAAATAAGCTTGATAAATATTTATTATTCTATTAAAAATATTATTATAATATAAAGTTATTATATTATAATAACTAAAAATATAATACAAAAATATAGTTGTAATATACATATAAATTAGATTATAACTAATTAATCTAATTTAGATTAATTACAATAATCTAAATTAAATAATATAATATTATTTTACTATAATAAACAAAATAATTGTTTTTGTTCATACAAGCTTATTCAGAATAACATAATTCTAATTTATTAATATTTCAAAAATTAATAAGTGAGAGATTTAAAAAATGAATCTGTTTACCAAATAAGTTCAAATAATTATGGCTATTTAAACAATTATCTAGTTCAAATTTCTATAACCTTTTGTATTGTCATAAAATAATTTTTTCTATTCATTCAAGCTTATTTCAAATCTGTTTACCAAATAATTTTAAATAGTTATATTATAAGTTTATTTATTAATTAGTTATAATTTTAATTATAATTTATATCTTAATATAATACATTTATATATATTATATATATAATATTTTATATTATTTATTAATTTAATTAGTTATATTACAAAGTTAATATAAACAATAATTATATATTAACTTACTTCTATACTATATAATGATATTTATTATTTAATTTATTGTTATATTATATATAAATAATCCTTAGTATTATAAACTTTAGAATATAATTAATTAAATTAATAAATTTAATTTTTGGATAATAATATTTCAAATATTTTTAATATAATTTATAAATTATATTATATACTAATTTATGACCTATTAATTTATATATAATAATTGCTATTATATTATTAATTTATTTATAAATTATAAATATTAGGATTATCTTATGATTATATTATTAATAAAGTAGTACTATTGATTAGTACTTATTAAATAGTTTATTGTTATTGATTAATATTATCAATACTATAGTATAATTTGAATAATATTAATAATAAAGCTTATCATTATTAAATAATATAATCATTTAATTAATATTTTAAATTATTATTAACTATTTATTTTAAACATTAAATTTTAATAATTATCTTATTAATAGTTATTATTTAAAGTAATAATTATATCAATAAATTTATTAACGCTAATTTGGAAGATTTTTATATATTAATATTATTCATATTATAATAATTATTATTCAAATTAGGATATAAATAGTATAATTAGTATTATTTTTAACCAAATAAGCTTTTATGATTAGAGATAATTATTTTATGACAAAACAAAGACCTTAACGATTTAAGATTGATAATTGTTTAAATAGTCATAACTATTTGAACTAGTTTGGTACATAGATTTATTTTTTAAATCTATTATTAATTTTTGAAATATTAATAAATTAGTATTATTTTATTTCAAATAAGCTTATATGATCAAAAACAATTATTTTAGGACAATACAAAAGATCATAATGATTTGAAATATTACCTGATTCAGTAAACAAATTTATTTTTTTAATTTCTTACTTATTAATTTTAAAAATATTAATAAAGTAGTATTATTTTATTTCATCTAGGCTATTTATAAATAACATAATACTAATAAATTATACTTTAAATCATTATACTATTATTTAATTATAACAATTATTTTAATTTTAAATTAATAAGTAAATATTTTAATTATATAAATAAATTAGATTTAATATTTAAAATTAATATATATTATAGTATTAAATATAACTGGTAAAAATATATTTAATAATAATTATTAAAATATTTGTTAAATATTTTAAAAATTAATAAATATAATTATTTATTTATTAGTTATATTAAATTAAAATCAATAATTCATATTAATATCTTTATTTTATTATCATAGAAGCTTAATCATAATATAATTTATCTAATAATTATGGTTTAATTAATAAAATATATAATTATTATCCAATAATTGGGTTTAATAAATAAGCATATTGAACAAATAATTTTCTTAATAAAATTATAATCTATTAAATAATAACGATTAGTTTTAATAATTTAATTAATTTAAACATTAATTAGAACAATTAATTATCACTATATAATAACTATATTATATAAGAATAATAATTTTAATAAAAATATTATAATTATTAAAATTATCATTTTAAATTAATTTAACAAAATAGCTTTATTTTCTAAAATTTTACTTATTAATTTTTGAAATATCAATAAATTTATATTATTTTATTCAAAATACGCTTGCATGAACAGAACCAATTATTTTATGACAAAACAAAATGTCATAATATTTTGAAATAGATAATTGTTTAGATAGTCATAACTATTTCAACTTGATCAATAAGAAACAATTGTTTTACAACAAAATAAAATGTCATAACAATTTGAAATAGATAATAGTTCAAATGGACATGACTACTTAAACTGGTTTGATAAACTAATTAATTTTTAGAATGTTAATATATTAGTATTATTTTATTCCAAATAAACTTGAATGAATAGAAACAATTGTTTTATAATAAAACAAAAGATCATAACGATTTGAAATAAATAATTGTTCAAACAATCATAACTATTTGAACTCACTCAGTAAATAAATTTATTTTTTAACTCTTTTACTTATTAATTTTGGAATATTAATTAATTAGAATTATTTTATTCCAAATAAGCTTGTTTGAATAAAAATAATTGGTTTATGACAAAACAAATGGTCATAATGATTTAAAATAGATAATTATTCAAATAGTCATAACTATTTGAATGTGTTCAAAAAATAGCTTTATTTTCTAAAATTATACTTATTAATTTTTGGAATATTAATAAATTTATATTATTTTATTCAAAATACGCTTGCATGAACAGAACCAATTGTTTTATGACGAAACAAAATGTCATAATTTTTGGAATAGATAATTGTTTGGATAGTTATAACTATTTCAACTTGATCGATAAGAAAATTCATTTTTTTAATTCTATTACTCTTTAATTTTTGGAATATTATTTTATCTCAAATAGGCTTATATGAACAGAAGCAATTATTTTATTACAAAACAAAAGCTCATGATGATTTGAAATAGATTATTATTCAAATATTCATGACTATTTAAACTTGTTCAGCAAACATATTTATTTTTTAAAATCTTTTACTTATAAATTATCGAAATATTAATAAATTAATATTATTTTATTTCAAATAAGCTAGTATGGACAAAAACAATTGTTTTATGACAAAACAAAAAGTCATAACAATTTGAAATAAATAATTGTTCAAATAGTTATAATGATTTGAACTTGTTACTTAAATTAATATCTATATTTTAATATCTGTAACTATCATTTAAATAATTACATTTAAATATTAATTAAACTATTAATATTTACTAATTAATAGTTTAAATGAACATTTAAAAATATTATTATAATTTATCATTTATCAATGTTAGTTATTTAAATAAAAATTATATAAGCATATAATCTTAATAATATATAAGATAAATAAAATATTTAATATATTATAATTATTTATTTTTAACATATTATAAATAAAATTAATATATTAATCAAATATAATTATAACATTTATTAAACATTAATAAATTATTTATTAATTGATAACAATAAACTATTTAATAATTTGAATAATAATTAAATTTAATTTATTAATTATAACAATATTAACCATTAATATATTAATCAAATATAATTAGTTAATATAATAATTGATATTATTATTATAAATAATAATTAATTAAATTTATTATATACTATTATTTGAAATAGTTATTAATATTAATATTATTAATTATTAATATACATTATATTGTATATTATAATTAAATAATTTAATATTAATAATTATTAATTAGTAATCAATACTATAACTTATTAAATTGTTTTGTCATAAAACAAATTATAATTATCATTATATAATAATTATATATAATATTAAATTTATTAAACAAGATAAATTTAATATTATAATTTAAATAATATTAATTAATAATATTGATATATTAAATAATATATTATTAGTTATTAATTACGAATAACTTAACCAATTCAATAAATATATCAAATTATAAAATTTGATTAAATTAATAAATTTAAATATAAATTAGTATTATTTTATCAAGTATAAAATAAAATAATAATAATAATAATAACAATAATATCTAATGCTAACTAATAGTCTAATATTATCTAATCTAATATTAATTACAATTATAGTATAATTAAAAATAATCAACTATTTTTTAAAAAATAATATACAATTATAGTATATTAAATATTTAATATTAAACTGAATCAGGTTTATTGATAATAAATTATTATAATGTAAATATAAATCAATTAATTCAATACTAACAATTATTGGATTAGAACTAATGGCCTTTGTTACAAATTAAAAACTAATTAATTAAGTAATTAATATATTAAATATAGTAGTATAGAATTAAAATAATTATAGTAATAATATATATTATTTTAATTATAATTAAAATATATTATATTTAAAACTAACTATATAATTAGTTTTAAACTAATAAACATATTTATTATTAATTAGACTTATATAATATTCATAATTAACAAGTTTTAATTCTTAATCTCAAATATTATGGAACTAAATTTAACAATTAATAGATTAATTAACTAATTTATTAATATTTAATAATTATAATTTCATTAACATTACATTAGTTATGTAAATACATATATTATAAAATTACAAAATATTAAACAATATTATCGATTAAACTATATTTAAAATAATAATAATTATTATTATTTAAATTAACTTATAACAATTATATTAATAATTATATTATATTAATTGTTATTAATAATAATTGTTTAAATTGATATCTAACAGTTAAATCAATTAGATTTAAATAAAATATTTAATTTATAACTAAATATATAGAATTATATATTATTATAATATATAAATTTTAATATATTCAATATATTCATTACTAATAATTGATAAATTATTAAAATATATAATATTATATTTAAATGGTAATAACTATATGAACTTATTTGGTAAGATGATTTATTTTTAATATCTTCAAGTGATTAATTTTTAGAATATTAATAAATTAGTATTTTTTTAATTTTCGTATAAATTTCTATGAACAAAAAAATTTGTTTTATGACGAAAAAAAAGTCATAATGATTAGAAATAGATAATTGTTCAAATATTCCTTTATTAATATTAATATAATTAATTAATATAGCATATTAATTAAAAATAATAATAACTATTTATTATTTATATAATACTTTATATTGTTATTTATCACCTCTAACCAAATAAAATTACAGGACTAAGTAGAAGGCATAACCAAACAAGTTTAAATAACAATTAATATTTATATAAATATTTGGATTTAATAAATATAATTATTTAATTAAATATTACATAATATTATTTGATTAAATTAATAAATTTAATTTTTGGATAATAATATTTCAAATATTTTTAATATAATTTATAAATTATATTATATACTAATTTATGACCTATTAATTTATATATAATAATTATTGTTATTATATTATTAATTTATTTATAGATTATAAATATTAGGTTTATAAATAAATTTAATATTTATTTCAAGTTATATATAATTTATAAATATATTAAATTATATATTTAATAAAAATAATAATTAACAAATATTCATATATAATAATTTATATTATTTAACAAATATATATTATTAATTATTATACCTAATTTAAACATTAATTAAAATAATATAATTTATATTATATTAACTTATTAATTGTTAAGATTATAATTTAATAATAATTAAATTTATAATTTATTATTATCAAATATTTAATATAACATTGATATATCTATTTTATTGCTAATAAAATATAACAATTATAGTATATAATATAATAATTATTAATAATAAATTATTATCTATTTATTTAATTATGTTAGTTTAAAATATATATTATTTTAATTTACTTTTTACATTAATAATTATAAATATTAAAACTAATATTATAAATATATTAATAATTAATATATATAAAGTAAATAATTATAGTATATAATAATATACTTAATTATAATTAAATAACTATTAATATTATTAATAATTATAGCTTATTATTATTATATCATTATAATTCATTTAATAATCATAATTATCTAAATATATTTAATTGAAATAAATATAATTATAATATTTAGTCACCCACTTTTTGACTAATAAGCTTTATTATTATCAATTATAATAACAAAATTATAATATAATAATTATAATAATTTGTTATAAAATTAACAATTTATAATATTTATAATTTATTAAAATTTAAAAAATTAATACTAAATTTTTAAAAAATCTATTTACCGAATAAGTTAAAATAATTATGACTATTTGAACAACTATCTATTTAAAATCGTTATGACCTTTTATTTTATCATAAAATAACTATTTTAGTACATAAAAGTTTTTTCAAAATATTGTTACTCATAAAATATTAATTAAACTATTTAATTAAACTACTAATTAATAATATTATTATTAAGTTATAATAATCTCTATTTTAAAATTAGTTTTAAATATATTTTAAAATTTTATTATATAGTATTATTATATAATTGAGTTTTTTATAAAATAATTATATTAATGTATATATACTAAATAAATATATTATTTTAATAATAAATTTTTTGCTTCACTTATATGCTCAATAGTGGGTTAGGATTTTTATAAGGGCTCGTAAAACTCTTATTATTTCACTGGCAATTAGATCTAAGTTATTAGGTGTGAATGTTGTTGCTTTATGTTATTAGCTGTGCAAATGTATTAATAAATTTAATTAAAATTTTAATACTAAAAATATTTTAATACTAAATCTTGTTTAGTATTAATTATATAATTAAATTAAATTATTAAATATTAAATATCCTAAATGTTCCAAAAATTATTAATAGTCATAGAAAACTTTAATAATTATACAAATATAATTATTTGTATTAATATTTATAATTTAAATATTATTATTGAAATTAGCAATTTCAAATAATTGTACAAATTTAGTATTAATTATTTAAAGAAAATAATATATCTTTAACAATATATTAAATAAATTCTTATTAATTATTCTATGATAAATATATTAAGCTTTTATGAAATGAAACAATTATTTTATGATAAAACAAAAGGTCATAACAATTTTAAAATGATAATTAGCATGTATGAATTGAACAATTATTTTATGACTAAACAAAATGTCAGAATGATTTGAAATAGATAATTATTATAATAGTCTTAACTATTTGAACTGGTTCAACAAATACATTTTTTTTTAAATCTCTTACTTATTAATTTTTAGAATATTATTAGTTTAGCAATATTTTACTCCGAATAAGTTTGTATGGACAAAATCAATTGTTTTATGATAAAATAAAGATCATACTAATTTGAGATAGATATTTATTCAAATAGGTATAACTATTTGAATTGGTCCGATAACCAGATATAATTTTTAAATCTCTTATTAATTTTCAAAATATTAATAAATTAGTATTATTTTATTTTGAATAATTTTGTATAAATAGAAACAATTGTTTTATTACAAAACAAAATGTCATAACGATTTAAAATAAATAATTATTTAAATAGTCATAATTATTTGAACTCACTCGGTAGATAAATTTATTTTTTAAATATTTTACTTATTGATTTTTGAAATTTTAATAAATTAGTGTTATTTTATTTCAAATAAGCCTTTATGAATAGAAATAATTGGTTTATGACAAAACAAATGGTCATAATTATTTTGAATGTGTTCAAAAAACAAATTTATTTTATACATTTTTACTTATTAATCTTTAGAATATTAGTAAATTTATATTATTTTATTTGAAATAAGCTTGTATGAATAGAAAAATAGATTTATTTGTTAAATCTTTTACTCATTAATTTTTGGAATAGTAATAAGTTAGTATTATTTTATTTCAAATAAGCCTATATGCATTACTATAATTGTTTTATGGTGAAACAAAAGGTCATAATGATTTGAAATAGGTAATTATTCAGATAGTTATTACTATTTAAAATTGTTCGGTAAACATATTTATTTTTTAAATCTTTGACTTATTAATTGTTGAAATATTAATAAATTAATATTATTTTAATCCAAATAAGCTAATATGAACAAAAATAATTGTTTTATGACAAAACAAAAGGTCATATAACGATTTGAAATAAATAATTGCTCCAATAGTCATAACTATTCAAAATTATTTGGTAAACAAATTTGAAATAAGCTTGTATGAATAGCAAAAATTATTTTATGACAATACAAAAGGTTATAGCAATTTGAACTAGATAATTGTTCAAATAGTTATAATTATTTGAACTTGTTCAGTAAACAGATTCATTTTTTAAATCTCTCACTTATTAATTTTTGGAATATTAATAAATTAGAATTATGTTATTCTGAATAAGCTTGTATGAACAAAAACAATTGTTTTGTGAGAAAACAAAAAGTCATAATGATTTGAAGTAGATAATTATTCAAATAGTCATAATTGTTTGCACTGGTCAAGCCAAAAGATACATTTTCTAAATCCATTACTTATTAATTTTCAAAATATTAATAAATTAACATTACTTTCTTCCCAATAAGATTATATGAACAGAAACAATTGTTTTATGATAAAACAAATGGTCATAACAATTTGAAATAAATATTTGGTCAAATAGTTATAACTAATTGAATTGGTATGGCAAACATATTTATTTTTAAAATCTCTTATGTATTAATTTTTGAAATATTAATAAATTAATATTATTTTATTCCAAACAAACTTATATGAACAAAAACATTTGTTTTATGACAAAACAAAAGTAATAACAATTTCAAATAGATAATTATTCAAATAGTCATAATGATTTGAAATAGTTTTGTAAATAGAATTGCTATTATTCGGATTAAAATAATATTAATTTATTAATATTTTGACAATTAATAAGCAAAAGATTTAAAAAATAAATATGTTTACCAAACAAGTTCAAATAGCCAAGACTATTTGAATAATTATCTATTTCAAATAATTGTGACCTTCTATTTTGTAATAAAATAATTGTTTCAGTTAACATAAGCTTATTTGAAATAAAATAGCTCTAATTTATTAATATACCAAAAATTAATGAGTAAGAGAATTAAAAAATGAATATGTTTACCGAACAAGTTCAAGTAGTTATAGTTATCTAAATATTTATCTATTTCAAAACATTATGACCATTTGTTTTGTCATAAAATAATTAGTTATGTTCATGCAAGCTTATTTCGAATAAAATAATATAAATTTATTAAAACTCCAAAAATTAATAAATAAAAATTTTAAAAATAAATATGTTTTTTTGAACACATTCAATAGTTATGACTGTTTGAACAATTATCTATTTCAAATCGTTATGACAATTTGTTTTGTCATATAAGCTTATTCGAAATAAAATAATATTAATTTATTAATATTTCTAAAATTAATAAGTAAAATATTTAAATAATAAATTTGTTTATCGAGCAAGTTCAAATAGTATTACTATTTGAACAATTATATATTTCAAATCTTTATGATCTTTTGTTTTATCATAAAATAATACTAGTTTATTATTATTCTAAAAATTAATAAGTTAGAGATTTAAAAAATAAATCTGTTTACCGAATAAGTTTAAATAGTCATATCCATTTGAACTGTTATTTATTTTAAATCGTTATGATATTTTATTTTATTTTATTATAAAATAAATGTTTCTATTCATACAAAATTATACAAAATTAAATAATACCAATTTATTACTATTTCAAAAATTAATAAGGATTTAAAAATAAATGTGTTTTCCAAAACAGTTCAAATAGTTAAGACTATTAGAATAATTATCTATTCCAAATTATTTTGATCTTTTGTTTAGTCAAAAAATAATTGTTTTAGTTCATACATGCTTATTCGAAATATAGTAATACTAATTTATTAAAATTTAGAAAATTAATGAGAAATTTTCAAAAAATCTATTTACCAAATAAGTTTAAATTGTTATGACTATTTGAACAATTATCTATTTAAAATCATTATGACCTTTTATTTTACCATAAAACAACTATTTCAGTACATAAAAGTTTTTCCAAAAAAAAATAATATTGCTTTATTAATATTTCCAAAATTAAGAAGTTGGAGTTTTAAAAAATAAATTAGTTTATCAAATTATTCAAATAATTATGGCTATTTGAATAATTATCTATTTCAAATTGTTATGAACTTTTGTTTTGTCATAAAACAATTGTTTTTCATCATAAAAGCCTATTTGGAATAAAATAATACTAATTTACTAATATTTCAAAAATTAATAAAAGATTTAAAAAGTTAATCTATTTACTGAACCAGTTCAAATAGTTATGATTGTTTGAACAATTATATATTTCAAATTGTTATAACCTTTTGTTATCTCATAAAACAATTATTTCTATTCACACAAGTTTATTCAAAATAAAATAATACTAATATAATAATATTTTAAAAATTAATAACTACGAGATTTAAAAAATAAATTTATTTACTGAACTAGTTCAAATATTTAAGGCTATATGAACAATTTTTTATTTCAAATTGTTATTACCTTTTGTTTAAATAATCAAATCTATTACTATTTAATTCAAATAAATAAATATGTTTATCAAACTGGTTCAAATTAAGATTATTTAAGCAATTATTTATTTCAAATCATTATAACTTTTTGTTTTGTTATAAGATAATAGTTTCTATTTATTCAAGCTTATTCGAATTAAAATAATACAAATTTATTAATTTTTGACAATTAATAAGTAAAATATGTAAAAAATTAAATATGTTTACTAAACTAAATCAAACAGTCATGGCTATTTGAATAGTTATCTATTTCAAATCGTTATGACATTTTCTTCTGTCATAAAAAAATTATTTTAATTCATATAAGCTTATTCAAAATAAAATAATATTAAGTTATTAATATTTTAAAAATTAATAATTAAGAGATTTAAAAAATGAATCTATTTACTGAACAAGTTTAAAAAATTATAATTATTTGAATAATTATTTATTGGAAATCGCTATAACATTTTGCTTTGTCATAAAATGATTTTTTCTGTTCATACAAGCTTATTTTGAATAAAATAATACAAATTTATTAAATTAAGACAATTAATAAGTAAAAGATTTAAAAATAAATCTTTTATTGAACAAGTTCAAATCGTTATGACTATTTGAACAATTATTTATTTCAAATTGTTATGACTTTTTGTTTTGTCATAAAACAATTATTTTTGTTCATACTAGCTTATTCGAAATAAAATAATATTAATTTATTAATATTTTGATAATTTATAAGTAATAGATTTAAAAAATAAATATGTTTGCCAAACAAGTTCAAATAGTCATGACTATTTAAATAATAATATATTTCAAATCATTGCGAGCTTTTGTTTTGTAATAAAATAATTACTTCAGTTCATATAAGCCTATCTAAGATAAAATAATATTCAAAAATTAAAGAGTAACAGAATTTAAAAAAAAATGAATTTTCTTATTGATCAAGTTGAAATAGTTATGACTATTTAAACAATTATCTATTTCAAAACATTATGATATTTTGTTTTGTTATAAAACAATTGGTTATGTTCATGCAAGCGTATTTTGAATAAAATAATACAAATTTATTAATATTCCAAAAATTAATAAGTATAATTTTAAAAAATAAAGCTATTTTTTAAACACATTCAAATAATTATGACTATTTGAACAATTATCTATTTCAAATCATTATGACCATTTCTTTATTCAATAATCAATAATATTTTAATAATTTGAAATTATTTTATTCTATTTAATAGATAAAATAGATATATCAATGATATATAAATTAAATTAAAATATATCAATATTCATTAATTAATAATTAATGATATTAAATAATTAAAATATATAAAACTATATATATTATATAGTTATTAATATTAATATTAATCATTTATATATTAATTTTGAAATTAATATATAAATTATTATAATTTATTAAATTAGTTCAATGTGTCATGAGTATAATTAATTATGATAAATCATAAGAATAAATAATTAGATTTATTTTTAGATAATTATATATAATAATAAAATAAATATTGATTATTATTATATTAAATTTATTAAAATAATAATAAATTATGACAATTTATCTGTACATATATAAATTTAATTTTATATTATGAATATAATTAATCATGATTAATACAATATATATTAAATAATATAAAAGAATTAAATTAAATTATATATAAATTGTTAAATATTAATTACTAATTATAATTTAATTAATTATTCAAAATATTTTATTTATTAATATATTTAATAATATAGATAATAAAAATAATTCAATTATAATCTATATAGTTAATAATTTAATAAATTAAATTATTAAATTTAACAATTTATATATTATATTTATAAATTAATATAATATTTAATTAGAATATTTATTATTATTTAATTTTATCTAGTAATTATAAATTAATAGATAAAATCCTCCAATTTTATAATAATTAATTAAATATTTTAATTTAATAGATATTGATGTATTTTAAAATTATTAACAATCATTAAATATTAACAATTATTTTATTTTGATCACTATTAATATTGTATAATAATATTAAAACATGTATTTAATTAAGTTTATCTTTAATTGTTATAATTATTTATTAGTAATTAATTTATCATAAATATTAATAATTGACGAATAGATAATAAAAATTAGAATTATTTTATTTTGAATAAGCTTATATGAACTGAAACAATTATTTTATGACAAAACATCATAATGATTTTAATATTAATAATATTAGTATTATGATAATAATTAAAATTTTCCTAATAATATTATTCATTAGAGTTTGTTCAGTAACAAACATTCAATTATAAATTTAATAATAAAATATAATTTTAATTTTAATAAATATTATTTGAAATATTTATCATTTTAAATTATAATGATAATTTATTCATTGTTCATAAATAATTGTCTATTATCTATTTCAAATTTTTAAAATTAGTTATATCTAATTTAATTAATAAATTAAGTATTACACTATTTATTAACTTTTGTTTATAAACCTTTTTAAAATCATAAAATAATTTATAAAATCATAATTAATTGGACTAATTACTAAACCTATACAATTATTAATTAATATTATATTTATTATACTATTATTATGATACATAAATATATATTTTATTAGTGTAAAACTAATATTATATAATTTTAAATTATAATTATATATTATACTATATTAGTTTAAGATTAATTCTAATAGTGAAATATGTATAACGTATTAATATAATATTATTAATTATTATTATGTAATGAATATTTAATT
The DNA here is from genome assembly GCF_047325235.1 of Durio zibethinus. Lineage (NCBI taxonomy): Eukaryota > Viridiplantae > Streptophyta > Magnoliopsida > Malvales > Malvaceae > Durio > Durio zibethinus. Next base: position 8,514,504 of record NC_143188.1, on the reverse strand, counting down.
GTAATTATTATTAAGAATTTATTATATTAATATTAATATAATTATTATAAATTATTAACAAATTGTAACTATTATTATTATTATTATTATTATAATAAGTTATAATTAAACTATACATGCTTATATTAAATAATATATATTATATTAATTAATTAACTAATAATTTGTAAATATAATATTAATTTAATAATATTATGAAAATTAATAATTTAATTAAAAATTAAAAATTATTAACTATATTAAATATGCATTACATTTTTACTTAATATAAATAAAATTTATTATTTAAACTTGATTAAGGTTAATTTATAATAAACTAAAAATTATAATATTCTATTATTATAAATATAATATTTATATTAAAATTATATGTTATACAATATTAATAATTATTTGTATTAATTTATTAACAAAATTAATAACTTAATTATTAATATTTATTATAATTATATATAATTATATTATTTAATTATTATTATAAATTTGTATGAACTATATCCAAATAAAATAGTTATATTAATACTAATTTAAATTAATATTTGAACTTTAATATATTAAATATTTAAAGTTTAATATTTGAATTGTTCCTACAATTTAAGTTATAAGTTAACATATAACTTAATTATCAATAATTAAATTATAATAAGTTCTAGTTATATGTTAATAATAAATATGCATTATAAATTATTTATAACTATTTATAATTATAAAATTATTTGTAAATAAATTTGTGTCTTTATTATCAAATTATTTTATTGCGATACTTTATTATAATAACTATTATTATTATTTTAATTTGAAATATAATATTATATTTATAGTCTTAATATAATTAAATCATTTCAAACATACCTATGACCTTTTGTTTCTAATTCTGATATATAAGGGTTTAGTCCAAATTAATTTAATTAATTAAAGCTTTATACCAATTTTATGATTATTCATTATTATAAATATATATAATAGGAACATTAATTTAAAAAAAAAATTATAATAAAATTATAAATTATTAATAAGTAATTTATTATTAATAAATAATAAATTATATTTATAATTTAATTGTAAGTATGGATAATCTTTTATGATTATTATAATAAGTACTATTTAATAATTATTGCTTATAATTTATATTATTGAAATAATAATTATATAATAATTATTATATTATTTATTATTAATAATAATTAATTTATATATTTATAAATATACATATAAGCAATATATTATATTAATTATAGTTATAAATATAATAAACAAAAGTAGAATATATAATAAGATTAATATAATTTGTAGTTATTTATTTTAATTTAGTTTGTATATATAGATTTATTTAAAGATTAAATTTAAAATATTTGTAATTATATTATATATAATTATTAATTTATATAAATATTAAATATAATTATAAATATTTTAATAATAAATTGTACACTATAATTATATTATTATAATATTATAATATATTATATAATAAATTTATTTTTAAATCTCTTATTAATTCTAGAAATATTAATAAATTAATAGATAATAATAATATCTATTATTAATAATAACTATTTCAATTATTTCCAATATAATCATATTGTTAATTATAATTAACAATACTAAATAAAATTAGTATAATTAAAATAATTATGACTAATAATAATTAAATTATAATAATTTAATTTTGAAAAAAGCCTTTTTCAAAATTAAGTTATATAAATTAAATCATTCTTATTTTGTATTATATAAATCCTAAACCGATTATTATATGTAAAATAATATAAATTAACAACTTATTACTATATTTAATATATTATAATATATTTATATTTAAATATATAAATATAATATTTTTATAATTATATAATTATAATTTATAATTATTAATTATAAATTTAATATTTATAAATATAGTTAATAATTTAAAAAAGTATAATAATAAATAATATTTATATATATTATAACACTATCGTAAATTATTATAAATAATTTATCAGATTATTTGACTATAATATAATAATATAATTTATTAAAATAATTTTTTTAGTTCATACATACTTATTCAAAATAAAATAATACTAATTTATTAACATTCAAAAAATTAATAAATAAATTACATTACTTTATTTCGAATAAGATTGTATGAACAGACTACGCTGGTTATTATTTGTTCAAATGAATAAGTAATTTATTAATTACTTATTTAATTTATTATAAAAATTAAATAAGTTAAACAATAACTCCCAAGCGCATGCCCCAACACCCAAGCGCATGCCCCAACACCCTTTGCAAACACCCCATGCCACCTAGGCGAGCCTCAGTATAGACCCTACCCAAGATATTGGCTAACACCAAAAAATCCCTTCACCTGGCCTTCACTTACTCCAGTATAAACCTTACCAGTGCCAATCGAACTTGCACACACCAAACTCCTCTCCTATCAATACTAGCTCTTAGCTTACCCCCAAACATCAATCCCTACTCTCATGCAAATCCAGTCTTATCCTCACTTGGATCACCCACCTGAGCAATGAAGCACCATCAACCCCAACCAAAACCTACCACTAGCACTAAGCCAAACACCAACATCAACCTCACACACCCCAAAACAGTTTTTTCCCATCTAAAATGTCCCTTATCAAATAATATTTAACAATAAATATAGTTATGTCAATATTTTAACAAAAAATATTAAGCAATTATTTTATAAGCTATTTTCAAAAATTAATTAATAAATTTAACAATTAGAATATTAAATCTCTTACTTATATTAAACTCATATTTTAGTTAAATTAGTTTATTTTTAAAATTTTTACATATTAACTATATTTAATATGTTAATAAAATTTTATAATTTTTATAGAACCTATACCTTTTAAATCTGTTTACCCAACAAGTTCGAATAATTATGGCTATTTGAACAATTATTTATTTAAAATAATTATGACTATTTGTTTTGTCATAAAATAATTGTTTTAGTTCATAAAACTTTATCCAAAATAAAATAATACTACTTTAGTAATATTTCAAAAATTAATAAGTAATTAATTTAAAAGAACAAATCAATTTACCCAATCAGTTCACATAATTATAGCCATTTAAACAACTATCTATTTCAAATTGTTATTACCTTTTGTTTTGTCATAAAACAATTGTTTGTCAACATACAAGCTTATTTGAAATAAAATAATACCAATTTATTAATATTTTAAGATTAATAAGACATTTAAAAAATAAATTAATTTATTGAACCAGTTCAAATAGTTATGATTATTTGAACAATTTTCTATTTCAAATTGTTATAACCTTTTGTTCTATCATAAAACAATTGTTTTTGTTCATACAAGCTTATTTGAAATAAAATAATACTAATTTAGCAATATTCAAAAAATGAATAACTAAGAGATTTAAAAAATAATAATTTAGTATGGGGAATATTATTATTTTATTAAAATTAATAATTAATAATAGATCTAAAAAATAAATCTTTTTAAATATCTATTAATTAATAAAAATCAATAATTAAAATCAATATTCAGATAATTAGATATAAATTTAATTGTTAAAATTTTATTATAAATTAATATAATCTAATTAAATATTTATTAAAATCATAACCCCTTAGATTTAATATGAATTATTAATTAATAATTTATTGATTTATTTTATTTATCATAATAAAAGTTCATACTTTTAATAATTTAATATAATAATCCTTATTAATTGTAAGGATTTATAATAATTATTAAAATATTTAATTGTTCGAATCATTATCAATTAACAAAAAGCTTAATATTAATATCAATATTAAATTAGTATTAGTATTAAACAATATTGATAATTGTTCTTATCAATTATATTATTTTAAATAATAAAACTACAATTAATATAAATATCGAATAAAATAATATTAATTTAATTAATTACTTGAAAATTAATTATAATTATCAATTATAAATATTTGTTTTATGATAAGCTTAAATTTTAATAATGTTTAATTAAGTCAAAATATAAGAATTATAACAAAATATAATATATATTATTTAATATTTTATAATTAAAACTTATTAACATATAAATTATATTTAATTATATAATTTTTAAAAATAATATAATATTATTATATTAATTGTTATAATAACTATTTATTAAAAATTCCAGTTATAATATAAATATAATATATAATTGGATATTAATTGTTTATCAATTTAATATAATAATAGATTAATTATTTATTTATTTTTTAAATCTCTTACTAATTAATTTTCTAAATATTAACAAATTAGTATTATTTTATTTTGAACAAACTTATCTTAACAAAAACAAAAAGTAATAATGATTTGAAATAAATAATTGTTCAAATAGTTATAATTATTTTCTAAATCTCTTATAATATTTTGAAGTTTTAATAAATTAGTTTTAATAGTAAATGTATTATTTTATTAATAACTAATATTTGAATGAACATTTAAAGATTTGTTAATATTATTAATAAAGTAGTACTATCGATTTATACTTATTAAATAGTTTATTGTTATCGATTAATATTATCAATATTATAGTATAATTTGAATAATATTAATAATAAAGCTTATCATTATTAAATAAGATAATCATTTAATTAATATTTCAAATTATTATTAAATATTAATTATTTATTTTAAACATTAAATTTTAATAATTATAATTAATAATTATCTTAATAATAGTTATTATTTAAAGTAATAATTATATCAATAACATTTAATATAATAAATTTGTTAACGATAATTTGGAAGATTTATATATATATTAATTTAAATATTAATATTATTCATATTATAATAATTATTATTCAAATATGATATGAATAGTATAATTAGTATTATTTTTAAACGAATAAGCTTCTATGATTAGAGATAATTGTTTCATGACAAAACAAAGATCTTAACGATTTAAGATTGATAATTGCTCGAATACGGTAAACAAATTTATTTTTTAAATCTCATTAATTTTTAAAATATTAATAAATTAGTATTATTTTATTTCAAATAAGCTTGCATAATCAAAAAAAATTATTTTATGACAATACAAAAGGTCATAATGATTTGAAATATTAACTGATTCAGTAAACAGATTTATTTTTTAAAATTTCTTACTTTCTAATTTCAAAAATATTAATAAACTAGTATTATTTTATTTCGTCTAGGCTTGTATTAACTGAAATAATTGTTTTATGACAAATTAAAATAATTAAATTATTCGTATAGCTATTTATTTAATCAATTAATAAATAAATATATTTAATTTTTAAAACAATTACTTAAATAGTAAAAATTAAACAATAAATTTAGTAACAAAATATTTAATAGATAATTATTAAATATTTTAATTAATAGATATAATATTGATATAGCTATTATCTATTTTTAATTAGAAAGCCAAAAAAATATATATATTATATAAATATACAATCTATTAAATAGATTTAATAATTAATAAATTATTTAAAATAATTGCAATCAGTAATAGCATAATAATATTAATAAGTATATAATATATTATTAATCATTAATAATATAAATTTAATAATTGTTTATAATTATTACTAAATTAATTACTAATATCTTATAATAATTACTATTTCGAATTATAATGTAATAATAACAATTATAGTATAATTATTAGCTAATATAGAGATTATAATATTAATAATTTAAAGAGTAACTAATTTTATAATAATTAATAATTATAAGTATTATAATCTCTATATAACAATAATTATTAATTGTATAAATTGATATATTGTTATTATTATTATTATAATTAATCTAAATTAGATTAATTAGTTATAATCTAATTTATATGTATATTACAACTATATTTATGTCTTATATTTTTAGTTATTATAATATTATAACTTTATATTGTATTTATTTTGAAAAGATTTGGATATCTTATTCAAATACTAGTTTTTTTAACACGTGCCATGTGATGTACGAAAATATTTTGTTGTATTTTTTGTAATTACTTTTTTAATTCATTTTAAAATTTTATATTACTTAATAAAAGAATGTACATATTTTCAAAATTATATAAGGACTAAACATATATACAATATGTAATTAATATTATTTAAATTATTTTCTAAATTAATAAGTAAAAAAATTAAAAAATAAATATAATTATATATTAATAATTATTATAAATTATATTAAATTAAATATTCAAATGATATATTAACTATAATTATTAATAATATAAATATAATTATAATATTATTAATTAATAACAAATATTATTTAAATATTTTAATAATAATATCATATATAATAATTATAATTGATATTATAATATATATTTATAAATTACTATAAAATAATTAATATAATTTTTAATTATATGTCAAATATTATTCTTAAGGTTTAATTATACTAATAATAGTACTTATTATTAGTTAATATATATCAATTAAATTATTATTAATGTACAAGTAAATAGTTATATTTTATGATATAACAAGTATTTAGAATATGATTATTATTCTATAATTTTTAATAAACTATTTGCAAAATATAGTTTAATAACTAAAAGAGTTATTCAATTAAATAACCATCTTATTTACTATAATATATATAATCTATATATATAATTATATATTATATATAAATAAATAATGATTATATTTATTATATTAAATTATTAATTAATAATATTAATTAATTATAATATTTAATATTAATTATTATTACAATACTTAAATTAATAGAATACTAATTAAATATTTAAAATATAAAACTATTAGTGTAAATAATCCCTAATTAATAAATATATTTTAATTTTATTATTAATAGATATAATTATAAGTAATTATAAGTAATAATTATATAATAAATTAATAATTATTACTATACAAATTTATCTAATAATTATTTTATTAATTATAACTATTATAATTATAATAACAATATTTAAATATTTATTAATAATATATTAGTAATAATTAAATATTAGTATATTATTCAATTAATATAATTATAATTTTACATTCATTAATATATTATCTTCTTTTGTATGTTATTTATTGATAATAAATTATCAATAAATAATTGAATTATTATCATTTATTATCGTTATTAGTTATGACTATTTTATAAATATTTTAATTTTAACTTATTCTAATTGTTAATTTATATAATTGAATTATATAATTAATAATTTATATATTAATAAACATTACTATTTACTTTTGGATTGCAGAACCAATGAAAGGTGAGAATGCAGACTTAATATAATTTATATAATATATTAATAGCTTAATATTAAAATATAATTAATTTATATAATATATAATAGTAACTAATTATAATATTGAATATAACGTAAAAAATAAATCTGTTTATCGAACCAGTTCAAATAGTTACAATTATTTATTCTATATTTTAAAATATACATTAAATATTTAGTATTTAGTAATAATTTAATCACAATAATTTGATCAATAAGTATATAATCAAATTAAGTTAATAATAAGCTTTAAATTTTATATAATTAAATATAATAAGTAATAATTGATTATATATATTACTGGAAGATTCATTATCAATTTTTTAAAGTAATCAAATATATAAAAGTAAACTATTAATTGTATATTATTGAAATATTATATAATAATATAACTAAGAATTTTATTTATATTAAATTATAATTATAATAGTTAATTATTTTAATAATTAAAACAAATTATTCTTGTAAATTATATAAATTATAATTACACATTAATATATTATATATAATTATGTTATAATATATTTAAATATTCAATAACTTTATTAATAAATATAAACTAATATTTAATTACAAATATTTGATTATTTGTAATAATAAATAATTATTATTTAAATTAATATTTTTATTAATATTCCAAAAATTAATAAGTAAAAATTTTAAAAATAAATTTGTTTTCTAAACACATCCAAATAGTTATGACTATTTGAACAATTATCTATTTCAAATCATTATGACTTTTTGTTTTGTCATAAACCAATTGTTTTTGTGCATAAAAGCATATTCAAAATAAAATAATACTAATTTGTTAAATTTCTAAAAATTAATAAGTAAAAGATTTTAAAAATAAATCTATTTTATTCACACAAGTTTATTTTAAATTAAATTATATTAATTTATTAATATTCTAAAAATTAAAAGTTGGATATTTAAAAAATAAATCTGTTTACCAAACAAGTTTAAATAGTCATATCCATTCAAACTATTATCTATTTCAAATTTTTATGATATTTTGTTTTGTTGTAAAACATATCTTTTGCTTATTAATTTTTTTAATGTTAATAATTAAAATTTTTAAATATTTAAATTAAAATATTTAATTTTTATTATTTAATTATAGATATTTATTAATAAATAAGCTATGAAATAATAATATAATTTATGAATTTTGTTAAATAATTATTAAAAATAATCATAAATATTTTAATTATTGATTCAATAGACTATTCATATATACATTTAATTATTATACTATTTGATTGCTATAAAATTATTAACTAATTTAATTGTAATAAATTTATTAAAATATACAATTATATTACTATTTATAATTCATTACACAATTTGTATTATTATAAATTAATATTATACCGAATTATAAATAAATAATTTATTAATTATATTAAATATTTATAATGAAATAATTATTATTTTCTGAAACAATTGTTGTATGACAAAAAAGTATTTTTGTTAATTAAATTAATTATAAGCTAATAATAACTAATTATTATACTATTTAGTTATAATAATTATCTAATATATAATTAAGCTAATAAATTAGTTTTATAATTTAACAAATAATATGAAATATTTTATTCAAAATAAAATAACACTAATTTATTAAATTATTTTGTTTAATTAAAACTATTATATTAAATTAAACATTAATTAATAAATTAACTAATATTAATTAATAACAATAATTAAAAGATTTACATTTGTTTCTAATAATATTAATTATATTATATAATTAGTTAATATAATAACATTAAATAATATATAAATTAAATAATCATTTAAAATACAATATTGTATAATATAATAATTAATCTTATTATAATAATAAGTTAAATATAATAATAATAATTTATTTATATTAATATGTTATTAAATATTAATTAAATTATATAATTATTTCATATCTATATAATTGTTAGAAATATAAATAACTAGTAATATTAACTAATAAGTTATTCATCAAACTAATTATAATTATAACTAATTATTAATTAAATATTTTAATTATATTATTAATAAATCATAATATATTATATTATATTTAATAATTTATAATATAAATTATAAATTAATTATAAAATATTAATTAATAATAATTAATTATTATCATAATATATTATATTATTCTAGTCACACTATAAATTGTTATAATTTATATCAAACTATAAATTATATAATATTATATTATAATAATAACTTGTATAGTATATATAATTAAATATAGTTAAATTAATATTAAATTTATTAACATTATATTTTATAAAAAATTATTGATAATTAATATTATAATATAATTATTTAATTAATATAATAATTACTTATTTATAAATAATATATAATTATATATAGATTATATATATTATAGTAAATAAGATGGTTAGTTTTGTTTGCTAAATGGTTCATTAATTAGTAAATGTATATATATAATTAGATAAAATATAGTCTTAACTAATAGTTTATTATAAAAAAATTGTTTTAATTAATATATATTAATTATATAATAAGTTAATATAAATTATTAACTTATTATAAATTAAGATTATTTAAAAAAATAAATCTGTTTATATCATTAATTTATGATAAACTTTAATACATTTATAATTATTAAATTATATAGTATAAATTAATTATTAAATTATAAATATTAAGTAATTAAATTTTATAATTTTTTTAAAATATTAATTACATATTACTAATAATATATTAATTGTTAAAAATTATTAGTAACTAATTATTATAATTAATTAGGTAGTGTTAATATATTATAAATTATTATCAATAATAATTAGTAATAATTAAATAAAAATTAAAAATTATATAATATTAAATCTAACTATAATATAATAAACCTATACATATAATTTTTAATATATAAATTAAACTAAATTTAATATTATTCATAATAATAAATATTTATTATATTTTAATTTAAAAATAAGTCCATTTCCCGAACGAACTCAAACAGTTAAGACAATATGAATAATTATCTATTTCAAACTGTACTATTTCAGCTTATACAAGCTTATTCAGAATAAAATAAAACTAATTTATTAATATTTTAAAATTTTATAGGTAAGAGATTTAAAAAATAATTTTATTCACTGAACCAATTTAAATAATTATAACTATTTGAAAATATATATTTCAAATTGTTATTACTTTTTGTTTTGTCATAAAATAATTGCTTTTGTTTGTATAAGTTTGCTTGAAATAAAATAATACTAATTTATTAACATTTGAAATAAACTTTATGCTTATTTCAATTTAAAAAAAAGAATGCCTTGTTAATAAATTCATAATTATTAATTATGGCTGTACCCATAATTAATGTATTTGACATAATTATTCCAATTTCTGAATAATTGTTAACCTAGTAAGAGATTTAAATTTGAGTTCAACTACTAATTTGACAGATAAATAATTGTTTTAATTTTATATATTATTATTAACTTGTATTATAATTTGATTATAATTTAATTAATATTAACTAATAAATTTTTAATTAATAATTATAATTATAATTAATAAGTATAATTAATAAATACAATCAAAATTTAACTATTTAAATTACTATTAATTACTATTGATTAAACCTAATTATAAAATATTTTATATAGTTATTATTATTAATTATTTAATATATTTCAGTTATAATTTTTAAAATAATTAATAAAATAATTATAATTTATATAACTAATACTTATAATATGATTATAAAATAATTTTTACTATAATTAGATTATAATTATGAATATTAGATTAATTATATTAAGTTAATTATTAATTATAAATTAATAGATAAAATCCTCTAATTTTATAATAATTAATTAAATATTTTTAATTTAACAGATATTTACATATTTTAAAATTATTAACAATCATTAAATATTAACAATTATTTTATTTTGATCACTATTAATATTTAAAGTTTATAAAATTAATATGAATTAATATCTCTTACTTATTAATATTGTATAACAATATTAAAACATGTATTTAATTAAGTTTATCTTTAATTGTTATAATTATTTATTAGTAATTAATTTCTCATAAATATTAATAATTGACAAATAGATAAGATAAATTAGAATTATTTTATGACAAAACATCATAATGATTTTAATATTAATAATATTAATATATTATTATAATATTACTAAAATAAATTTAATATATTGATATATTAATTAAAATTATTAACTTTTTTATAATAAATAGATTAGTTAATATATTCAATATATTCATATCATTATTAAAAAAAGGATAATTAATATTTTATATTAAATATTTAAAATAATAATTGTATGATTTATTATAAATGTCATATTATAATATAACAAAGAATATATGTTTAAATTTTATTAGCAATTATGTTTCATAGTTATCAATTAGTTTCCTTGTACTAAACAATATTAATCAAATAAATATTAATTATTTTAATATTTTAAAACTAAATTATTAATTAATATAATATTATAATATTTAATTATAATTATAATTAATAAATGTTTTAATAATTTATTCTTAAAATTAAATTAATTTAATAATAATTATATAAGTTAACAAATAATTTATTGGTATGTTAAATATTAGTTATTTAAAATATTATAAACATTAATAATATAATTGATAAATATTAATATATAATAATTAAAATCGTTGCGAACATTTAAACTAACAGCACTAATCTTATATAATAAATAAAAATATTAATTAAACAATCGATAATTAAATAATTAAAGATTTGTTAATAAAATATTATATTAATTTATTTAATTTTATTAATTATATTATACTTAAATTATTATTAAAATTAAATGTTCCAAAAATTAATAATATTTTATTATTATTATTTTTTATAATAGTATTAAGAATAAAGTAATATTTAGTAAAAACTAAATATATTTTCTGAACACGTTCAAATAGTTATGACTTTTCGAACAATTATCTATTTCAAATAGGTATGACCCTTTGTTTTGTCATAAACCAATTGTTTCTATTCATACAAATGTATTCGAAATAAAATAATTCTAATTTCTTAATATTCCAAAAATTAATGAGTAAAAAATTTTAAAAATAAATATGTTTATCGAGTTAGTTTAAATCGTCATGATTGTTTGAACAATTATTTATTTCAAATAATTATGATCTTTTGTTTTGTCCTAAAACAATTGTTTTTGTTCATACAAGTTTATTTGGAATAAAATAATACTAATTGATTAATACTCTAAAAATTAGCAGGTAGGAGATTTAAAAAATAAATATGTTCGTCGAACAAGTTTAAATAGTCATGTCCATTTGAACAATTATTTATTTTAAATTGTTATGACCTTTTTTATTTTGTCATAAAACAATTGTTTCTGTTCATGTAAAATTGTTCAGAATAAAATAATACTGATCTATTAATATTTTGAAAATTAATAAAGACTAAATTTGTTTATCAAAATAGTTTAAATAGTTATGACTATTTGAATAATTATCTATATCAAATTGTTATGATTTTTATTTTGTCATAAAACAATTGTTTCTTTTCATACAAGCTTATTCATATTAAAATAATACTAATTTAATAATATTACAAAAATTAGTAAGTAAGAGATTTTTAAAAAAAATGTGTTTACCAAACCAGTTCAAATAGTTAGGTTTTGTCATAAAACATATGTTTCTATTCATACAAGTTTATTCGAAATAAAATAATACTAATTAATTAATATTCTAAAAATTAATAAGTTGGAGATTTAAAAAAAAATTTGTTTACCAAACAAATTTAAATAGTCATGTCCATTTGAACTATTATCTATTTCAAATTGTTATGATATTTCGTTTTGTCCTAAAACAATTGTTTCTATTCAAACAAGCTTATTCTGAATAAAATATTATAAATTTATTAATATTTCAAAAATTAATAACTAAAAATTTAAAAAATAAATATGTTTTCTAAACACGTTCAAATAGTTATGACCCTTTGTTTTGTCATAAACCAATTGTTTTTGTTCATACAAGCATATTTGAAATAAAATAATACTAATTTATTAATATTTCAAAAATTAATAAGTAAAAAATTTTTAAAATAAATTTGTTTACTGAGCTAATTCAAATCCTTATGACTGTTTGAACAATTTTTTATTTCAAATAGTTATGATCTTTTGTTTTGTCCTAAAACAATTATTTTTGTTCATACAAGTTTATTTGGAATAAAATAATACTAGTTGATTAAAACTTTCAAAGTTAGTAGCTAGGAGTTTTAAAAAATAAATCTATTTACTGAATAAGTCCAAATAGTCATGTCCATTTGAACAATTATCTATTTAAAAAAGTTATGACCTTTTTTTTGTCATAAAACAATTATTTCTGTTCATGCAAAATTATTCAGAATCAAATAATACTGATTTATTAATATTTTGAAAATTAATAAGAGATTTAAAAACTAAATTTATTTACTGAAACAGTTCAAATAGTTATGACTATTTGAACAATTATTTATATCAAATTGTTATGATCTTTATTTTGTCATAAAACAATTGTTTCTTTTCATATAAGCTTATTCATATTAAAATAATACTAATTTAATAATATTCCAAAAATTAGTAAGTAAGAGATTTAAAAAATAAATGTGTTTGCCAAACCAGTTCAAATTGTTAAAACTATTAAGATAATTATCTATTTCAAATCATTTTAACCTTTTGTTTAGTTACAAAACAATTATTTCAATTCATACAAGCTTATTTAGAATAAATTAATACTAATTTATTAACATTCAAAAAATTAATAAGCATGAGATTTAAAAAATAAATCTGCTTATCGAATAAATTAAAATAGATTTGATTATTTAAATAATTATCTATTTAAAGTCATTATGACCTTTTGTTTTGTCATAAAACAATTGTTTCAATTTATAAAAACTTATCTAAAATGAAATAATACTACTTTATTAATATTTTGAAAATTAATAAGCAAGATTTTTAAAAACTAAAATTGTTTTCCAAATTAGTTCAAATAATTATGGCTATTTGAATAAATATCAATCTTAAATTGTCTTGATCTTTGTTTTCTCATAAAATAATTATTTCTGATCATACAAGCTTATTTAGATAAAAATATTACTAATTTAATAATATTCCAAAATTAAGAAGAGATTCAAAAAATAAATGTGTTTACCGAACCAGTTCAAATAATTAAGACTATTAGAATAATTATCAATTTCAAATCATTCTGACCTTTTCTTCAGTCATGTAATAATTGCTTCAGTTCATACAAGCTTATTTGGAAGAAAATAATACTAATTTATTAACATTCAAAAAATTAATAATCATGAGATTTAAAAAAATAAATATGTTTACCAAACAAGTTTGAATAATTATGGCTCTTTGAACAATTATTTATTTAAAATAATTATGACATTTGTTTTGTCATAAAACAATTGTTTTAGTTCATAAAAGTTTATCCAAAATAAAATAATACTACTTTAGTAATATTTCAAAAATTAATAAGTAACTAATTTAAAAGAATAAATCAGTTTACCCAATCAGTTCAAATAATTATAGCCATTTAAACAACTATCTATTTCAAATTGTTATTACCTTTTCTTTTGTCATAAAACAATTGTTTTTCAACATACAAGCTTATTTGAGATAAAATATACTAATTTAGTAATATTTTAAGAATTAATAAGACATTTAAAAAATAAATTAGTTTATTGAACTAGTTTAAATAGTTATGACTATTTGAATAATTTTTTATTTCAAATTGTTACAACCTTTTGTTCTATCATAAAACAATTGTTTCTCTTCATACAAGTTTATTCGAAATAAAATAATAATAATTTAGCAATATTCTAAAAATGAATAACTAAGAGATTTAAAAAATAAATCCGCTTGTCAAACCCTTTCAAACAGTTAAGTCTATATGAACAAGTATTTATTTCAAATTGTTATAACCTTTTATTTTATCATAAAATAATTATTTCAGCTCATACAAGCTAATTCGAAATAGAATGAAAGTAATTTATTAATATTTTCAAAATTTATAAGTAAGAGATTTAAAAAATAATTCTATTTACTGAACTAGTTCAAATAATTATAATTATTTAAACAATTATCTATTTCAAATCATTATTACTTTTTGTTTTGTCATAAAATAATACTAATTTATTAATATTTAAAAAATTAATCAATAAGAGATTTAAAAAGTAAATTTGGTTATCAAACCATTTTAAATAGTTTTGACTATTTTCAAAATTATCTATTTCGAATCGTTATAACTTTTTATTTTATCATCAAATAATTTGTTCTATTTATACTATTTTTTCGGAATAAAATAAAACTAATTTAATAATATTCTAAAACTTAATAACCAAGAAAATTAAAAAATAAATTTAATTATCGAACCAGTTGAAATAGTTAAGACTATAGAAATGATTATCTATTTCAAATCGTTATGACTTTTTCTTTTGTCGTAAAACAATTGTTTTGTTCGTGCAAGCTTATTTGGATTAAAATAATCCAATTTTATTAATCATTATTAAAATAATTAATAATAATTTATTAGATAATAAATATGTTATCCGAATATAATTTAATATAATTACTATTTTAATATACAATTAAATTTATAAATACTATATAAATTTATAATAATATTTATAAGTTATTGATTAATAATTATTAAATATTAAATTAATAATAATATTAATTTAATATAACATATAAATATATATAATAAAGTTAAATTTATAAATTATAAATATTTAAATAATTAATTATTATTTATTATTAAATAAATAGTTATAATTAAAATTTTATACTATTTATTTATAGCAATTAATTGGATAAATTAATTGTTTTTATTAATATAAAGTAATAATATTTAATATAATAATTATTATATAATTAATTATATAATCTAAATAATAGTACTAATCGATAGTATATATTCATAAGTATAAATATTTATTAGTACATTATAATAAATATATTATAATATTATAATAAAATAGTTATTTTATTTTGGATAAACTTTATTAATAATTATAATAGAAATTATTAATAAAGTTATTAATATTAATTATTTTTAGTTTAATAATTTAAACTTGTATTATATTAATTGAATTAAATATTAACAGTAATTATCAATATTTATGATAAATTAAAATTTATAACAGTTTATTATTTACTCTAATAATTTATATAATTTTAATGTAATTATTATTATATTTCATATTGTAATATTATAACTATTATTAATAGTTAAGGTCATAACTTAATTATAAATTAATAGCAATAATTTATAACTTATATTGATATAATTAATATTAATTATCATGAATAATTTATTAATAATATTAATAGTTATTTAGTTATTTAATTATAATTAAGTATATTATTATATACTATAATTGTTTACTTTATATATTAATATTAATATACTTATAATATTAGTTTTAAAATTAATAATTATTAATATAAATAGTAAATTAAAATAATAATATTATAAACTAACATAATTAAAAAATGGATAATAATTTATTATTATTTTATAATAATATTATTAATTATTATATTATATACTATAATTGATATATCAAATATTATCAAAAAATAACTAATATATATTATAATTCATTATAATTCAAAATAATTTTAAAATATTATTATGAACAATAATATTATTTATTATTTAATATTATATAAATATTATAAAATATATTATATTTTAAGTATTAGATTTAATAATTTATTTTATTTTAAAATATTAAAATTAAATTTGCCAATATAATTATCTAATAAATTAGTATATTATATATTTTAATAATTGTTAAAATTTTGTATACTTATAATAATTTAAAATTATACTAATATAAAATAATATTTGCTAATTATTATTTATATTAATTATTAAATTAGTATCCATTACTAATAAATTATTTATATTAAATTCTATTATATAATATTAATTAAAGATAATCATTATTGGTAATTATTAGGATAATTATAATATTATTAGTATTATAAATTATTAAAATAATTAATAACTTTAATTGTTATTATTAATAAAATAATGTATTAAAATAATAATTATTATAATTAATTATATTATAAATTATTATTTATTGTTAATTATTAACAATAGTATAATATCAATATTAGTAATATTAATTAACATATTTTAATTATTAATAATTGTAGTTATTAATTATAGTAACTTAATTATATTATAATAAACTTATAACTTAATTATTAGTTTAATAATATAAATATATTTAATAGTTATATTTATATATGACTGTTTGAATAATTTTATATAATATATAAAACTTTTATATAATTAAACTAAATTAACTATTAAAATTATAACTTATTATAATTATAACATGTATAAACTAATGTTATACTCAAATTATCAATGTTGTAATATTATGTAAATTAAATATAATTGTAAGCTTATAAATTTTATATTTATTAATATATTTTTACTAATTATACATATTATAATAAATAATAATAAAAACTTATTATATTTTATATATTATAATTATAAATTTATTAAATTTAATAATTAAATATATTTAATTTATTTTTTTAATAATATTATAAAAAATATTATTAATTGTATAATTTATATTATTCAAATATCATATAATTGTAATATTATATTATACTAGTTATATTTAATAATATTAAAACACTATTATTAGAATAAACAAAAACAATTAATAAACCTTTTGTTTAATCAAAATAAATAAGTATATTAATAATTCCAATAAATTATTTAATAATTTATTACTATATTTAATATAATTACTATAATTAATTTAAATAATATAATATAATTACTAAATTATTAAATCATTCAAGTGGTCATATTATAATCATAATATTTAATTATAATTGTATATATTAATAAATAAATTAACTATATAATTTTTATAATAAATTAATTCTCAAAGTGATGTTATATTTTTTAAATATAAATATACTATAGTTATAATAATAAATATTATTAGTACTATCAGAATAATTATTGAACCAAATGACTACAATAATAATTAATATTTGACATGGCTATTGAATAAATTAGTTATTTGAAATAAATTAATTTGAAAAATTATCATAATTTATTAATAAATACAAATTTAAAAAATAAATATAATGAGAAATTATATTTATTATAAATAAATTTATATTTATTAATAATTTAATTAAATTATTAATTATATAATAAGTAAATTAATTAAAAAATATATCTAATTTTTAATTCACTTCAAAATATTGCTTATCTATAATAATAATTATTAATTAGATTATAAATTATATTAATTAAAAATAATATTTATATTAATTACTTATTATTAATTTAAATTCTTATTATATATTTATACTAATTACTTATTATAATTTTTAATAACAATGTAATAAACTATAATATATTTAATAATATATTAATATTTATACTTATAGCATATATAATTTATAAAATTATTCATTAAGTTATAAAATAATTATTATAAATAAAATATTATGAATTTATTAAGTTAATTAATAATTTAATATTAATGTGTAACAATTTATTAAATATTTATGGATAAATATTTTAAAATTATTTATTTTAATTATAACTTATTATTTAGTATTTATAAAAAAATCATATTTTACAATAAAAAACGTTAACTTACGATTGTCGTGACAATCTTTGATTAAAGAATTCAAATTTAAAATCAAGTCGAATTTCATGCTTCTTACACGAATTAATTATAACAAAATCTAATTAGTTGAACTTAAGTTGCTTGATTATTTTTTGAGCTGAACTCATAAAAATCAAACTACTTCTCGAAAATGGAGCTGAACTATTCAATCCAACATCTAATGGCAAGTACATAACTTTTAGTTATATAGATATCGAGAAAAATATTAAAATAATAAATAAGTTAATTAATTTTCAAGTAACTAATTAGATTAATATTATTTTATTCGATATTTATATTAATTGTAGTTTTATTATTTCAAATAATATAATTGATAAGAACAACTATCAATATTGTTTAATATTAATACTAATTTAATATTGATATTAATATTAAGCTTTTTATTAATTGATAACGATTTGAACAATTAAATATTTTAATAATTATTATAAATCCTTACAATTAATAAGGACTATTATATTAAATTACTCAAAGTATGAACTTTTATTATGATAAATAAAATAAATCAATAAATTATTAATCAATAGTTCATATTAAATCTAAGGGGTTATGATTTTAATAAATATTTAATTAGATTATATTAATTTATAATAAAATATTTAATAATTAAATTTATATATAATTATCTGAATATTGATTTTAATTTAAATATTTTAATTATTGATTTAAAATATTTAAAATATTTAAATAATAATATTTAATAATTATTAGTAACTAATTATTATATATAGAATTAATTGTCTATATCAAACTAGTTCAATCTATTTATACAAGCTTATTCGAAAGAAAATAATACTAATATAATAATATTATGAAAAATAATAATAAAGAGATTTGAAAAATAAATTTATTTGTTGAACTAGTTCAAATAATTAAGGCTATATGAATAATTATTTATTTCAAATCGTTATATTCTTTTATTTTGTCATAAAACAAATGTTTTTGTTAATATAATTTTGTTTAGAATAAAATAATATTAATTTATTAATATTTTGAAAATTAATAAGAGATTTAACAAATAAATTTGTTTACCAAACTAGTTCAATTAGTTATAACAATTTAACAATTATTTATTTCATACTGTTATAACCCTTTGTTTTGTCATAAAACAATTATTTCTATTGATATAGTCTTATTCGGAATAAAGTAATGTTAATTTATTAATCTCCTAACAATTAATAAGTAACGAATTTAAAAATGAATCTGTTAGCTTGATCATTGCAAATAATTATGACTATTTGAACAATTATCTATTTTAAATCATTATGACCTTTTATTTTGTCACAAAACACTTATTTTTTAATTACAAGGAATATCTAATTAATATTTATATAGTATTTATATTCAAAATAAAACAACTATTTGAATATTATTCACCTTATTCTTAATTGTTATATTCTTATAATTAGCAATTTTATTTACAATTCAAATTATTCGAATATTATAATAAATTATTATTAATTTGTTTACAATGACCAATATTTATTAAATTATTTCAATATTGTTATTTATTTAAGCAATTATGTTTTATAATTATCGATTAGTTTCCTCGTACTAATTTGTATGTTAATATATATTATGGAATATGAAATTATATTATTAATCATTATATATATTAATTAATTAAATTTAATAATTATTTGAATTGGTTCAAAAAATATAATTAATTTTTACATATTATATATAAAATTATATAATTAAATAGTTATAATTATTTATAATATAAATCATATTAAATAATTATAATATATAATTATAATTTATTAAAATAATTAATCTGTTTAGTTATATATTTATTTTTATAATAAATATTAAATTATTTATTTAATAATTAACTACTTTATAATTAATAATATTAATTTAGTTATTAAATTATCTAATAATAAATTCTTAGTTAGTTTAAATAATAATATTATTAATTATATTATAATAGTAATAATATTAATTATAATAATAAATAATAGTCAAAATATAACTAATAGTAATAATTTTAATTATTATTAATATTTCCAATATAATCATATTTAATTAATTATAACTTAATTACAAAATAGATTAAATAATAATATACTTAATTATTTGACTATTATTCAATAATTATTATATTATTCATATATTATATAGTCTTAATAAATAAATTTATTATAAGTAAATTAATAATTATTTATTAAGATTATAATAAATAAATTATATTATAGTAATTATATATTTATAATTATAATACTATAAAAATATCTATTATTTTAATATTGATAAATAAATATCTATCAATATTAGACTATTAGAATCAAATAAGTAATACATAATTATACGTAATATAATTGTATTCAAATGTATTACTAAATAATCTTAAAATAATATTTATATTAATTAAATAACTACTAATATTGATATTTTAATTAATAATTTTATTATGATACTTAATTAATATAATATATTTAACAATTAATAATATAATAATTATGGTTTATTTAATAGAAAAATATTAATCTATTATTAATAATCTTTAATTTATAGAGTTATATAAATTTAAATTATATACAATAATTATTATAGCTTATTATAATAATTTATATTCAAAAGAAATATAATAAATTAATATTTATTATATTAAGCTTTTATGAAATGAAACAATTATTTTATGATAAAACAAAAGGTCATAACAATTTTAAAATGATAATTAGCATGTATGAATTGAACAATTATTTTATGACTAAACAAAATATCAGAATGATTTGAAATAGATAATTATTATAATAGTCTTAACTATTTGAACTGGTTCAACAAATACATTTATTTTTTAAATCTCTTACTTATTAATTTTTAGAATATTATTAGTTTAGCAATATTTTACTCCGAATAAGTTTGTATGGACAAAATCAATTGTTTTATGATAAAATAAAGATCATACTAATTTGAGATAGATATTTATTCAAATAGGTATAACTATTTGAATTGGTCTGATAACCAGATATAGTTTTTAAATCTCTTATTAATTTTCAAAATATTAATAAATTAGTATTATTTTATTTTGAATAATTTTGTATGAATAGAAACAATTGTTTTATTACAAAACAAAATATCATAATGATTTAAAATAAATAATTATTTAAATAGTCATAATTATTTGAACTCACTCGGTAGATAAATTTATTTTTTAAATATTTTACTTATTGATTTTTGAAATTTTAATAAATTAGTGTTATTTTATTTCGAATAAGCCTTTATGAATAGAAATAATTGGTTTATGACAAACCAAATGGTCATAATTATTTTGAATGTGTTCAAAAAACAAATTTATTTTATACATTTTTACTTATTAATCTTTAGAATATTAGTAAATTTATATTATTTTATTTGAAATAAGCTTGTATGAATAGAAAAATAGATTTATTTTTTAAATTTTTTACTCATTAATTTTTGGAATAGTAATAAGTTAGTATTATTTTATTTCAAATAAGCCTATATACATTGATATAATTGTTTTATGGTGAAACAAAAGATCATAACGATTTGAAATAGGTAATTATTCAGATAGTTATTACTATTTGAACTTGTTCGGTAAACATATTTATTTTTTAAATCTTTGACTTATTAATTGTTGAAATATTAATAAATTAATATTATTTTAGTCCAAATAAGCTAATATGAACAAAAATAATTGTTTTATGACAAAACAAAAGGTCATATAACGATTTGAAATAAATAATTGTTCCAATAGTCATAACTATTCAAAATTATTTGGTAAACAAATTTGAAATAAGCTTGTATGAATAGCAAAAATTATTTTATGACAATACAAAAAGTTATAGCAATTTGAACTATATAATTGTTCAAATAGTTATAATTATTTGAACTTGTTCAGTAAACAGATTCATTTTTTAAATCTCTCACTTATTAATTTTTGAAATATTAATAAATTAGAATTATGTTATTCTGAATAAGCTTGTATGAACAAAAACAATTGTTTTGTGAGAAAACAAAAGGTCATAATGATTTGAAGTAGATAATTATTCAAATAATCATAATTGTTTGCACTGGTCAAGCCAAAAGATACATTTTCTAAATCCATTACTTATTAATTTTCAAAATATTAATAAATTAACATTACTTTCTTCCCAATAAGATTATATGAACAGAAACAATTGTTTTATGATAAAACAAATGGTCATAACAATTTGAAATAAATATTTGGTCAAATAGTTATAACTAATTGAATTGGTATGGCAAACATATTTATTTTTAAAATCTCTTATGTATTAATTTTTGAAATATTAATAAATTAATATTATTTTATTCCAAACAAACTTATATGAACAAAAACATTTGTTTTATGACAAAACAAAAGGTAATAATAATTTGAAATAGTTTTGTAAATAGAATTGTTATGATTGTTTCTGTTCATACAAGCTTATTCGGATTAAAATAATATTAATTTATTAATATTTTGACAATTAATAAGCGAAAGATTTAAAAAATAAATATGTTTACCAAACAAGTTCAAATAGCCAAGACTATTTGAATAATTATCTATTTCAAATAATTGTGACCTTCTATTTTGTAATAAAATAATTGTTTCAGTTAACATAAGCTTATTTGAAATAAAATAGCTCTAATTTATTAATATACCAAAAATTAATGAGTAAGAGAATTAAAAAATGAATATGTTTACCGAACAAGTTCAAATAGTTATGGCTATCTAAATATTTATCTATTTCAAAACATTATGACCATTTGTTTTGTCATAAAATAATTAGTTATGTTCATGCAAGCTTATTTCGAATAAAATAATATAAATTTATTAAAACTCCAAAAATTAATAAATAAAAATTTTAAAAATAAATATGTTTTTTTGAACACATTCAATAGTTATAACTGTTTGAACAATTATCTATTTCAAATCGTTATGACAATTTGTTTTGTCATATAAGCTTATTCGAAATAAAATAATATTAATTTATTAATATTTCTAAAATTAATAAGTAAAATATTTAAATAATAAATTTGTTTATCGAGCAAATTCAAATAATATTACTATTTGAACAATTATATATTTCAAATCTTTATGATCTTTTGTTTTATCATAAAATAATTGTTTCTATTCACACAAGTTTATTTGGAATAAAATAATACTAGTTTATTATTATTCTAAAAATTAATAAGTTAGAGATTTAAAAAATAAAACTGTTTACCGAACAAGTTTAAATAGTCATATCCATTTGAACTGTTATTTATTTTAAATCGTTATGATATTTTATTTTATTATAAAATAATTGTTTCTATTCATACAAAATTATACAAAATAAAATAATACCAATATATTACTATTTCAAAAATTAATAAAGATTTAAAAATAAATGTGTTTTCCAAAGTAGTTCAAATAGTTAAGACTATTAGAATAATTATTTATTCCAAATTATTTTGATCTTTTGTTTAGTCAAAAAATAATTGTTTTAGTTCATACATGCTTATTCGAAATATAGTAATACTAATTTATTAAAATTTAGAAAATTAATGAGAAATTTTCAAAAAATCTATTTACCAAATAAGTTTAAATTGTTATGACTATTTGAACAATTATATATTTAAAATCGTTATGACCTTTTATTTTATCATAAAACAACTATTTCAGTACATAAAAGTTTTTCCAAAATAAAATAATATTGCTTTATTAATATTTCCAAAATTAAGAAGTTGGAGTTTTAAAAAATAAATTAGTTTATCAAATTATTCAAATAATTATGGCTATTTGAATAATTATCTATTTCAAATTGTTATGAACTTTTGTTTTGTCATAAAACAATTGTTTCTCATCATAAAAGCCTATTTGGAATAAAATAATACTAATTTACTAATATTTCAAAAATTAATAAAAGATTTAAAAAGTTAATCTATTTACTGAACCAGTTCAAATAGTTATGATTATTTGAACAATTATATATTTCAAATTGTTATAACCTTTTGTTATCTCATAAAACAATTATTTCTATTCACACAAGTTTATTCAAAATAAAATAATACTAATATAATAATATTTTAAAAATTAATAACTACGAGATTTAAAAAATAAATTTATTTACTGAACTAGTTCAAATATTTAAGGCTATATGAACAATTTTTTATTTCAAATCGTTATTACCTTTTGTTTAAATAATCAAATCTATTACTATTTAATTCAAATAAATAAATATGTTTATCAAACTGGTTCAAATTAACATTATTTAAGCAATTATTCATTTCAAATCATTATAACTTTTTGTTCTGTTATAAGATAATAGTTTCTATTTATTCAAGCTTATTCGGATTAAAATAATACAAATTTATTAATTTTTGACAATTAATAAGTAAAATACGTAAAAAAATTAAATATGTTTACTAAACTAAATCAAACAGTCATGGCTATTTGAATAGTTATCTATTTCAAATCGTTATGACCTTTTCTTCTGTCATAAAAAAATTATTTCAATTCATATAAGCTTATTCAAAATAAAATAATATTAAGTTATTAATATTTTGAAAATTAATAATTAAGAGATTTAAAAAATGAATCTATTTACTGAACAAGTTTAAAAAATTATAATTATTTGAATAATTATTTATTGGAAATCGCTTTAACATTTTGCTTTGTCATAAAATGATTTTTTCTGTTCATACAAGCTTATTTTGAATAAAATAATACAAATTTATTAAATTAAGACAATTAATAAGTAAAAGATTTAAAAATAAATCTTTTGTTGAACAAGTTCAAATCGTTATGACTATTTAAACAATTATTTATTTCAAATTGTTATGACTTTTTGTTTTGTCATAAAACAATTATTTTTGTTCATACTAGCTTATTCGAAATAAAATAATATTAATTTATTAATATTTTGATAATTTATAAGTAATAGATTTAAAAAATAAATATGTTTGCCAAACAAGTTCAAATAGTCATGACTATTTAAATAATAATCTATTTCAAATCATTGTGAGCTTTTGTTTTATAATAAAATAATTACTTCAATTCATATAAGCCTATCTAAGATAAAATAATATTCAAAAATTAAAGAGTAACAGAATTAAAAAAAAATGAATTTTTTTATTGATCAAGTTGAAATAGTTATGACTATTTAAATAATTATCTATTTCAAAACATTATGATATTTTGTTTTGTTATAAAACAATTGGTTATGTTCATGCAAGCGTATTTTGAATAAAATAATACAAATTTATTAATATTCCAAAAATTAATAAATATAATTTTAAAAAATAAAGCTATTTTCTAAACACATTCAAATAATTATGACTATTTGAACAATTATCTATTTCAAATCATTATGACCATTTCTTTATTCAATAATCAATAATATTTTAATAATTTGAAATTATTTTATTCTATTTAATAGATAAAATAGATATATCAATGATATATAAATTAAATTAAAATATATCAATATTCATTAATTAATAATTAATGATATTAAATAATTAAAATATATAAAACTATATATATTATATAGTTATTAATATTAATATTAATCATTTATATATTAATTTTGAAATTAATATATAAATTATTATAATTTATTAAATTATTTCAATGTGTCATGAGTATAATTAATTATGATAGATCATAAGAATAAATAATTAGATTTATTTTTAGATAATTATATATAATAATAAAATAAATATTGATTATCATTATATTAAATTTATTAAAATAATAATAAACTATGACAATTTATCTGTACATATATAAATTTAATTTTATATTATGAATATAACTAATCATGATTAATACAATATATATTAAATAATATAAAAGAATTAAATTAAATTATATATAAATTGTTAAATATTAATTACTAATTATAATTTAATTAATTATTCAAAATATTTTATTTATTAATATATTTAATAATATAGATAATAAAAATAATTCAATTATAATCTATATAGTTAATAATTTAATAAATTAAATTATTAAATTTAACAATTTATATATTATATTTATAAATTAATATAATATTTAATTAGAATATTTATAATTATTTAATTTTATCTAGTAATTATAAATTAATAGATAAAATCCTCCAATTTTATAATAATTAATTAAATATTTTAATTTAATAGATATTGATGTATTTTAAAATTATTAACAATCATTAAATATTAACAATTATTTTATTTTGATCACTATTAATATTGTATAATAATATTAAAACATGTATTTAATTAAGTTTATCTTTAATTGTTATAATTATTTATTAGTAATTAATTTATCATAAATATTAATAATTGACGAATAGATAATAGAAATTAGAATTATTTTATTTTGAATAAGTTTATATGAACTGAAACAATTATTTTATGACAAAACATCATAATGATTTTAATATTAATAATATTAGTATTATGATAATAATTAAAATTTTCCTAATAATATTATTCATTAGAGTTTGTTCAGTAACAAACATTCAATTATAAATTTAATAATAAAATATAATTTTAATTTTAATAAATATTATTTGAAATATTTATCATTTTAAATTATAATGATAATTTATTAATTGTTCATAAATAATTGTCTATTATCTATTTCAAATTTTTAAAATTAGTTATATCTAATTTAATTAATAAATTAAGTATTACACTATTTATTAACTTTTGTTTATAAACCTTTTTAAAATCATAAAATAATTTATAAAATCATAATTAATTGGACTAATTACTAAATCTATACAATTATTAATTAATATTATATTTATTATACTATTATTATGATACATAAATATATATTTTATTAGTGTAAAACTAATATTATATAATTTTAAATTATAATTATATATTATACTATATTAGTTTAATATTAATTCTAATAGTGAAATATGTATAACGTATTAATATAATATTATTAATTATTATTATGTAATGAATATTTAATTGTAATTATTATTAAGATTATTATATAAATTAATATTAATATAATTATTATAAATTATTAACAAATTGTAACTATTATTATTATTATTATTATTATTATTATAATAAGTTATAATTAAACTATACATGCTTATATTAAATAATATATGTTATATTAATTAATTAACTAATAATTTGTAAATATAATATTAATTTAATAATATTATGAAAATTAATAATTTAATTAATAATTAAAAATTATTAACTATAAAATTATTAACTATATTAAATATGCATTATATTTTTACTTAATATAAATAAAATTTATTATTTAAACTTGATTAAGGTTAATTTATAATAAACTAAAAATTATAATATTCTATTATTATAAATATAATATTTATATTAAAATTATATGTTATACAATATTAATAATTATTTGTATTAATTTATTAACAAAATTAATAAATTAATTATTAATATTTATTATAATTATATATAATTATATTATTTAATTATTATTATAAATTTGTATGAACTATATCCAAATAAAATAGTTATATTAATACTAATTTAAATTAATATTTGAACTTTAATATATTAAATATTTAAAGTTTAATATTTGAATTGTTCCTACAATTTAAGTTATAAGTTAACATATAACTTAATTATCAATAATTAAATTATAATAAGTTCTAGTTATATGTTAATAATAAATATGCATTATAAATTATTTATAACTATTTATAATAATAAAATTATTTGTAAATAAATTTGTTACTTTATTATCAAATTATTTTATTACGATACTTTATTATAATAATTATTATTATTATTTTAATTTGAAATATAATATTATATTTATAGTCTTAATATAATTAAATCATTTCAAACATACCTATGACCTTTTGTTTCTAATTCTGATATATAAGGGTTTAGTCCAAATTAATTTAATTAATTAAAGCTTTATACCAATTTTATGATTATTCATTATTATAAATATATATAATAGGAACATTAATTTAAAAAAAATTATAATAAAATTATTAATTATTAATAAGTAATTTATTATTAATAAATAATAAATTATATTTATAATTTAATTGTAAGTATGGATAATCTTTTATGATTATTATAATAAGTACTATTTAATAATTATTGCTTATAATTTATATTATTGAAATAATAATTATATAATAATTATTATATTATTTATTATTAATAATAATTAATTTATATATTTATAAATATACATATAAGCAATATATTATATTAATTATAGTTATAAATATAATAAACAAAAGTAGAATATATAATAGATTAATATAATTTGTAATTATTTATTTTAATTTAGTTTGTATATATAGATTTATTTAAAGATTAAATTTAAAATATTTGTAATTATATTATATATAATTATTAATTTATATAAATATTAAATATAATTATAAATATTTTAATAATAAATTGTACACTATAATTATATTATTATAATATTATAATATATTATATAATAAATTTATTTTTAAATCTCTTATTAATTCTAGAAATATTAATAAATTAATAGATAATAATAATATCTATTATTAATAATAACTATTTCAATTATTTCCAATATAATCATATTGTTAATTATAATTAACAATACTAAATAAAATTAGTATAATTAAAATAATTATGACTAATAATAATTAAATTATAATAATTTAATTTTGAAAAAAGCCTTTTTCAAAATTAAGTTATATAAATTAAATCATTCTTATTTTGTATTATATAAATCCTAAACCGATTATTATATGTAAAATAATATAAATTAACAACTTATTACTATATTTAATATATTGTAATATATTTATATTTAAATATATAAATATAATATTTTTATAATTATATAATTATAATTTATAATTATTAATTATAAATTTAATATTTATAAATATAGTTAATAATTTTAAAAAGTATAATAATAAATAATATTTATATATATTATAACACTATCGTAAATTATTATAAATAATTTATCAGATTATTTGACTATAATATAATAATATAATTTATTAAAATAATTTTTTTAGTTCATACATACTTATTCAAAATAAAATAATACTAATTTATTAACATTCAAAAAATTAATAAATAAATTACATTACTTTATTTCGAATAAGATTATATGAATAGACAAGGCTGGTTATTATTTGTTCAAATGAATAAGTAATTTATTAATTACTTATTTAATTTATTATAAAAATTAAATAAGTTAAACAATAACTCCCAAGCACCAACACCCAAGCGCATGCCCCAACACCCTTTGCAAACACCCCATGCCACCTAGGCGAGCCTCAGTATAGACCCTACCCAAGATATTGGCTAACACAAAAAAATCCCTTCACCTGGCCTTCACTTACTCCAGTATAAACCTTACCAGTGCCAATCGAAGTTGCACACACCAAACTCCTCTCCTATCAATACTAGCTCTTAGCTTACCCCCAAACATCAATCCCTACTCTCACGCAAATCCAGTCTTATCCTCATTTGGATCACCCACCTGAGCAATGAAACACCATCGACCCCAATCAAAACCTACCACTAGCACTAAGCCAAACACCAACATCAACCTCACACACCCCAAAACGGTTTTTTCCCATCTAAAATGTCCCTTATCAAATAATATTTAACAATAAATATAGTTATGTCAGTATTTTAATAAAAAATATTAATCAATTATTTTATAAGCTATTTTCAGAAATTAATTAATAAATTTAACAATTAGAATATTAAATCTCTTACTTATATTAAACTCGTATTTTAGTTAAATTAGTTTATTTTTTAAATTTTTACATATTAACTCTATTTAATAAGTTAATAAAATTTTATAATTTTTATATAACCTACACCTTTTAAATCTGTTTACCGAACAAGTTCGAATAATTATGGCTATTTGAACAATTATTTATTTAAAATAATTATGACTATTTGTTTTGTCATAAAATAATTGTTTTAGTTCATAAAACTTTATCCAAAATAAAATAATACTACTTTAGTAATATTTCAAAAATTAATAAGTAATTAATTTAAAAGAACAAATCAATTTACCCAATCAGTTCACATAATTATAGCCATTTAAACAACTATCTATTTCAAATTGTTATTACCTTTTGTTTTATCATAAAACAATTGTTTGTCAACATACAAGCTTATTTGAAATAAAATAATACCAATTTATTAATATTTTAAGATTAATAAGACATTTAAAAAATAAATTAATTTATTGAACCAGTTCAAATAGTTATGACTATTTGAATAATTTTCTATTTCAAATTGTTATAACCTTTTGTTCTATCATAAAACAATTGTTTTTGATCATACAAGCTTATTTGAAATAAAATAATACTAATTTAGCAATATTCTAAAAATGAATAACTAAGAGATTTAAAAAATAATAATTTAGTATGGGGAATATTATTATTTTATTAAAATTAATAATTAATAATAGATCTAAAAAATAAATCTTTTTAAATATCTATTAATTAATAAAAATCAATAATTAAAATCAATATTTAGATAATTAGATATAAATTTAATTATTAAAATTTTATTATAAATTAATATAATCTCATTAAATATTTATTAAAATCATAACCCCTTAGATTTAATATGAATTATTAATTAATAATTTATTGATTTATTTTATTTATCATAATAAAAGTTCATACTTTTAATAATTTAATATAATAATCCTTATTAATTGTAAGGATTTATAATAATTATTAAAATATTTAATTGTTCGAATCGTTATCAATTAATAAAAAGCTTAATATTAATATCAATATTAAATTAGTATTAATATTAAACAACATTGATAATTGTTCTTATCGATTATATTATTTTAAATAATAAAACTACAATTAATATAAATATCGAATAAAATAATATTAATTTAATTAATTACTTGAAAATTAATTATAATTATTAATTATAAATATTTGTTTTATGATAAGCTTAAATTTTAATAATGTTTAATTAAGTCAAAATATAAGAATTATAATAAAATATAATATATATTATTTAATATTTTATAATTAAAACTTATTAACATATAAATTATATTTAATTATATAATTTTTAAAAATAATATAATATTATTATATTAATTGTTATAATAACTATTTATTAAAAATTCCAATTATAATATAAATATAATATATAATTGGATATTAATTGTTTATCAATTTAATATAATAATAGATTAATTATTTATTTATTTTTTAAATCTCTTACTAATTAATTTTCTAAATATTAACAAATTAGTATTATTTTATTTTGAACAAACTTATCTTAACAAAAACAAAAAGTAATAATGATTTGAAATAAATAATTGTTCAAATAGTTATAATTATTTTCTAAATCTCTTATAATATTTTGAAGTTTTAATAAATTAGTTTTAATAGTAAATGTATTATTTTATTAATAACTAATATTTGAATGAACATTTAAAGATTTGTTAATATTATTAATAAAGTAGTACTATCGATTTATACTTATTAAATAGTTTATTGTTATCGATTAATATTATCAATATTATAGTATAATTTGAATAATATTAATAATAAAGCTTATCATTATTAAATAAGATAATCATTTAATTAATGTTTCAAATTATTATTAAATATTAATTATTTATTTTAAACATTAAATTTTAATAATTATAATTAATAATTATCTTAATAATAGTTATTATTTAAAGTAATAATTATATCAATAACATTTAATATAATAAATTTATTAATGATAATTTGGAAGATTTTTATATATATTAATTTAAATATTAATATTATTCATATTATAATAATTATTATTCAAATTAGGATATAAATAGTATCATTAGTATTATTTTTAAACGAATAAGCTTCTATGATTAGAGATAATTGTTTCATGACAAAACAAAGATCTTAACGATTTAAGATTGATAATTGCTTGAATAGTCATAACTATTTGAACTGGTTCGATAAACAAATTTATTTTTTAAATCTCATTAATTTTTAAAATATTAATAAATTAGTATTATTTTATTTCAAATAAGCTTGCATGATCAAAAACAATTATTTTATGACAATACAAAAGGTCATAATGATTTGAAATATTAATTGATTCAGTAAACAGATTTATTTTTTACTTACTAATTTCAAAAATATTAATAAACTAGTATTATTTTATTTCGTCTAGGCTTGTATTAACTGAAATAATTGTTTTATGACAAATTAAAATAATTAAATTATTCGAATAGCTATTTATTTAATCAATTAATAAATAAATATATTTAATTTTTAAAACAATTACTTAAATAGTAAAAATTAAACAATAAATTTAGTAACAAAATATTTAATAGATAATTATTAAATATTTTAATTAATAGATATAATATTGATATAGCTATTATCTATTTTTAATCAGAAAGCCAAAAAAAATAATATATTATATAAATATACAATCTATTAAATAGATTTAATAATTAATAAATTATTTAAAATAATTGCAATCAATAATAGCATAATAATATTAATAAGTATATAATATATTATTAATAATTAATAATATAAATTTAATAATTGTTTATAATTATTACTAAATTAATTACTAATATCTTATAATAATTACTATTTTGAATTATAATGTAATAATAACAATTATAGTATAATTATTAGCTAATATAGAGATTATAATATTAATAATTTAAAGAGTAACTAATTTTATAATAATTAATAATTATAAGTATTATAATCTCTATATAACAATAATTATTAATTGTATAAATTGATATATTTGTTATTATTATTATAATTAATCTAAATTAGATTAATTAGTTATAATCTAATTTATATGTATATTACAACTATATTTATGTCTTATATTTTTAGTTATTATAATATTATAACTTTATATTGTATTTATTTTGAAAAGATTTGGATATCTTATTCAAATACTAGTTTCTTTAACACGTGCCATGTGATGTACGAAAATATTTTGTTGTATTTTTTGTAATTACTTTTTTAATTCATTTTAAAATTTTATATTACTTAATAAAAGAATGTACATATTTTCAAAATTATATAAGGACTAAACATATATACAATATGTAATTAATATTATTTAAATTATTTTCTAAATTAATAAGTAAAAAAATTAAAAAATAAATATAATTATATATTAATAATTATTATAAATTATATTAAATTAAATATTCAAATGATATATTAACTATAATTATTAATAATATAAATATAATTATAATATTATTAATTAATAACAAATATTATTTAAATATTTTAATAATAATATCA
Organism: Durio zibethinus; assembly: GCF_047325235.1. NCBI lineage: Eukaryota > Viridiplantae > Streptophyta > Magnoliopsida > Malvales > Malvaceae > Durio > Durio zibethinus. The sequence goes on along the minus strand of NC_143188.1, from coordinate 8,480,292 downwards.
TATATAATAATTATAATTGATATTATAATATATATTTATAAATTACTATAAAATAATTAATATAATTTTTAATTATATGTCAAATATTATTCTTAAGGTTTAATTATACTAATAATAGTACTTATTATTAGTTAATATATATCAATTAAATTATTATTAACGTACAAGTAAATAGTTATATTTTATGATATAACAAGTATTTAGAATATGATTATTATTCTATAATTTTTAATAAACTATTTGCAAAATATAGTTTAATAACTAAAAGAGTTATTCAATTAAATAACCATCTTATTTACTATAATATATATAATCTATATATATATAATTATATATTATATATAAATAAATAAATATTATATTTATTATATTAAATTATTAATTAATAATATTAATTAATTATAATATTTAATATTAATTATTATTACAATACTTAAATTAATAGAATACTAATTAAATATTTAAAATATAAAACTATTAGTGTAAATAATCCCTAATTAATAAATATATTTTAATTTTATTATTAATATATATAATTATAAGTAATTATAAGTAATAATTATATAATAAATTAATATTTATTACTATACAAATTTATCTAATAACTATTTTATTAATTATAACTATTATAATTATAATAACAATATTTAAATATTTATTAATAATATATTAGTAATAATTAAATATTAGTATATTATACAATTAATATAATTATAATTTTATATTCATTAATATAAAATTTTATATTTAGTAATTATTATCATTACAATAATAAATAGTTATTTATTTATAAATAATAATATCTGTAGCTGAGCCGTTCCAATCGAGCCATTTTGTTTTTTTGGTATTTTTATGTTTTTTCTTAGTTTTTATTTTTTTTATGTGCTTATTTTTTTCCCTTAGTATTTTTGCATGATTAAATTTAGAAAAAATTAAAAATTAAAAAAATAAATTTTGGGAATAAATATTAATTATCCAATATTGGAATTTATAGAAATTTCAAATCGTAAATTTCTATAAAATTCCTAGGTGAGAAATTTTGTCTAAATTTTTTCCAAATGGTGGAATAATTTAGATAAGGTTTTAATAACAACAATTAATATTTATTTTCAAACAAAAAAATAAAAAATAAGAACTTGGTTAAAAATATTTGATAATTATCCAAGGATGAGAATCTTAGAAATTTCAAATGGTAAATTTTCTAAGCAATCTCTAGGTGAGAAATTTCTTTAAATTTGTCTCAAATGGTGGAAGAATTAAAATGAAATTTCAAGAAAAGTAATTGTCATATTATTTCCCTTCCAAAAAAAAGAAATAAAAAAATTTTTAAATAGGCCCAAATGGTAAAAAATTTAGAAATTCAAAAAAATATATATTTCTAAATTGACTCAAATGGTGAAAAATTTAGAAATCCAAAAAAAATAATAAAATAAATAAATAAAGAGAATTTTTAAATAGGTCTAAATAGTAAAAAATTTAGAAATTCAAAAGAGAAAATATTTCTAATTTGGCCCAAATGGTGGAATAATTAGATATATTTTCAATAAAAAAATAATAATAAAAATTAATTAAACTTTTTTTCAATGACGGAGCCTCCTCAAGGAAACAAATGGGATCCTCAAATACTTTTGAGATGAGAAAATATTTTTAAGAATTCTACCAGATTGATGGAACAATCTTATAAATTATTTCTAATATTTAACATAAAAATTTGAAACCACTAGACTCAAGAACATAGGATAAATTTAAAATAAAATGGTACCATCTTTGAAATTATAAACTTAATTATAAGTATTTAGTAAATTGCTTATTAATAAATTACTTTTATTCTATTTCAAATGAGCTTGTATGAGCTGAAATAATTATTTTATGATAAAATAAAAGGTTATAACAATTTGAAATAAATTATATTATCTATTAATAATTATAATTATTTGTAATTAAAACATTTCAAATCTCCTACTTATTAATAAAAAATTTATGAAATATCAATAAATTTATTATTAATATTATTGTTTATATTAATTATAGTTTATTAATTTTATTAATAATTCAATTAATATTACATATATAAAATTAGTTATGACTATTTAATAACAATCTCTAATATTAAATACTAATAGATATAATAATAGTTAATAAATTAAATATAATAGTTAAATTATAATAATTAATAAGTAAATGTTTATCATTATAATTTATTTAAATTATTTAATTATATAATATTATTATATAGTAAATATTTAAATTAAATATTTATTATAATATAATAAATATTATATTATTATATTATTAATTTAATTATATAATAATATTAATTTTATTAAACAATTGATAATAGTTATGTATAATTTATCAAACTAATATTTAGGTAATTAATAATATTAATTAATTAATATTCTGTTATATTAAATAATTAATAAGAATTTATTTAATATATTGTTAAAGATATATTATTTTCTTTAAATAATTAATACTAATTTATTAAAATTTCAAAAATTAATAAGTAAAAAATTTTAAAAATAAAACATTATTATTCAGAATAATAAAAAAATAATACTATATCCACTTACAAAATGTGAAGAGTTTATTATGATATTAATATAAAATAATTTCAATATTTTCCAATGTTAACTATTAATAATTATTATTAATTTTTATATTATTATTACAAATATTTTTGTTATTAATAAATTACTAATAAATTAATATTTATACTATAATATCTAAATAATAATTTTAATATTATTATATTTAATTAATCATAAAATATTTGTTTCATGTCTTATAAGCTTATTTGGAATAAAATAATCCAAATTTATGAACCTTTGGAAAATTAATAAGCAAAAGATTTGAAAAAATAAATTTGTTTACTAAACAAGTTTAAAAAGTTATTACTATTTGATCAATTATTTTTATAAAATCATTATGACCTTTTATTTTGACATAAAACAATTGTTTTAATTCATAAAAGCTTATCCAAAAAAAAAAATTAATAAGCAGGAGTTTAAAAAAATAAATTTGTTTATCGAGCAAATTCAGATAATTACGACTATTTAAACAATTATCTAGTTAAAATTATTATGATATTTTGTCATAAAATAATTGTTTCAGTTCATAAAAGCTTATTCAAAATAAAATAATTCTAATTTATTAATATTCTAAAAATTAATAAGTAAGCGATTTAAAAAGTGAATCTATTTGCTAAATTAGTTTAAATAATTATGGTCATTTCAACAATTATCTATTTCAAATCGTTATCACCTTTTTTTTGTCATATAACAATTGTTTTTTATCATACACGATTATTCAAAATAAAATAATAATAATTTATTAATCTTTAAAAATTTAATAAGAGATTTAAAAAATGAATCTGTTTATCAAATCTGTTCAAATAGTTATGACTATTTGAACAATTATATACTTCAAATCACTATAACCTTTTGTTATGTCATAAAACAATTATTTCTGTTTATACAAGCTTATTCAAAATAAAACAATATTGATCTAATAATATACCAAAAATTAATAACTAAGGGATTTAAAAAATAAATTTGTTTGTCGAACCAATTCAAATAGTTAAGACTATATGAACAACTATCTATTTCAAATCATTATGACCTTTTTGTTTTGTCATAAAATAATTTTCTCAATTCATACTAGCTTATTCGAAATAAAATAAAATGAATTTATTAATATTTCAAAAAATAATAAGAGATTTAAAAAATAATTTTGTTTACCTAACTAGTTCAAAAAATTATAATTATCTATTATAAGATTAATTAATTAAAATTATCTATTTTAATCAATAATTATTAATTAGATTAACGATTTGATCATTGATATTCAAGTAATATTAATTATACTATTAAACCCAATTTTAATATTACTAATTGAATTAAAACATATAATAATTAGATTAAAAATTATAATTATTTATTATTATTATTTTAATCTATTCAGTTAATAATTTAATAAATTATAGATTATACATAACTAAATAATTAGATTGCTTATATAATAATAATAATAGTTTAATAATTTTTACTAATAATATATCTATTTTTTACACAAAATGCAAAGTGGGGTTGAAAATCAACAAAAAGGATCGATCCCCCCACGTAGGAGATCGATCACCTATGCATAGGATCGATCAGGTAGGTGTTTTTCACACATAAAATGGGCTTTCCTATAATTGACCCAATTGATCCCTACATGAGGGGATCGATCCCCTAATGCCCAAAAAGCCCCAACAGCTATTTTTTTGTCTGATATTTTGTAGGTTTGAAGCATTAAATGCAAAGCAACAGTATCTATTCCTTTCTACATATAAATGAAGACTTTCACTACAAATCAATTATAAGAAAAGCTAAGAGAACTTATTGCCTCCACCATCTACTTCAAACATTCAAACCAGTTCAAAAAAAGAAAAGTGCAAAAAATCCCTTATTAATAACTGATTATAAAATAGATTATATAAATATTAAATAAGTTAATTATTTTAATTAATTAATAAATTCATATATTAATTAGTTTTAATAATTAATTATTAAACATATTAATAATTATTATTTAATAATTAATATCAATAATATTAAAATGATATATAGTTATTAATATTAATAAATTATTAGTTAATACTTTAATTAATATTTAAATATATTAATTTTATTCGAAATTGAAATATTTTAATTTAATTCAAATTAATAATTAATATAATTTAATATAAAATAAATTTTTAATTTAAATAATAGATAATTAACTTAACAATTGAAGTTAAGAATAATCCTTGTTATTAATAAATTGTTTTTTATTTGAGCAATTATGTCAAAATACTAATTTGTTAATATTTTGACAATTAATAAGTAAAAAATTTTAAAAATAAATATATTTACCACACTAGATCAAATAATCAAGACAATTTGAATAATTATCTATTTTAATGACCTTTTGCTTTGTCATAAAAGAATTGTTTCAATTCATATAAACTTATTCAAAATAAAATAATACTAATTTATTAATAATCCAAAATTTTATAATAAAAAGATTTAAAAAATGACTTTGTTTTCTAAACAAATTTAAATAATTAGGACTGTTTACATAATTATCTATTTGAAATAACTATAACCTTTTGTTTTGTCATAAAAGATTTTTTTTTTGTTCATCTAAGCTTATTTTGAATAAAATAATACATATTTATTAATATTAAGACAATTAATAAGTAAAAGATTTAAAAAAATAAATCTGTTTACCAAACAAGTTCAATCATTATGGCTATTTAAGCAATTATTTATTTCAACTTGTTATGACTTTTTGTTTTGTCATAAAACAATTATTTTTGTTCATACAAGTTTATTCAGATTAAAATAATATTAATTTATAAATATTTTGACAATTAATAAGTAAAAGATTTAAAAAATAAATATATTTACTAAACAAGTTCAAATAGTCATGAATATTTGAATAATTATCTATTTCAAATCATTATGACCTTTTCTTTTATAATAAAACACTTGTTTCAATTCATATAAGCTTATTTGAAGTAAGATAATACTAATTCATTAATATTCTGAAAATTAATGAGTAAGAGAATTAAAAAAAGAATATATTTACTGAATAAGTTTAAATAATTATGACTATCTGAACAATTATTTATTTCAAAACATTATGATTTTTTATTTTGTCATTAAATAATTGATTCTGTTCATGCAAGCTTATTTCAACTAAAGTAATTTAAATTTATTAATATTCCAAAAATTAATAAGTAAAACTTTAAAAAATAAATATATTTTATGAACAATTTCAAATAGTTATAACTATTTGAATAATTATCTATTTCAAATTATTATGACCTTTTGTTTTGTCATAAACCAACTATTTCTATTCATAAAAGATTTTTTGAAATAAAATAATATTAATTTATTAAAATTCAAAAAATTAATAAGTAAAATATTTAAAAAATAAATCTGTTTATTGAGCAAGTTCAAATAGTTATGACTATTGGAATAATTATTTATTTCAAATCGTTATGATCTTTTATTTTATCATAAAACAATTAATTCTATTCATACAATTTTTTTTGAAATAAAATAATTTTAATTTATTAGTATTCTAAAAATTAATAAGTTTGAGATTTAAAAAATAAATTTGTTTACCGAACATGTTTAAATAATCATGTTTATTTGAACTATTATCTATTTCAAACCATAATGACATTTTGTTTTGTTGTAAAACGATTATTTCTATTCATGTATAATTATTCAAAATATAATAATACTGATCTATTAATATTTTGATAATTAATAAGAGATTTGAAAATAAAATCTATTTACTGAAATAGTTCAAATATTTATAACTATTTAAATAATTATCTATCTCAAATCTTTATGATATTTATTTTGTCATAAAACAAGTGTTTCTTTTCATACTGGCTTATTCAATTCAAATAATACTAATTTAATAATATTCCAAAAATTAGTAAGAGATTTAAAAAAATAAATGTGTTTGTCGAATCAGTTCAAATAGTTAGACTATTAGAATAATTATCTATTTCAAATAATAAGTATTTGATCAAACAAGCTTATTCGAAATAAAATAATAATAACAATTTATTAATCTTTCAAAAATTAATAAGAAATTTAAAAAATAAATATGTTTACCGAACCAGTTCAAATAGTTATAACTATTTGAACAATTTTATATTTCTAATCGTTATAACCTTTTGTTATGCCATAAAATAATTATTTCTATTCGTTCAAGCTTATTCGAAATAAAACAATACTAATCTAATAATATTCTAAAAATTAATAACTAAGTGATTTAAAAAATATGTCAAATTAGTTCAAATAGTTAAGACTATATAAACAATTATCTAATTCAAATCATTATGACTTTTTATCTTGTCATAAAAAATTTTTTTCAATTCATACTAGCTTACAAACCAAGCCAACAAAGCAAAAAAAAAATTACAAACAACCACAGTCCTCTATTGAGGAATCCATCGGGAAAAAAAAAAAAGAAACAGAAAAGGGCCCGTTGAGGATGAAAGGGGCTTTCAGTCATGGGATTTTTTTTTTTTTGTTTTTATGAGTGACTTGGGAGAGTATTTTTAAGATTTTGGGAAAGGAGAGAAAAGAGCTATTTTTTTGGGCGGTGGGAACAATGGCGCCGTATGGAGGTCAGCGCGGGCGAGGAGACTTTTGGATGATCTGAACCGGTAGAAAGAAAGGATGGAAGGGGAGAAACAACATACTTTGGTTTCAGGACGACCGGAAGGCGAGAAGAGTGTGAACGGCGGTTTAAAATTTCGGGTTAAAGTTTCAGATCTAAGCTATTATGAGGTGATTTGCGAAAAACAGAGGCTGAATCTAAGACAAGAAGGAAGAGAGGAGTCCACGGCTGAAATTTTGGAGTCAACTGACGCCGAACGGCTGCGGTGAACGGCGGCCGGGTCGGCTACCGTCGTCGGGATCTGGGTTAGGGGAGAGTGGCCGGGTGTGTCTTTTTGGAGAGAAAATGTTGCATTTGATGCAAAAAACGGAAAACTCAGGTTTGATGCTCCTGACCGGACCCTCTTACAATGTTTGTATTTAGCAAAGTGATCAATGAATATCGAATTGTCTAATGATGTTGTAGATAAGGTATGTGCCACTGACATTTTTATTACCTTGTATATTTTATCTAATTACAGGTATGCACAGTACAAGAGAATATTAGAGGAAATTGACAAGTATGAAGGTGGTTTGGAGGCATTTTCTCTTGGCTATGAGAAGCTTGACTTCACATACAGGTTACTGTTCTTCCAAATATCTAATTGTTAGCATGGACTTATTTTTCATAACTGTAATGTTTCATATTAATTGTAGCTCCCATGGTTGCATGTTATTGCCTTTTATGCTAAATATAATTTGTTTTGATTTATTACTCTTTCTAGTTCAAATGAGCAATTTTCAATTAAATAAAATTAGTGTTGGAATATTCTTGTGATTGATTTGTGTGGGAATAGTGTACATGATTTTCCAGATCTTTTATTTTTATATGTTTAAAATTTAGGCAGATCAATCTAAGAAAGAAATCAGTTCCTTGATGCTCAACAAAGTATGGAGCAAGTATTTGGTTCTTTGGTGCAAGAAAAAATTGAGAATTTTATTAAAGCCCTTAGAATTTGTCATTTCTTTATTTTTTCACTTTTATATGTTTATTTTATTTATTTATTTATTTATTTGTGAATGTCTTCTCCTTGTTTCCTTTATCATTTCTTTGTATTACATTGCTTAATAGCTATCTTGTTAACTTTAATTTTTAGTAAAAATGTTATTCTCCATTCATGTTTTCTTTTTTTGTCTTAGAAGTTGTTTTATGATAAGCTGATATTGCTTTTTTTTTTTTTATATAATCTCATCTAGCTTTCAGTGAGACAGGAATAACTTATAGGGAGTAGGCACCAGGAGCTGGGGTTTTTTATGCATCATTTTAACATTTTGAGATTTTAACCATTAATCTTACTAACTTCTATGCAATCAAAAAAGTTTTATTAACTTCTAGGTGTTTTGTTTTCTCTTCAATTTTTGTGATTATTTTACTGCATTTTCTTTTTCAGTCAGCAGCACTGATTGGAAATTTTAACAATTGTAACCTAATGCAGATATTATGGGCCGGGTATGTTATGCTTTCTTGTGCAAGAATAAATGCCATGTGTGCATTGAATTGATATTTTTCATGTCTGTAAGAACTGACCTGCCATTGATGGGTTACTTGACATTAAGCAAAGTTCATAATAATTGAGCAATACTTTAGTAGGTGCACCTACAAGTGATTTTCTTTGAATGCTTTATGAATCTTCTCTTTCTATACATTACATAAATAATGCAGTCACAAGATGGAGCCGGGTATGTTATGCTTTCTTGTGCAAGAATAAATGCCACGTGTGCATTGAATTGATATTTTCCATGTCTGTAAGAACTGACCTGCCATTGATGGGTTACTTGACATTAAGTGAAGTTCATAATAATTGGGCAATACTTTAGTAGGTGCACCTACAAGTGATTTTCTTTGATTGCTTTCTGAATCTTCTCCTTCTATACATTACATAAATAATGCAGTCACAAGATGGAGTTGGTGCTGTCAAAATATCAGTAACTCCGCACTTTGTTTCTGAGGCAGCTTTCTTGCAATTTTATATCTATTGATGAACTACACATCATTTGTGTTGCTTTTAATGAGCTACTGTATTCCCTTCTTTTCTCTTCGACTCTGACCAATGTGCTCTACGATGTATGCCTTAAGAAACTGTAGTATTTGCAATACCATCTGTTCATAAGTAAATGCTTATATCTTCTCTAAATGCACATGCTGAAAGAAGTTAAAAGTTATGTAAGTTTGGTTTTTCAAAACACTTAGCTTAATGTTGAATCTGAATGTAATCATGTGTGTTGATTTACATTGGCAGTGATTTATTGTCTATTTCTATATTTAAATAACATCTAGTGTTTAATACTACAAATATTAATTGTTTTTTAACAGAATGAGTTTGGTGTCTGGGAGATCTTTTGGCCTAATAATGCTGATATTTCACCACCAATTCCCCATGGTTCTCAAGTGAAGGTAAATTAACTATAGATGCATATAAGTTTGGCTCTTGAAAGTTATTGTGCTTACATTCAAATGCTACTTGTTTATTATTTCCTTTTTCCACTTTTTAAGTCAGAGTAAAAAGAAACTATAAAAACTTACAACTCTTTCCTTGTAGATCAACAATGTATTTAACCTTTTGATCATGACCTGTGGACCAGGAACCTTTAAGTATGATGCATTTTTTTTTACACTGATCCTATTGCATGTGTATATGGTTTGAATAAATCATTGGTTTGTACTACAACCTTCACAATAATTAATTATTAGAATTCATGACATGAAGGCATTGAAGTATTTAATGGGTTGGTCTCCGAGTCAAGCAAAATTATTCAAGGTAGCTGAGTTCGAATCCAACTAACTCCCGCCCCAAAAAGAAGGGAGAAAGAAAGAAAAGATGAAGATGAAAAAAAAAATATTTCTCTGGTATTACTAAATAATGAGTATTACTTTAGTTAATGATAATGCAAATGCCAAATAGCTAGTGACTTGGATCTTTGTTAACTGTTTTGTGTATAGAAACTTCTTAAATAGCAGTTTCAAATCAATAACATGGAAGTTGGTGTGATTGCATTTTATTATGATTCTTCACCCATTTCTAAAACCCATTAAGAAGCCTAAATTTGCAATTAAACCAAAATTTATCTCTAGTTTTCATCATACTATTATTCAAAGAAAATTTGTCCCACAAACACCTTCAGTCTTTATCTTCCATGCTACATTTTGATATGGTTAATCCATTTCCTAGTTTTCTTAATATTATCAACTCTGAGATGCAGGAGCCAATAATTAGCACATATGCCAACTTTAGAGATGATGTGCTTCCCCACATTAAAAGACTTGGATATAATGCTGTTCAAATCATGGCTATTCAAGAGCACTCGCATTATGTTAGATTTGGGTATTATCTCCATCAAAATATCAACTCATCTTTATTTGTTGCTGTTTATGTTTGTTAACTTGTACTAAAATGTTATGTTTTGGATGTAAACAGAAATATTTCTTCAGAATTTAGTTTTGGTTATGGAAACTAACCTCTTCTACTTTTAACAAGTTGCATTTAATATGTTGCAGGTATCATGTGACAAACTTCTTTGCACCAAGTAGCCGTTTTGGCACCCTTTATGATCTTAAGTCACTGATAGATAGGGCTCACGAGTTGGGTCTACTTGTTCTTATGGATATTGTGCACAGGTAATAATTGGACTTGTAGGAGAATATTATTTCTAGAAACACACCCTTCAGCTTTATTAGCTGTTACAGTTTTTGTGCAAACGGTTTTTCCCAGCTTTTTCGTACCAAAAATGAACATATAAACTCTTTTTCTTCTTCTTTTCCTGCTTAGACTGTATGGTCATTCTTCCAGTAGACTTGATGCAAATATGGCCATCAGAATTTAGGTTGTTATTGTTCCTTTCTTTTACTATGTTTTTTCTAGTTGTTTTTGGCTTCCTAAAAGGTTTCTAAAGAACAAACCTAAAGGGGAGAAAGCAAAGTCATAATTGTTTGAAAATATATATGATTAAATGCAATAGAATTTTTAGTATAATTGTTCTATTAAAAGAGGAATCATAGTATTTTGTTCTACAAGAGATTATATTTTTTATTTTTAATTCTTTTAAAGTATTATTGTCTTTTCTACCGAAATGTACTTTCTGCTTCTGGAAACAAAAAGCTAGTAGCAAAAACAACTACCAAATGGAATCTTACTGTATTGTTTACAGTGAAAATTTTTATATTTGGCATGTCATTAATGTTAAATTCTTTTCTAAGCTGTAGCAAATTTTTATTCAAGTATTTGCTCTGTTGCTTTAAGTAAGTAATCTTTTGCTATAACTCTCAGTTAATTTTTATTCTTTAGTTAAATTAAGTTATTAATTAATTTTCTCATCCATCTTTGTATCTGACTGATGACGAATACAACCATTTATCTAATAATGTGTTAGATGGATTGAACATGTTTGATGGAACCAATGCTCATTACTTCCACTCGGGGTCAAAGGGTCACCACTGGATGTGGGATTCTCGCCTTTTTAATTGTGGAAGCTGGGAAGTATGTACTTCTATTGAAACTTCTCTTAAACAATAGCTTGTTGAAAGATTTTGGCTTCCTTCCATCCTATTGTGTGTAAATATTAATTTTTACTTGTTGCTTTAGGTACAAAGGTTTCTTCTTTCAAATGCAAGATGGTGGCTTGAAGAATGCAAGTTTGACGGGTTCAGATTTAATGTTGTGACTTCAATGATTACACCTATCATGGGTTGCAGTTAATATCTGAGTGAGTTTGCAGATTTTCTATTCTGCTTGGTGTTATATAATAAGTTACTCGCATGTTTAGATGTTAATTATCAAAGTTTTGACTTTATGTTATACAGAGAAGTAGAACTGATGTAACATTTGGTTCTTGTAAGTGGTGAAGCATCATTTCTCTATGTTTGTTTCTTAACTAAATTCTCTTGAGGATTCAAGGTTTTTAGTGTCATTGCATCTTTATAATGTATTATCCCAGCTTAACCTTTGTTTTCTTGAACTTGCTATAGGTAACATTTACTAGAAACTACAATAAGTACTTCGGAAATGCAACTAATTTAGATGCTGTTGTCTATCTGATGCTGGTTAATCATATGATTCATGGGCTATATCTTGAGGCTGTCATCATTGGTGAAGATGTATATTCTATAACTCCTCTTTGAGTCACATTGAGCATACTTAGACTTATAATCGTTTATCTGTTCCAGAATTATGATGTCTGCTTTAAGTCTCCTGTCTCTTGTATAGCAATATTTGTTGAACTAGGTTGCATAAATGGAATGGGGTTTCAATACTTTTTTATGTGATGCATGAGGATGCTAAGTGTAGAAACGATTTTGAAAAAGTTTGCACACGATACTTGTGTGCGAAGCCTACCAAACATTTGTGTATTGTTCATGTTTTTCTAATTCTCTACTGCTTCATCACTTCTCTTCATGCATCAATTGAATCCATATGCCATGAATAAGTAGGTTACCCTGCTAGTAGTTAAGTGTTTTAATATTGTAGAATGAACTAAAGAATTGTTAAAAATGCTTGTTGTAAATTGAACTAATTTTTATTGTAGACGAAGAGTTATGGAAACATAGCAACTAAAGATGCCAAAAATGAAAATTCCAAAAACACTTGAAGGGAACAAACAGGCATCTCTAGAAATCTTAAAATATCCTTGCTTTTCACATATTTCATCTTTTGTGCAAATAATTCACCTAAAGAGCTACTAGCACAATAAAAGGTAATTTATGTTTTACACTTTAGAAATATTAGCATAGTAAGGAACATTTAATTGATAAAATGTTTATATTGGAGTGATTAGTTGCAGATTTTCATATATTATTTGCAAAAATAACATTCTTTAAGTTCTATTAATATTGAAGAGGAAAAGAAACAATAGTTGAAGGTATACTTCCACCATCTTAAATTGTCATCTGTCATAATAATCAGTTCTTCCCTGCTTTTCTCTTTGACTCTAACCCATGTTCTCTAAGATGTATGCCTTAAGAATCTGTAGTATTTGCAATAACAGCTGTTCATAAGTCAATGCTTATATCTTCTCTAAATGCACATGCCGAAAGAAGTTAAAAGTTATTTAAGTTTGGTTTGTCAAAACACTTAGCTTAATGTTAAATCTGAATGTAAACATGGATCTTTTTAAATGTATGTGAGCATGAATATTCTTCTTAATGGACCAAAGATTGGGTGTATAGTCTGGTGCAGTTGGTATTCTTAAAAGCTCCAAATAGAAAAGTTAAGAAGATAAACGTTGTCAAAGTTGTTATAATTAAGTGCAAAAGTCGCCTTGCTTATGTAACAATTAATTGTATCAGCTAATTCATATATGTAATGCCATGCAGTCTCAAGTATAAAAGGGAAGGTGACTATGTTCTAAGTGCTTAGAAAGCTGTGTTGATTTACACTGGCAGTGATCTATTGTCTATTTCTATATTTAAATAACATCTAGTGCTTAATTCTACAATATTAATTGTTTTTTAACAGAATGAGTTTGGTGTCTGGGAGATATTTTGGCTAATAATGCTTATTGTTCACCACCAATTCCCCATGGTTCTCAAGTGAAGGTAAATTACCCGTAGATGAACATAAGTTTGGCTCTTGAAACTTATTGTGCTTTACATTCAAATACTACTTGTTTATTATTTTCTTTTTCCACTTTTTTAAGTTAGAGTAAAAAGAAACTATTAAAACTTGCAACTTTTTCCCTGTAGATCAACAAGGTATTTAACCTTTTGATCATGATCTGAGGACCAAGAACCTTTAAGTATGATGCTTTTTTTTAACACTGATCCTATTACATGTGTATATGGTTTGAATAAATCATTGGTTGTAGTACAACGTTCACAATAATTAATTACTAGAATTCATGACATAAAGGCATTGAAGTATTTACTGGGGCGGTCTCTAAGTCAAGCAAAATTATTCAAGGTAGCTGAGTTCAAATCCAACTAATTCCTATCCTAAAAGGAAGGGAGAAAGAAAGAAAGAAAAGATGAAGATGGAAAAAAAAAATATTTTTTTGGTGGACTATTATGATCATGTCAATTATCATTCATCCAAACCTCTTTTTCCATGTGTCTATTTTAACTTTTTGACCATATAATTGTAGATTCATATGGAAACTCCATCTAGGATTAAGGACTCCATTCTTGCTTGGATCAAGTTCTCTATTCGAGCACTAGGTGAAATCTCATACAACGGAATATACTATGATCCACCAGAAGAGGTATAATTAATTGCTGTTTGATCTTTTGGTTTTATTGGAAAGATTAGATAACTTATTCTTTTCAAACTATAAGTAGCTGAAACATTTGGAGCTTGGGGAAAATTAGAAATACCAACTAATGTTTATGATAATTTTAAAATGACTGCATGTGTGTGAGGATACATAAACAAAAGCATGCATGCATGCCTGCACACAAATATGATTAATTGATATATAAACGAATAATGAATTTCTTATTCTTCTTAGAGTAGGTTGTTTTGATGAACTTCTTCCTTTATAACGTTAATATTAACATGAATGCCCTTAAAGGTTTTTAAGAAAACAATTTTGATTGGTTCTTTTTCATATATGAAGTCAGTTTCTAAATTGTGTTCTCGCTTGTTCAAGTTTAATCACTGCACAGCACAATCAACTTAGTTTAGTCTATAATATGTCTTATCTCAAATTTTGGTACTCTTTATCCTGACTAATGATTTTTATACTATAACAGGAAAAGTATGTATACAAACACCCCCAGCCAAAAGGACCAAAATCACTTAAGTCTATGAATCACATGTTGGAATGGGTAGCATGGTATGCATCTTCCTTTCCCTTGCATGTAGCAAATTGTTATTCAACTTTTCTGTCTTTATGTTGAATTGCATTTCCTTGATTTATTTAATCTTAAAAGAGGAAACCTTAAGTTTGATAAAAAGCTTCATTAAATGCTATCATGTGTGTGATCATATTTTTTATGCTATTTCTTTCAATCTTTCCTATGAAGTGTTCTTGCAAGGTTTTTGAGACCGAAAAGTGAAGTAGGAGGCGTTATAAGGCAATACATTTTACAGGAAAATTTATCTTAGTATCTGTATTTAAACTATCAATTTTACCTCCCCTCTTCCCAAAAAAAAAAAACAAAACACAAGGAAGATAAAGAAACATTTTGACTTGCATTGAACATCTTTAAGAGCATCAAACAGTATAGCTATCTGGAAAGGCCTGTAAATTTTGAAACGGAACTTTCTTGCATCCCATAGGCAGAGTGGGCTCTTTTAAAGAGAAAATTTGTCAAATTAAGCTAGCAAAAAGCCACATAGGTGCATGCGGCCTACTTTTCGTGTTCTTTGGTTAAAGGAAGTCCTTCCATTTGGATTATACTAAATAATGAGTATTACTTTAGTTAATGATAATGCAAATGCCAAACAGCTAGTGACTTGGACCTCTGTTAACTGCTTTGTGTATAGAAATATCTTAAATAGTAGTTTCAAATCAATAACATAGAAGTTGGTTTGATTGCATTTCATTATGATTCTTTACCCATTTCTAAAACCCATTAAGAAGCCTAAATTTGCAATTAAACCAAAACTTATCTCTAGTTTTCGTCATACTATCATTCAAAGAAAATTTGTCCCACAAACTCCTTCAGTCTTTATCTTCCATGGTACACTTTGGTATGGTTAATCCATTTCCTAGTTTTCTTAATATTATCAACTTTGAGATGCAGGAGCCAATAATTAACACATATGCCAACTTTAGAGATGATGTGCTTCCTTGCATTAAAAGATTTGGATATAATGCTATTCAAATCATGGCTGTTCAAGAGCACTTATATTATGCTTGATTTGGGTATTATCTCCATCAAAATATCAACTCATCTTTATTTGTTGCTGTTTATGTTTGTTAACTTGTACTAAAATGTTATGTGTTGGATGTAAACAGAAATATTTCTTCAGAATTTAGTTTTGGTTATGGAAACTAACCTCTTCTACCTTTAACAAGTTGCAGGTATCATGCGACAAACATCTTTGCACCAAGCAGTCGTTTTGGAACCCCTGATAATCTTAAGTCATTGATAGATAAGGCTCATGAGTTGGGTCTACTTGTTTATATGGATATTGCGCACTGGTAATAATTGGACTTGCAGGAGAATATCATTTCTAAAAACACACCCTTCAGCTTTATTTGCTGTTACAGTTTTTGTGCAAATGGTTTTTCCCAGCTTTTTCGTACCAAAAATGAAAATATAAATTCTTTTTCTTCTTTTCCTGCGTAGATTGTATGGTCATTCTTCCAATAGACTTGATGCAAAAATGGTCATGAGAATTTAGGTTGTTATTGGTCCTTACTCTGACTATGTTTTTTCTAATTGTTTTTGGCTTCCTAAAAGGTTTCTAAAGAACAAACCTAAAAGGGAAAAAGCAAAGTCATAATTGTTTGAAAATATATATGATTAAATGAGTAGAATTTGTAATATACTTGTTCTATTAAAAGATGAATCATAGTATTTTGTTCTACAAGAGATTATATTTTTTATTTTTAGTTCTTTTAAAGTATTATTGTCTTTTCTATCCAAATGTACTTGCTGCTTCTGAAAGCAAAAAGCTAGTAGCAGAAACAACTACCAAATGGAATCTTACTATATTGTTTACAATGAAAGTTTTTATCTTTTGTATGTTGTTAATGTTAAATTCTTTTCTAAGCTATAGCAAATTTTTATTCAAGTATTTGCTTTGTTACTTTGAGTAAGTAATCTTTTGCTATAAGTCTCAATTAATTTTTATTCTTTAGTTAATTTAAGTTATTAATTAATTTTTTCATCAATATTTGTATCTGATTGATGTTTGACAAATACAGCCATGCATCTAATAATGTGTTAGATGGATTGAACATGTTTGATGGAACCGATGCTCATTACTTCCACTCGGGGTCAAGAGGTCACCACTGGATGTGGGATTCTCGCCTTTTTAATTTTGGAAGCTGGGAAGTATGTACTTCTACTGAAACTTCTCTTAAACAATAGCTTGTTGAAAGATTTTGGCTTCCTTCCATCCTATTGTGTGTAAATATTAATTTTTACTTGTTGCTTTAGGTACAAAGGTTTCTTCTTTCAAATGCAAGATGGGACTAGAAGAATACAAGTTTGATGGGTTCAAATTTGATGTTGTAACTTCAATGATGTACACCTATCATGGGTTGTAGGTAATATCTGAATGAGTTTGCAGATTTTCTATTTTGCTTGGTGTTATATAATAAGTTACTTGCATGTTCAGATGTTAATTACCAAAGTTTTGACTTTATGTTATATAGAGAAGTAGAACTGATGTAACATTTGGTTTTTGTAAGTGGGGAAGCATCATTTCTCTATGTTTTGTTTCTTAATAAATTCTCTTGAGGACTAAAGGTTTTTAGTGTCATTGCATCTTTATAATGTATTATCCTGGCTTAACTTTTGTTTTCTTGAACTTGCTATAGGTAGCATTTATTGGAAACTACAATGAGTACTTCGGATAAGCAACTAATGTAGATGCTATTGTCTATCTGATGCTGGTTAATCATATGATTCGTGGGGTTTATCCTGAGGCTGTCACCATTGGTGAAGATGTATGTTCTATAACTCTTCTCTGAGTCACATTATCCTTCAACTTATAATCATTTATCTAACCCAGAACTATGATGTTCGCTTTAAGTCCCCTGTTTCTCTGATTATCGACTGCACATGGCCATTGTTAATAAATGGATTGAGCTTGATTATTGAAAAATGCTAAATTGATTATTTTTTGATTTCTTGTGAAAATTTTGAAATATATTTTGTGCTTGATTGTTATGTCGTAATTTATTTGATTGTCTATGATTTTGGATTGTGATGAAATATTTTTCAAATATGCTTGCTCTTGTGCTTACTTGACTTATTTCTTGATTTATGATTTTAATTTGATGCATGATTAGCTAATTTATCTTAACTAAAATATGTTATTGGCTCATCTATTATTCATGTCGTGTGCTTATGTGAATATGATTGAGCTTTACTTGACATGGTTGAAATATGGATTAAGTGATTTTCTTATAATGCTTATGTTTGTCTTAAATCATTGTTGATTATAGCTTATAATTTGTGTAGATATATTTATGCTTTTGTGGTGAAATTTTCTTGATTATATTTCTGATGATAAGCATCTTTTTTGAGTTTTTTGAATTCTATAGGGCCTTAAATTGGTTTTGACATATTTCTTGGTGATTTACTAAATATATATGAAATATTGAATATACCCATTTTGTGTTCATGAATAATGTAAAAGATTTGATTTTTACACATTACATGAAAACTTTAGCTTTAGTGACAATATTGTGATATATGATGTTTAACTTGATACATGGTTTTTAGTTTAAGTTTATATACACACACACACACACATATATATCTCCTTTCTAATTAGAAAATTGGGCTTAGTGAACAAAATTTCATTTGTCTATAATGATTTAAATATGGAATTTATTTCAAACAATTGGAATAATTTTTATCAATTGATTTTCTTGATGTTTCTAATGAAAATTTTTTGTCAAAATTTTTTTCTAAATTTATGTTAGGAGAACTTGAAATAAGCATGAACTAACATTTTTTGGATTTTAAGTAGAACAAGCAAAGCAAATCATTTATCTATCCCAGAATTATGATATCCGCTTTAAGTTCCCTGTTTCTTCTATAGTAACATTTGTTGCATTGGGTTGCGTAAATGAAATGGGGTTTCAATACTTTTTTACATGATCCATGAGGATGCTAAGTGTAGAAATGGATTTGAAAAAGATTGCGCACATGTACTTGTGTTATTTGTGTATTGTACATGTTTTTCTAATTCTTTACTACTTCATCACTTCTCTTTATGCATCAATTGAATCCATATGCCATGAATAAGTAAATTACCCCGCTAGTAGTTAAGTGTTTTGATATTGTAGAATGAACTAAAGAATTTGTTAAAAATGCTTCTTGTAAATTGAACTAATTTTTATTGTAGACCAAAAGTTATGGAAACATAACAACTAAATATGCCAAAAATGAAAATTCCAAACACACTTGAAGGGAACAACCAAAAATCTCTAGAAATCTTAAAATATCTTTGCTTTTCACATATTTCATCTTTTGTGCAAATAATTCACCAAAAGAGCTACTAGCACAATAAAAGGTAATTTATGTTTTACCTTTTAGAAATATTAGCATAGTAAGGAACATTTAATTGATAAAATGTTTATATTGGAGTGATTAGTTGCAGATTTTCATATATTATTTGCAAAAATAACATTCTATAAGTTCTATGAACATTGAAGAGGAAAAGAACCAACAATTGAAGGTAGACTTCCACCATCTTAAATTGTCATCTGTCATAATAATCAATTAAATAATTAGAAAAACAAATAAAGGATAATACTTAGAGGAATGTAATCGAGATGAGTAATTCTTTTGGGAAAATGTCAATATTCTTTATCTTCATTATGCTAATTGTGCAATTGTGTATGCTACAAGTGAATGGAATGCCTACATTTTGCCTTCCTATCCAAGATGGTGTCAGATTTGATTATTGATTGTACATGGCCATTGTTAATAAATGGATTGAGCTTGATTATTGAAAAATGCTAAATTGATTATTTCTTGATTTCTTGATTTCTTGTGAAAATTTTGAAATATATTTTGTGCTTGATTGTTATGTTGCAATTTATTTGATTGTCTATGATTTTGGATTGTGATTAAATATTTTTCAAATATGCTTGCTCTTGTGCTTATTTGACTTATTTCTTGATTTATGATTTTAATTTGATGCATGATTAGCTAATTTATCTTAATTAAAATATATTTATTGGCTCATCTATTGTTCATGTCATGTATGTTTATATGAATATGACTGAGCTTTCTTTGATATGGTTGCAACATTGATTAAGTGATTTTTTTATAATGCTTATGTTTGTCTTAAATTATTGTTGATTATGGCTTATAATTTGTGTAGATATATTTATGCTTTTATAATGAAATTTTCTTGATTATGTTTCCTATAACGATTTTGCAAATGATATCCAAATATCAACAGTATCTCACAAATTCTTTAAAACATTCATGAATCTGCCTAAAAATTGTGTCTAGAGCATAAACACAACGAAAAATTAAAATCTTGCAAAAGGTTTTTATAGCACAATTTGAAATTGTGCAAATTGGTTTTTTGCCCATAATTGCTCAAAAATAAAATTTTGACATTTTAAGCTCCAAAATCTTTTATAACTTGCTTTTTAATATTGTGAAAAATTAAAATCAATGTAAGTTATCATGTTCTTCCATTTGAGCAAGTTTAAAACATTGGATTCAAGATATTTAAACTCATTTTCATTTGAAAACTTATTAAAATAATATTTCATATTTCAAAGCTCCATTCTAGCAAAATATGGTTTTTGAAGCAAAAGCATAAAGCTTTAAAAAAATGTTAAGCTTTTGAGCTCGTGTATAATATATAAAAGTAATTAGCACACAGTTAATCACATCAGGCACAAATAACAAGTTCGTAAATAATATCTAAATTGTGCAAACGATTTTTATATCACAATTTGAGCACGCAGATAATCAAATTAGGTGCCAATAATGATTTCACAAATGGTATCCAAATATCAACAGTATCATACAAATTTCTTAGAGCATTCATGACTCTTTTTAAAAAAATACGTTTAGAGCAAAAAAGTGATAAAAAATTAAAATCGTGCAAACGATTTTTATATTATAATTTGAAATCGTGCAAATGGTTTTTATGCCTATAATTGTTCAAAAACAAAATTTTGACATTTTGAGCTCTAAAATCTTTCATAACTTGCACTTTAACATTGTTAAAATTTAAAATCAATGTAAGTTATCATGTTTCTCTGTTTTAGCAAGTTTAAAACATTGGATTCAAGATATTTAAACTCATTTTCATTTAAAAACTTGCTAAAATAATATTTCATACTTCCAAGCTCAACTTTAGTAGAAATGGTTTTCAAAACAAAGCATAAAGCTTCAAAAAATATTAAGCTTTTGAGCTTGTGCATAATATATAAAAATAAGTTAGCACGCAGTTAATCAGATCAAGTGCCAATAACGATTTCGTAAATGATATCCAAATATCAATAGTATCCCACAAATTCCTTAGAACATTCAGGAATCCCCATAAAAAATGCCTCTAAAGTAGAAACGTGATGAAAAATTAAAATTGCACAAACGGTTTTTATATCACAATTTGAAATCGTGCAAATGGTTTTCATGCTCGTAATCAGACAATAACAAAATTTTGACATTTTGAGCTCCAAAATCTTTCATAACTTGCACTTTAACACTGTGAAAAATTAAAATCAATACAAGTTATCATGTTTCCTTTTTGAGCATGTTTAAAACATTGATTCAAGATATTCAAACTCATTTTCATTTAAAAACTTACTAAAACAATATTTCAAACTTCAAAGCTCTGGTCTAGCAGAAATGGTTTTCAAACCAACATAATGCTTCAAAAAAACATTAAGCTTTTCACTTTATGCATAATATATAAAAACAAGTTAACACACAGTTAATCACATCTGGCACCAATAACGATTTCGCAAATGATATCTAAATATCAACAGCATCCCATAAATTCCTTAGAGCATTCATGAATCCCTCGAAAAAATGCTTCTATAGTAGAAACACGACCAAAAATTAAAATTGTGCAAATGGCTTTCATACCCACAATAGCTCAAAAACAAAATTTTGACATTTTGAGCTCCAAAATCCTCCATATCTTGCATTTTAACATTCTGAAAAATTAAAACCAATGCAAGTTATCATGTTTCTCTGTTTAAGCAAGTTTAAAACATTGGATTCAAGATATTCAAACTCATTTTCATTTAAACACTTGTGAAAACAATATTTCATAGTTCAAAGCTCGGCTCTAGCAGAATTGGTTTTCAAAGCAAAGCATAATGCTATGAAAAACTTTAAGCTTTTAAGCTTGTTCATAATATATAAAAACAAGTTAGCACACACAGTTAATCACATCAGGTACCAATAACAATTTCAAAATGATATCCAAATATAAGCAGTATCTCACAAAATCCTTAGAGCATTCATGAATCCCCTTAAATAATGCGCTAGACGAAATCAAAAATTAAAATCACACAAATGGATTTTATGTCACAATTTGAAATCGTGCAAATGGTTTTCACTCCCATAATCACTCAAAAACAAAATTTTGACATTTTGAGCTCTAAAATCCTCCATAACTTGCACTTTAACACTGTGAAAAATTAAAACCAATGCAAGCTATAATGTTTCTCTGTTTGAGCAAGTTTAAAACATTAGATTCAAGATATTCAAGCTCATTTCCATTTAAAAACTTTCTAAAACAATATTTCATACTTCAAAGCTCGGCTTTAGCAGAAATGGTTTTCAAAGCAAAGCATAAAGCTACGAAAAACAGTTTTGAGCTTGTACATAATATATAAAAACAAGTTAGCACACAGTTAATCACATCAGGCGCCAATAATGATTTCACAAATGATATCCAAATATCAGCAGCATCACACATTCTTTAAAGCTTTCATGAATCCCCTTAAAAAATGCGCCTAGAGCAGAAACGCAATGAAATGTTAAAATCGTTCAGATGGTTTTTGTATCACAATTTGAAATCATGGAAATGGTTTTCATTCCTATAATCGCTCAAAACCAAAATTTTGACATTTTGGGCTCCAAAATCCTTCGTAACTCGCACTTTAACACTGTGAAAAATTAAAACCAATCCAAGTTATCATATTTCTCTGGTTGAGCAAGTTTAAAACATTGGATTCAAGATATTCAAACTCATTTCCATTTAAAAACTTGCTAAAACAATATTTCATACTTCAAATCTCTGCTCTAGCAGAAAATGGTTTTCAAAGCAAAACATAATGCTTCAAAAAAACATTAAGCTTTTGAGCTTGTGCATGTTATATAAAAACAAGTTAGTACATAGTTAATCACATCAGGCACCAATAACGATTTCGCAAATAATATCCAAATAAATCAATAGTACTACGTTATAAAATAATATTTTATTAATTTATTAATAATATTTATTAATATTAATTATATTTTATTTGTTACTAATATATTTATATTATATAGTAATTTAATTGTATAATCCGACAATAAATCTAGTAACATAAATAAATTATATTATTAATTTTTCAAATAATAATATTAACTATAATAGTTGTATTTATTAATAACTAATAATTATTATAAATATCTTATAAATTTTTAGTAAATATTATTAATAATTTATAATATTTGATTTATAGTATAATATAATATTATATAATTTATAGTTTAATATAAATTATAAGCAACAATTTATAGTATGATAATTATTAATTAATATTTTATAATTAATTTATAATTTATATTATAAATTATTAAATATAATATAATATATTATGATTTATTAATAATATAATATTAATAATATTTTATTATTTTAAACTAGTATATGAATTATACTGTAACTTATAATAATATAATTTTTATAAATACTATTAAACCCCAACTTCTTAATTTTTGAAATATTAATAAAATGATTTATTTTATTTTGGAAAAACTTTTATGTATTGAAACAATTGTTTTATGATAAAATAAAATGTTATAACGATTTTAAATAGATAATTATTCAAATAATCATAATTATTTGAACTTATTAGGTAAATAAATTTTTTAAAAATTTCTTATTAATTTTTTAAATTTTAATAAATTAGTATTACTATATTTTGAATAAGCATGTATGAACTGAAACAATTTTTTTTTACTTAACAAAATATCAGAATAATTTGGAATACATAATTGTTCTAATAGTCTTAACTATTTAAACTGTTTTAGAAAACACATTTTTTTTTAAATCCTTATTAATTTTTGAAAAAGTAATAAATTGATATTATTTTATTCTGAATAATTTTGTATGAATAGAAACAATTATTTTCTAATAAAACAAAATGTCATAACGATTTGAAATAAATAACAATTCAAATGGGCATGACTATTTAAACTTGTTCGGTAAACATATTTATTTTTTAAATCTCTAACTTATTAATTTTAAGAATAATAATAAATTAGTATTATTTTATTTCAAATAAACTTGTGTGAATAGAAACAATTGTTTTATGACAAAAGAAAAGATCATAAAGATTTGAAATATATAATTGTTCAAATAGTAATAACTATTTGAACTTGCTCGTTAAAAAAATTTATTATTTAAATCTTTTACTTATTAATTTTAGAAATATTAATAAATAAATATTATTTTAGTTCGAATAAGCTTGTATAAATAAAAATAATTGGTTTATGACAAAATAAATTATCGTAACGATTTGAAATAGGATAATTGTTCAAATATTCATAACTGTTGAATGTGTTCAAAAAACATATTTATTTTTTAAATTTTTATTTATTAATTTTTAGAATTTTAATAAATTTATATTATAAATGATATTATAATATTATTAAAATAAATAAATAGTATAAATAATAATTTATATTATTATAATTTGTTTATTAAATCTTTATAATTTAGTAATATAAATTAATAATAATTTAACATATTAATAATAAATTTTAGTATATAATTATATACTATATTAGTAGTTATAATATAACTATATAATTAATATTATTAAAATTATATATAATATTATATAATAATATTAAATAGATTATTATATATAATTAATAAGTTAAAATTAAGTCTCTTAAATATAATATAATTATTATACTACAATATTGTAGTATTATTACTAAATTATATACATAAAATTTAATAACTAATATAAGTTATTATTTATAAATATTAGTTATATATTTATTTATAAATATATTTTAAATCTCCTACTTAATAGAATTAAAATTATTATAAACTATAGATAATAACTTATAATATTATGTTTAACATCATAATATCTATTTTGTTTATTTGATATATAATTATATTAAGTATAATTAAATATAAATGTAATAATATTAAAATTTTAATTAATTATAAGTTTTTATTATTACATAATATAATTTACTAATCTAATTATATATTATTAAATTTATATTTAATTATCTATTTGAAACCAATTCATATATTATAATAACAAAAATAAATTTGTTATAGACTACTTCATCAATTTTATCTCTATTTAGATTTGAATTTAAGCTATATCATTAATATTTATTACCAAAACATGAATAAGCTTGAATATAACGTGAATAATTAATAATAATTATAATACTGAATATAACGTAAAAAATAAATTTGTTTACTGAATCAATTCAAATAGTTATCACTATTTATTAATATTCTAAAACTTAATAATTGTTATGAATAATAACTTAATAAATTAATTATAATTATTATAATTTAAATATTTTAATTATTGACTAATAAATTATTGATTCAATATTCACATATACATTTAATTATCATACTATTTGATTATTATAAAATTATTAACTAATTTAATTGTAATAAATATATTAAAATATACAATATAATACTATTTATAATTCATTACACAATTTGTATTATTATAAATTAAAATTATACTTAATTATAAATAAATAAATTATAACATATCCTAAATACAAATTATTAAATAATTTATATTATTATTTAATCAATTGTTTTATAAGCATATTTATTTAAAATTAATCATTAAATAATATCAATAAATAATATTTATAAAATTACTATTTATTAATATCAATAAATAGTCATAAAAATTATTGTTAATATTATTTAACTAATAAATAGTATATAACTATTTGTTATTGTAATACAAACTATAGTTATTAGTTAAATAATTATACTAATTATAATTTTAATTAAATACATTATATTTTTAGTTATAACAATTAAACAATTGTTTATTTTTAGAATATTAATTATATTCTTAATAAAATATTAAATATTATGTTTAAAATTATAATTAAAATTATTAAATTATTCTGATAGTCTTAACTAATATTATTATAAATTTATTATTAAGTTGTAATATTTTACTAAAAATAATAACAATAACTTATTATTATTTTAAACTAATACTATTAATTGTTTATTATTTAGAATAATTAAACTAATAATTATTTTTTAATTTATACTAATTATTACTAATTAATTATTTATTAATTAATATTATTTGATGATTATTTATATATTAATAATATATAATGAATAATTTAAAGTTATTAGTTTAATTTACTAATTTAATACTATATTATTCTAATCCAATAATTATAATAGAAGGAAATAATAATTCATTAAATTATTAAATGAATTAGTATTATTAAACAAATTTAATAATAATAATAATTATTATTATCAATTTATTAATAATATTAATATTATAATATTTATTTGATTAGACTAATCTAATTATATATTATATGTTAGTCTAACAAACATAATATTATATTATTTAATATCTTACTATTAATTAGATAATTGTATTTAATATTTTAATATGAAATAATATTATATTATTTAATATTTTAATATTAATAGATAATTGTTCAAATAAGTTTGTTATTTAATTTATTAAATATATAATATTGATATAATTTATTAATTATTTTAATATAAGTTAAGTTTTATAATTGTTTTATAAAACTTATTTAAATTATCAAATAATTTAAATAAGTTTAAAATAATAAACTTATTAAAATTAATAAGTTGAACAAACAACTATTTGAATATTATTCTAATTTAAGTTTAAATAGTTAAGACTATAAGGAATATAATTATTTAAATAATAAGATTTAATAATTTAAACTATTTAAACTTATTCGGTAAACATATTTATTATTTAAATCTCCAACTATTTCAAAATATTCAATTTACAAGATAAGGGTCATAATTTATTGACATTCAAAAAATGAAATTTTATATTATATTATTAATAATATTTATGATAATTAATAAATAAATGTAATTATTTAATTATATTAGTTACTAACTATTAATTGTTTATATTTAGTTATATAAAATATCATCATATGTTTTTATAATAAATTGATATAATTATTATATTAAATTAAATTAATTATAATATTATTAATATTATTAGTTAATAATTAGATTTATTATATTAATTATAATACAATTTATTATATTAATTATATGGTCTTATTAAATTACTTAATACTAAATTTTAAGTCTGTTGATTAATTTTTAAATTATTTCATTTTTGTTGTTTAATGTATAATTTTAAAATTAAAATTATATTAATAATTAGTATAAAATTATATAAATTTTATTATATTTAAAATTAAATATAATTTTTATTAATATTAATAACATATTAATATTTTATACTATATTACTTATTTAATTATATTAAATTAAAATACTAAATATTTTATAAATATTAAATAAATGAATTAACTTAAATTAATTATTTAAACATTAATTAATTATTATTAATATCATGTTCAAATTATTATTTGTATCTATGAGTAAACTAATGTTTAACATAATTCATAATTAATTATAATTAATTAATAATATTAATAAATAAATAATTTATATAAATTATTTGATAATTTACAAATTGTTTAATACAATTTAATTATTAATATAACTAACACAATTAAATAAATAACAAAATAGTATATTAAATTATTACAATTAATTAATTACAAATCTATAATTATTATTTAATATACAATTAAATTATTTATAATAATAATTAATATTATAATATTATTTATTTGTTTTGTCATAAATTATTATTTAGTAAATATTATTCTCCTAATTCAATATATTCAACTATTTAATAAATAATATTTATAAATATT
Source organism: Durio zibethinus (assembly GCF_047325235.1). Lineage (NCBI taxonomy): Eukaryota > Viridiplantae > Streptophyta > Magnoliopsida > Malvales > Malvaceae > Durio > Durio zibethinus. The sequence continues at coordinate 8,452,290 of NC_143188.1, read as the reverse complement.
TAAAGTAATTGTTAATAGATTAAAATATTAAACAATTAAATATTATTAATTAATATTTTAATATTAATTTGCAAAATATTAAAATTAAAATTATTTGAAACTGAATTTAATTAATTAATAGAAAATTAATAATCTATTAACATATTTATTAATTTTTAATACAATTAACAATTATTTTTAATTTTTCAAATGTTAACAAATTAGTATTAATTTATTTTGAGTAAGTAATATAAATTAACTAATTACTAATATAATAACAAATATAAGTTGCTATTTAGACTTAATATAATTATTAAACTTAATTTATTATTTAATTTTTATAAATATATAATATAATTATTTTAGTTCATACAAGTTTATTAATAATAATTTAAGCAATATAAATTAATTTCAAATTATTATCAATAATAATAAGCTTTATATACTTATAAAAATATATAAATATTTTCAAAACCTAATTATTTGATATGGTATAATTAATATAATGAATAAATAAATATATTATAAATAATTATTTAAATTAATAGTTAGAGTCATTACTTTTTAATTAAAGCTTTGTACAATAATATACAAATAATTTATCCTATTATATATAATATAATTAATTAACAATAATTTAAAATAATTTAAATAATAGCTTATTATTAAATTTAATAAATTATCATAATAATATTAATTAAATTATTAAACAAATAATTTTATAATTAAATATATAATATTTAATAAATAATTATAATTGTTTTTATATTAATTTTATAATTAATTTATAATAAGATTACAAAATTATAATAATTTATATAAATTAAATGTAATAAATTATTTATTAATATTATTAATTAATCATTATAAAATATATAAATATGCTTATATGAACAAAGATATATTAATATTAATAACTATTAATAGCTATTATTACTTAATATCATAAATTAAGTTATATAATTTACTAATAATTTATAAGTAAATTATATATTTATAACTATATAAATGTTTTTGTTCATATAAATTAAAAAATTCTTATTAATATATTCAAAAAATAATATTAAATAGAAATTGTAATAATTATAGTTCTAATTATTATATAATTATTTGTTTAGTCCTTATATAATTAAATTAATAATTTAGATTTATTATTATCTTATAATAATATTATATAGTTAATTTTAATACTATTAATATTACTAATTTATTAGTAGTTTATTATAACCCAAATTCAAAATTATATATTCTGAATAAAAGTGTATTTAGAATAAAATAATATTAATCTATTAATATTTCGATACCTAAGAGAATTAAAAATAAATTTATTTATCAAACCAATCCAAATATTTAAGACTATATGAACAATTATTCATTTCAAAATGTTATGACCTTTTGTTTTGCTATAAAACGAAATGAATTTATTAATATTTCAAAAATTAATAAGTAAAAGATTTAAAAAATATATTTCTATTTACTATTAAATAAACATAATAAACTATTTATTAAGTAATTTATTAATAAGAGATTTAAAAACTAATACTAATCTATTCATATTTAAATAATTATAATAACATAATTAATTAAATAAATACTTAATAATTTTAATTATAAAAACTTAATTATTCAATATTAAATTAGTATAATATTAACTAATTTACTAAATTTAAAAATTAATATGAATAAATTAAGCAAATATACAATTGGTTAATTATTATATTAGCAATATTAAAATATAATATTTTAATTTAATAATATTTATTTATATTTATTACAATATAAATATTTATAAACTATATTATAAATATAGATAATCTATATTTCCACTCATATAATAGTAATTATATTGTGTTTTTAATCTTTATATTATTTATTAAATTATAATAATATATACAAGTTTATATTATTTACTAATATAAAATAATATTTGCTAATTATTATTTATATTAATTATTAAATTAGTATCTATTATTAATAAATTATTTATATTAAATTCCATTATATAATATTAATTAAAGATAATCATTATTAGTAATTATTAAGATAATTATAATATTATTAGTATTATAAATTATTAAAATAATTATTAACTTTAATTGTTATTATTAATAGAATTATATATTAAAATAATAATTATAATTAATTATGTTATAAATTATTTATTAAATTTAATAAATTATTATTTATTGTTAATTATTAACAATAGCATAATATCAATATTAGTAATATTAATTAACATATTTTAATTATTAGCAATTGTTTACTTTATATCATGAATAACTTATATAATCAAAATTGTTTATATTATTATTAAAATTATTAATTAATATTTTGTTTAAATTAATCTTTTTATTATATAATAATTATTATATTATTAATTTTATTTAATTATAATAAAATAATTAATGTTATAATGATTGTTAATATTTAACTTTATAAATTAATATAAAGTTATTTCTTTATATCTTTATAAATAAAATGACTAATTATACTTAATATTGTTAAAAATATTAATTATTAATTTCTATTTTATTATTGTAATTAATTATTTTAATTAATTAATTAATCAATATTAATTAAATATTAAATGTTAATTAATATAAATAAAATGACTCTTTTATTTATATTTAACAAATAGAAATAATTAATTAAATATTTTTAATTTAATAGATATTGGTATATTTTAAATTTTAAATATATCAAAATTAGTAATTTATTAATAGATAATTCAATATTTAGTTTAAATATAAATATAAATTTAATTCTTTAAATTATTTAATTTATCTTAAATAATATTTAATTTAAGATAGAAATAGATTAAATATAATATTAAATATTTAAACAAAAGGTAATAAATTAGTATTATTATTAATAATAAATTATTAACTAGTAAAAATTTAATTTATGTATAATTATACTAAATTATATAATTAAATAAATAATTTAATATTTATTGAAATCCTTATTAAATAAATTAGAATAATAGTTATTTTTCTTAGTTATATTAATAATTAATATAAATAATTGCTTATGGAAAATCAATAATTCAAATAAGCCTATATAAATAATTTAATATTATTTAAATAAATAATATTCTAAATAATATAAATAAATTAATATAATCATAATAAATTAATTATGAATATTTTAATTATTATTTAGTAAATCTATTTACCAAACAAGTTCAAATCGTTATGACTATTTCAACAATTATCTATTTAAAATTATTATGACCAATTGTTTAGTCATAAAACAACTATTTTAGTTCATAAAAACTTATCCAAAATAAAATAATACTATATTAATATTTCAAAAATTAATAAACAAGAGATTTAAAAGCTAAATAAGTTTTTTGAATCAATTTAAATAATCATGGCCATTTAAACAACAATCTATTTTAAATCATTAATACCTTTTTTTTCGTCATAAAACAATTGTTTTTCAACAAATAAGATTTTTTAAATAAAATAATACTAGTTTATTAATATTTCAAGAATTAATAAGAGATTTAAAAAAGAAATTTATTTTTTGATCCAGTTTAAATAGTTATGATTATTTATAGTTTTTAAATAAATATAATACAATTATAGATTATATAGTTTATAAATTATTAAAAATTATTATTAACAATTATATAAATAACCTTTAATATTATAATTTGTTATAATAAGCTTATAACTAAAATAGATAATTTATAATATTTTATATTAGTTATATAAATTATAAAAAGTTTATTATAATTAATAAATAATTAAATAGTTTTAATAACGATTATTGTATTAAAACTTATATTAGTATTTTGAATAAAATAATATAAATTTATTAATATTCCAAAAATTAATAAGTAAAATTTTAGAAAATAAAGCTATTTTGTTAAATTAATTTAAAATGATAATTTTAAATTAATTAATAAATTATTATCAATAATTTTAATAATTATAATATTTTTATTAAAATTATTATTCTTATGTAATATAGTTATTATATATAGTAATAATTAATTGTTCTAATTAATATTTAAATTAATTAAATTATTAAAACTAATCATTATTATTTAATAGATTATGATTTTATTAAGAAAATTATTTGTTCAATATGCTTATTTATTAAACCCAATTATTGGATAATAATTATATATTTTATTAATTAAACCATAATTATTACATAAATTATATTATGATTAAGTTTGTTTGATAATAAAATAAAGATATTAATATGAATTATTGATTTTAATTTAATATAACTAATAAATAAATAATTATATTTATTAATTTTCAAAATTTTTAACAAATATTTTAATAATTATTATTAAATATATTTTTACTAGTTATATTTAATACTGTAATATATATTAATTTTAAATATGAAATCTAATTTATTTATATAATTAAAATAATTGTTATAATTAAATAATAATCTAATTTAATTATAATATATAATATAAATATTTAAATTTTAAATATTAAAACTAATATATATTATTTTAATATATTAATTTGTTTAAATTAAAAATAAATATTAAAATTTATTTTAAGTAATAAATATTGCAATAGCTTAATAATTAATACAAATAAATCTAATTATTTAATCTAATTATTAATAAAGTATTAATTAGTTTATTATATAAACTATTGTTATAAGTATAATAAATATTGCATGAATATAATAAATTATTGTTTATTATAAATTAAATATTAATTTAAGTTTCCATTCTCATAAAATCATTAACCTTAATTTCCAATCATTGGAAAGGAATGTTACTTCCAACTCCTACAAGTGAGACAATTCTTCCGAGTGTTACTCGTAAAAGCATCATTGACATTGCAGGTGGTCTTGCTGAATAAGTTTTAGCTTCCCACAAGCTATCCACCTCTCTTCCTCAACTTTTTGCATGAACATAATTTAATTAAAACTTTTACAAAACCTATAGCTCTTCTAAATATATGCTGAAAATAAAAGAAAAAAGATTCTCTTAAATTGAATCAGGTTAAGGAGAATTATATTATTATAATATAGTATATAATTATTATAAATTATAATTAATATATAATTTATTAATATTAATATAATTATTAACATTAAATAATTATATTATAATTAAGTTATGTTATTGTGTTAAATAACAATATCTGCTTCAAGTTATTATATATTTGTTCAATTATTTATAATTTAATATTTGAATATTAAATTGATATTATCTAATAATAATAAGTATAATATTTTAGTTCAATTATTAACTATATTGCTTATTATATTGTATTATATAATGAAATATTTCATTATATATTTCATTTGTATAATTATAAAAAAATGATTTAATTAAATCAAATATTTAAATAACAATTGTAATTATCTATTATATTTAAAATTTTTAATTGTTCAGATTTAAAAAATATAAATATTAATAATAAATTAAATATTTAAAATTTTTAACTATTCAGATTTAACAGTTATCTATTTTAATTCAAATAGTCTATAATAAGAAAATCTATACAATTGTTTTATGATAAAACAAAAAGTCGTAACAAGTTAAAATAAATAAATGCTCAAACAGTCATAACAATTTGACTATTATTTATAAATATATTATAAATATATTAACTAACAAAATAGATAATTAATTAATTTAATATTCATATTGTATATTATTTTAATTAATATTATACGGATTCAAAAAAAAATTAATCTAATTTATAATAGTCATTTTTTAATTAAAATTTTAAATCTTATTAAAAATTATTAGTTAATTTATTTAATAAATTATTGCTATAAATTATAATTATTGGATTAGAAGTAAGTCTAATAGTAATAATGAAATAATGAATACAATTATTATTTATAATTATAAAATAATTAAATAATTATAATAATAAATAATATTAATTAATAATAATTAATTATTAATAATACTATAGTATAATTGTATAATTGTATTATAAATATAAGAAATTATATTTAGTAATATTAATAATGAATTGATTATTAATAACAATTTTTAAAGATTATAATATTCATAATTTATTACTAATAGTTATATATTATTAATAATATTAATAATTATTTAATGAATTATATTATATGAATAATACTATTTTATTCATAATTAAATATAATATATATTTATTAACTTATTTAATTAAATAATCATTATATATAAAGATATTTGATTTATTATAAAATAGTATATAAATATTAGGTTTATAATTAATTATTTGATTATTTATTATTAAAATTTATATAATTCAAATAATTAAATAATAAAACAATATAATATGTTTTATAGTTTGATTTTGATACTATATAAATTTATTATATTTTAAATATACAAAAAATAACTTAACAAAGACTAATTATCTATTATATATAATTTACACATTAATTAATTATTAAAAATTATAAATTATAAAAAATTATAACAAAAATAATTTATATAAATAATAACTTTAATTGATTATAATAATATGAAATTATTTAATTTATATTAAATTTATAAATATTTTAATATGTTTAATTAATTATTTTTTATAATTTTTTATAATGTTATTAAGTAATTATTTTATAATCTCTTATATTTAATATTATTATAGTATTATATAATATCATTAAGTTATATATAAATAATTAAGTTTCAAATCATTACATGACTTAATTAATAATATTATAATTTATTTATATATATAAATACTATTAGTTTATTAATTAATTTAAAGCTTATAATATTTTAAAGCATACTGAAATAATTATTCATTATATATATATGTGTAATAATTATTTTTAATTTCTAATTATACTAATTGATTATAAAGTTATATATTTATAATCAAACATATAAGTTAATTAATATATTTAATAATATTTAATTAATTTATTAAATTTGTAATATAATAAACAATTATGATTTGTCATTATTATTTTTGAATGTTTTAACGGATAATTAGTATTATAATTATAATTATAATTTTGATATATATACTTAATAAATAAATTATTAAATTAACTAATAAGTTTATTAAATAATCATTAAAATAATATTTTAATTAATAATAATTAATATTATATATTAATTACAATTAATTAATTATAAAATAATACTAATCTAATAATATTCTGAAAATTAATAACTAAGTAAGTTTATTATTTAAATAGTATATCTTAATAATAACTATTTGAATATTATTCTAATTTTAAATTAACAATTATTATGAATTAAATTAATAAATAAAAATTTAATAAGATTAATAAATAATTATATTTATTTTCATTATAATATAATTAATTGTTGCTTTTTTTAATAATAAATATAATAAAATAATACTATTTAATAATATTATTGAATTATTTTATAATAACATAATACTGATTTTATTAGTTAATATAATAAAATTATTTTAATTGATTTTTATCGAAGTAAATAGATTAGTTATTTAAATTAGTATATTAATTTTAATTTAATAATTAATTATTAATTACTATAATAAATTATAATCAAGTTAATATTAAATTAATATATCATAATATTTATAATAATAATTATTTATTTATTCTAAAAAATTAATAGAAATTATTGTAAATAATAATTATAAATAGATCTAATAATATAATATTATAAATGAATAATTTTAGTATCAATAATTTATAATATATTAATAACTTAATTATTTTAGTATATAATATTAAATTGAAATAATTATTATTTAAATAATATAAGTTAATAAGAGATTATATAAATAATTACTTAACAACATTATAAATAGTTTATAATATATATTTTTAGTAAATACTAATAAATTATTAATTAAAATATCAATATTAGTATTTATTTTCAAATAAATTTTTACTAAATTAAATAAACAAATATTATTAATTAAAAAATTATATATTATTTATAATTATATGAATATATACTTATAATATATATAAATTATCAAATAAATTATTAATTACTATTATTATTATTTATACTTGATATTATACTATAAATTACTAAGTTTGACTATAATTGTTTATATATAAAAATAAACAATTATAATTAAATTATATATTTTTAAAATCCCCTTTCTATTTATATAACTAGTTATTCTTAAATAACAATATAAATTATTATATAAATTATTTATATATAAAATAATTATATTATTATAATATATAAAATAAATTTATTTAATATAAAATTATTTTTTATTTATAACATTAAAATTTCTTATTATTATTATGCTATTAATTAATTAAAATTTTATTTAATTATTTTATTAAGAAAAATGAATAAGTACGTGATTTAAAAAGTGAATCTGTTTATCGAATCAGTTCAAATAGTTATGGTCATTTCAACAATTATCTATTTCAAATTGTTATTACCTTTTGTTTGGTCATACAACAATTTTTTTTATCATACAAGCTTATTCGAAATAAAATAATACTAATTTATTAATCTTTCAAAAATTAATAAGAGATTTAAAAAATAAATATGTTTACCAAACTAGTTTATTTAATTGTTGATATATAAGTTTATTAATATAATTAATTATTAATTATGATAAATAATTAAATACTAAATTATAATAAAATGTTGAATACATATAATTTATATTATTAATTAATTTGTATACAATTATAAATATTATTACAATATAATATTATTGTAAATTAACTATAAATATAATAACTATTATGTAATTATACATAGCACTTAAATTTTATAATAGTATAATTTATTATACTATTATAATATTTAACTTTCAAATAATATGCATGATTATTAAAAGGATAACATTATGTTATTTAATTAATATAATATATATTAATATACATAACAATTAATAATTTAACTTATTATAAATTATATTAATATAATTATTATATATTTTATTATTGTTTATTTTAATTAGGATTTTTATGAATTTTATTATAAAATATAATATATTTTAATATTACTTAATTATATATAATCTAAATAATATTTATATAATATCAATATATTATTAATAATTAATATTATATATAAATAATTATAATATATTTAGATAAACAACAATATATTATATTTAAGCATGATAATTTATCTTATAAAAATTAAGATGACTATTTTATCTCATTTAAAGTTATATAAATTATATAGTAAATTAATTATATTACTAATTAATTTAACAAATATTATAATAAAATTAATCAATTATTAATTAACTATATAATTAATATATATTATTATAATATAATCATAAATAACAAATTTCTATTTTATAATATTTATAAAATTATAATAATAAATTAGATTAAATAATTAGATTTATTTAAATATATTAAAATGTATAATATACTAATTCATATATTTATGACTATTTAATGTTATAATTAAATATATATTATATTAATTAAATAAAATATTATTACTATTTTTATTAATAATATTTAATACTATAATTATATAAAATATTTGAATAAATTCATATAAAAATAAAATTTATAATTTATTATTTGTAATTGTAATTTATATATATTAATTAATTAATAAGTTCGATTAATATTAACAATTGCAATAATTTAATATTAAATATTTTATTATAAATATATAATCATTAAATAGATTATATAAATTTTACTTATTAAGAATAAGCTCGTATGGATAGAAACAATTGTTTTATGACAAAACAAAAAAGTCATAAGAATTTGAAATAAATAAATTTTCAGATAGTCATAATGTTTTGAATTTGTTCGATAAACTTATTAATTTTTTAAATCTTTTACTTATTAATTGTCTTAATATTAATAAATTTGTATTATTTTATTCGAAGTAAGCTTATATGAACAAATAAAATCATTATATGACAAACCAAAAGGTTATAGCAATTCCAAATCAATAATTGTCCAAACGGCTATAATTATTTAAACTTGTTCGGTAAATAATACTAATTTATAATTAAATAATGTTTAATTAGATATAACTTAAAAAATTATTTGAATATTATAATTATTATAATATTGTAGTATATTATTTTAACTATTTATTCAAATATATATAAATATATATTTATTGATTTGAATAATTACTTGAAAAAAATTAAACAATATAATATTTTTATTATAATTTTATTATGATACTTGGATTAATATATATATATATTAAACTAATTATTATAATTATAATAGAAAATTAATATATGTTAAATATGTTAAAATATAACATTTAATTATTATTATAACATTATTACAATTAATAGAAAATTTTATAATTATTTAATAATTATTAGTTTAAATAGAAAACTATAATAATATTAGGGTATATTTTATAATTTTAATATTTGGATAGAAACTATAATAATACATTTACTTATTAATTAATATAATTTATTCTATTATATAAGCTTATACACTAATAATATATTGTTTATTATTATCTTTTCTACTTAAAATAAAAAGAATAGTTTGAATAATATTAAAAACAATTGTATAAATAATATATTGTATATATTTAAATACAATAATATCAAACAGTATAACCAATATACTTAAGAGTTAATCTTAAATAATATATTTAAAGTAATATTAATTATTAATTGTTTAATTAATATATTTAAAGTATAAATCAAATAACAAAACTATAAATTATTTATTTATTTAAATTATAATTAAAATGTATATACTTATTATATAATAATATTAATTATTATAAATATTTTTATTTGTAATGAATAAATATATTTATTAATATTTATTAATTAATTAATTTAATTAATTATATACAATTCAAATATTTATATACAAAATATAAAATAAAAAAAATTATGAAATAAATTTTTATTTACAAATAATAAAATAATATCAATATTATTTAGTGTTAAAAAATTAGAAATAGATATAATAAATGCTTATAAGCAATTTTATTCATTATCAATTTTAATTTATGATATTAATTATAATTATAAACATATAATATTATTATATTAGTAAATATATAATTATTATTATTAATATTTCATTAACATACTATAAAATTAATGAATATTAAAATTAATTATCAGAGCAATAATATATCAATATTACAATAATTATAATAATATTTAATAATATTAATTTAATTTAATTAATAATATTTAATCTTCATTTATAAATATAGTATAATAATATCTAATTTATTAGTTAAATTAATTATAATAATATGTAAATTAAATAAAAAATAATTTTCAAAATATTATTAACTATTTTAAATAAAATTTATTGTTATAAACAACAATTATATATTATTTATTTCAATGAATATATAATATATAATTACTAAAATTAATTTAAATTTTAAGTAATAAACAATTGTTTATTTATTCTATTAATTATCTATTTTAAATAAATTAATTATTTGATAATATAATTATCAAATATTACTAATTTAATACTATATTATTCTAATATATTATAATTATAATAATTATAATTATAATTATAATATTACAAAAGGATTAAGTTATTATATTTATTATTAGAACAAGTTAATTACTAATAATTAATATTATTTAGAATAATTTAATAATATATTTGATAAATACACAATAATTGATAATATTTGATAATTAGTAATATTTGATAATTATATTAAACTTGTAATATTTGATAATTAGTAATATTATTTGATAATTATTTGATAATATAATATCAAATACACAATAATTGATAATATTGCTAAGATACAAAAGTAATAATATTTATGTATCAAATAAATTAAATCTATTATATTAAACTTGTTTGATATTATATTAATTATCTAATTTTTAGTTATACTTATAAAAATAATTTATAAGTAGTTATTAATAAGTAAAAGATTTAAAAAAAATAAGTTTACCAATCAAGTTCAAATAGTCATGACTATTTGAATAATTATCTACTTCAAATCATTGTAACATTTTGTTTTGTAATAAAACAATTGTTTCAAATCATGTTAGCTTATTTGAAATAAAATAATACTAATTTATTAATATTCCAAAAATTAAAAAGTAAGAGAATTAAAAAAATAAATCTTTTTATTGAAGAAGTTCAAATAGTTATGACTATCTTAATAATTATCTATTTCAAAACATTACAACCTTTTGTTTTGTCATAAAACAATTGGTTCTATTCATTCAAGCTTATTTCAAATAAAATAATATAAATTTATTAATGTTCCAAAAATTAATAAGTAAAAATTTCAAAAATAAATTTATTTAAAAATTAATGTTCCAAACCAATTGTTTCTATTCATGCAAAATTATTCAGAATAAAATAATACTATTTATTACTATTTTAAAAATTAATAAGAGATTTAAAAACTAAATCTCTTTACCGAACCAGTTCAAATAGTTATGACTATTTGAACAATTATCTATCTCCAATTGTTATGATTTTTGTTTTGTCCTAAAACATTTAATTTCTATTCAACAAGCCTATTTAGAGTAAAATAGTGCTACATTAATAAGTAAGGATTTAAAAAATAAATGTGTTTACTGAATCAGTTCAAATAGTTAAGACTATTAGAATAATTATCTATTTCAAATCATTTTGACCTTTTGTTTAGTCATAAAATAATTGTTTCAACTGATACATGCTTATTTGAAATAAAATAATACTAATTTATTAACATTCAAAAATTTATTAAGTAAGAAATTAGAAAAAAAATCTATTTACAGAACAAGTTCAAATATTTTTTACTATTTGAACAATTATCTATTTAAAATCATTATGACCTTATATTTTATCATAAAAAAATTGTTTCAGTTCATAAAAGCTTATATGAAATAAAATAATATTACTTTATTAATATTATAAAAATTGATAAGTTAGAGATTTAAAACATAAATCAGTTTATCGAATCAGTTCAAATAATTATGGCCATTTGAATGATTATCGATTTCAAATCGTTATGATCTTTTATTTTGTCATAAAATAATTATTTTTTATCATACAAGTTTATTCGAATAAAATAATACTAATTTATTAATTCAAATATTAATAATAAATATATTTTTATAACTTAATAATTATTGATAATAATTAAACTAAATTATTATTAAATAATAATATTATTTGAACATTTAAATATTAGTTATTCAATAATTAAACTTTAATTAAATATAAATTAAATAATAGTTAATTAGATATTAGTTTAATAAATTAATTAATTATATAATTGTTATATAATAGTTTAATAACAAAACTATTTAATATATAATAATTATAATATTAATTTATAATTATTAACTATTAATAATGATAAACATTTCCATTCAATTATTATATTAACGATAATTTAGACTAATAATTTATAAACAATTATTATTGTATTAATTTAATAATATTATAGTATTATTTGAATATAACTAAAAGTCAAATTATTTAATATAATTTGTATACTATTGTTTAAAATTATTAAAATTAATTAATAATTTTAACGATTAGTTAATAATAAATTACTAATAAATTAATATTTATACTATAATATCTATATATGTTATTAGTAATAATAATATAATAATATTATAATTAATTTGTTAAAATAATAATTAATAAATTGATTAGTAAAATTTTCATTAAAAAAATTATTAATATTTATAATTTAAATATTAATTATAAATATTTACCTTATTAAACTAATACAATTAATCCAAATTGTATTAAGTAAAGAATAAATAATAATAATTTATTATAATTAATGAATATAATATTTTTATTAATATAAATAATTAATAATGATTATTTTTTGGATTATTGATAAAATAATTCTGTTTGAGTAATTAATAAAATATTTATTTAGTTTATATTAATTCAATCATTTAATTAAATTATATAAGATTATAAGTAATAAATAATTACTTTATTCCTAATAATAATAATAATAATAATAATAATATTATTATTATTATTATTATTATTATTATAAGACTATTTAAACAATTATCTATTCATAATTATATCAAATTTATCTTGTTTACTATTAACGATTATTAATATACAAAAAAAATTATTATTAATATTATATGTTAATATTATCATAAGTCATTTGACAATTAGAAAATGATATTTTATCACGTTACAAATTAATTTATAAATTACTAAACTATATTAATTATATATTATGAATTTATTATAAAACAAGCTATGTTTTAAAGTTTATTTTTGTATTTATATTTTTGTTAATTCAATTTAATATTAATTAATTAATATTTAATTAATAAAAAATAATATTAATTGTCATATTATTTATTAAAAGTAGTATTATTAAAAAACCTTATTTTAATTATAAGCATTATTATTTTAAATAATATAAAATATTAATGAATTAATAATAATTAATTGTTATATGTTAAAATTTATTATTAATAAAGGTTATTATAATAATATAATTTTTAAATAATTATTATATCTATTTTATTTATATATATAATAATTAATAATATTAATTAATATAATAGTAATTAATATAATAATTCCAATAGTAAAAAGAAATAGTTAATATTCCAAATAATTATAATAATTATTTAATTATTATTATAATATTAATATAATAATATATAATCATTAATAATATCATAAAATTATAAATATAAAATAATGATAAATTATTAAACTAATTTGAATCTTTAATTAATCATTAATTGTTTATTAAGTAATTATTATACTGAACTAAACATTAATACAGTATAATTTATATTATTAACTAATATTTTTGAATATTTAATTATTAATTTAAAGTATATTAAATTTTTAATATTTTCATTTTTAATAATATTTAGTTTTTACTTAGTTATAATTATTAATATAAAGAATATATTTAAACTAATAATAAATAAAGGACCTAAATATGATCATATTTAAAATATGAATTAGTTAATTATTTGAAATAATTAAATTAATTAATATTCCAAAATTTAATAAGTGAAAATTTAAAAAATAAATTTGTTTTTTGAACATGTTGGAATAGTTCTGACTATTTGAAAAATTATTTATTTTAAATAGTTATGACCTTTTTTGTTTTGTGATAAACCAATTGTTTCTGTCCATACAAGCTTATACCGAATAAAATAATTAAATTTATTAATATTCCAAAATTTAATAAGTAAAAATTTAAAAAATAAATTTGTTTTTTGAACATGTTTAAATAGATTTGACTATTTGAACAATTATCTATTTCAAATAGTTATGACCTTTTGTTTTGTGATGAATCAATTGTTTCTGTCTGTATAAGCTTATTCAAAATAAAATAATACTAATTTAATAATATTCCAACAATTAATAAGTAAAAGATTTAAAAAATAAATCTATTTACTGAGTAAGCTTAAATAGTTATAACTGTTTGAACAATTTTTTATTTCTAATAGTTATAATTTTTGTTTTGTCATAAAATAATTGTTCCTATTCATACAAGTTTATTCAAAATAAAATAATATTACTTTATTAATATTTTGCAAATTAATAGGTAGGAGATTTAAAAAATAAATATGTTTACTGAACAAGTTCAAATAGTCATGTTAAATTAATATTATAATTTAATTTAAATAATAATTTAAATAAGCTATAATAAATAACTATTTAATTGTATAATTAAATTTTGTTACAATTAAAAGTCATAACTATTGTTTTATTAATTATTAACAATAATTAAATATTATATTTGTTAATTAATAGTTTGTTATCTTATATATGCATAACAATTAATTATAAATTAATATAAAATAATTTATATCAAGTATAAATAATAATAATAATAATAGTTTTATTATTAAATTATACTATTTATACAATTTATATAATTATCGATTGTATTAGATAATATTATAATAGTAATTATAAATAATTTATAATAAATATTACAATTGATATTGTTATTATATAATTAAGTATTTAATAATACTTATTAAAACAAATAAGTTAATTATAATTTATAATAATTATAATATAATATTATAATTATATTATT
Source organism: Durio zibethinus (assembly GCF_047325235.1). Lineage (NCBI taxonomy): Eukaryota > Viridiplantae > Streptophyta > Magnoliopsida > Malvales > Malvaceae > Durio > Durio zibethinus. Next base: position 8,436,377 of record NC_143188.1, on the reverse strand, counting down.
ATTTATAATTAACTTATTTGTTATTATTTATTTCATATTATATGTTATTATTTAGTTAATAATTTATATGAAATAATTAGCTAATTTATTAAAATAATAATAAATTATGACAATTTATCTGTATATATATTTATATAATTATGTGTAAATCAAAGTTCTAATTAATTATTCCTAATTATTCATGATTTAAATAAAATAAAATAAATTAATATAATCTAATTAAATATTTATTAAAATCCTTATTAAATATATAATTCAATAATTTAATTTATTAAATTATTAATATATAGATTATAACTAAGAATATTTAAACAAAAGGTAATAAATTAGTATTATTAGTAATAATAAATTATTTAATAATTGCAACAATTATCACTATTTAAATTTTTTATTATTTAATTAAGAATGTAATAAATAATGTTATATAATAGATATAATAATAAGCTATTATTTGAAATAGATAATAGACAATTATTTATTTGAATAATTATACCTAATATTGATATTATTATTTGTAATCTGTATATTAATTAGTTATAATATTATTTTATTATAATATAGATAATATATTTTCAAAAATTATTTACTACAAATAATAAATTTTATTATTAATTTAGTAGTAATAATTGTATAATAATAAATTTAATTTTTTAGTTATAATTAAATAGTTTTAAAGATAATAAAAAATATAATATATTCTATATTAATATATCATAATATAGAGCATTTGTTTATAATATAAATTTAATTTGTTTAATTATATAAATATTTGTTTAATTAATAAATTGTTGTTATTGTTTTAATTAAATTGTTAATTTGAATATAAAAACTTATTAATAATTATAACACATAATTAACTATATTATATATATTAATTATTTTCTGAAATTTTGATTAATTATAGAATTAATTATAACTTTATTAATAAATATTACAATAGTATAATTATTATATTAATTAACTTATTTGTTAACTATTATTCAAATAGTTATACTTATAGTTGAACATATTTATTTTTTAATATTTTAAACTAATTAATATTATAATATTTATAATAGAATATAACATTTAAAATTATATTCTATTTTATAATTTATTATTATATTATAATTAATATATATATATATAATTAGCAATTAAATTATTAACAATTGTTTTATGATAGAACAAAAGGTTGTTACAATTTGAAATAGAAAATTGTTAGAATAGTCATAACTATTTGAACTAGTTCAATAAATTGATTGATTTTTTAAATGTCTTATTAATTCTTAAAATATTAATAAATTGGCATTATTTTATTTCAAATAAGCTTGTATGTTGAAAAGCAATTGTTTTATGACAAAACAAAAAGTAATAACAATTTGAAATAGATAGTTGTTTAAATGGCTATGATTATTTGAACTTATTGGTTAAACTAATTTATTCTTTTAAATTAGTTACTTATTAATTTTTGAAATATTACTAAAGTAGTATTATTTTATTTTGGATAAACTTTTATGAACTAAAACAATTGTTTTATGACAAAACAAATGGTCATAATTATTTTAAATAAATAATTGTTCAAATAGCCGTAATTATTCAAACTTGTTCGGTAAACAAATTTATTATTTTTAAATCTCATGATTATTAATTTTTTGAAAATTAATAAATTAGTATTATTTTCTTTCAAATAAGCTTGTATAAACTGAAGCAATTATTACACGACTAAAGAAAAGGTCATAATGATTTGAAATTGATAATTATTCTAATAGTCTTAACTATTTAAACTAGTTTGGTAAACGCATTTATTTTTTGAATCTCTTATTAATTTTTGAAATATTATTAAATTAGTAATATTTTTATCTAAATAAGCTTGTATGATCAGAAATAATTATTTTATGAGAAAACAAAGATCAAAACAATTTGAGATTGATATTTATTCAAATAGCCATAATTATTTGAACTGATTTAGAAAACAATTTTAGTTTTTAAAAATCTTGCTTATTAATTTTCAAAATATTAATAAAGTGGTATTATTTTATTTCAGATAAGTTTTTATAAACTAAAACAATTATTTTATGACAAAACAAAAGGTCATAACGAATTTAAATAGATAATTGTTCAAATAATCAAATCTATTTTAATTTATTTGATAAATAGATTTATTTTTTTAAATCTAATGCTTATTAATTTTTTGAATGTTAATAAATTAGCATTAATTTATTCTAAATAAGCTTGTATGAATTGAAATAATTGTTTTGTGACTAAACAAAAGGTCAAAATGATATGAAATAGATAATTATCCTAATAGTCTTAACTATTTAAACTAGTTTGGCAAACACATTTATTTTTTAAATCTCTTACTAATTTTTAGAATATTATTAAATTAGTATTACTTTAATATGAATAAGCTTATATGAAAAGAAACAATTCTTTTATGACAAAATAAAGATCGTAACAATTTGATATAAATAATTGTTCTAATAGTTATGACTATTTAAAATAATTTAAAACAATACTAATTATTTAATTAATTATTATTAATATCATGTTCAAATTATTATTTGTATAATTTTATTATCTATTGAATATTAGATAATAAACAAATAACTGATATAAACTGATATAAAATTAATATGAAAGAGATTTAAAAACTATTTAAATTAATATTTAAATATAAAATATATTAATATTTATTATTATTAATGGTTTTATATTATTTAAATAGTATTATCTATTTAATAGTTAACTTATTTACGAATAAATAAAATGATTATAGTTTATATTTATGTATTAAATTTTAATAGTATTATATTTTTAATAACTATTATTATATTATATATTAATTATTACTATTAATAATATCTGAATTTAATATTATATTAATTAATTCTATATTAATAATTTGATATATAATAATATAATTATATATTAGTTATAAAACTTTATAACCAATATTATATAATAATGATAATTTATTCTAAGTATTATATAATTATAATTTATATAATGTTATTATATTATTTAAAATATATTTATAATTTATTTATTTATAATATATAATTATATATATAGATTATATATATTATAGTAAATAAGATGGTTAGTTTTGTTTACTAAGTGATTGATTAATTACTAAATTTATATATATAATTATATAATTATTAATAATATATTTAATTTATAATATAAAGAATTTATATGTAATAAATTAATAATTAAATAAAGATAATAATAATTTATTGAAATAATAATTCATGATTAATAAATTATTTATTTTAAATATTATTGTATTTATTTTTAATAATCAATTTAAAATATATTAATAGATAATTAAATGTAAATCAAGCTATTTCTATTAATTTATTTTGGATGATGTAAGTAAGTCAAAACTATTGCAATTATTTAAATTAAAAATAAATAATTAAGGAAATAGATAATCATTAATTAATTAAATATAAAACTAAATAATTATATTATTATCTTAATTATTAATAAAGTATTAATTAGTATTTAATTGTAATTATTTAAATTTATTATATAGTATTTATATAATAATATTGTTAGGATAATTTTAATTATTATCATAATACTAATTTTAATCTATTATAATTTATTTAATAATTATAATTAATATTTTAATCTTTATTAAATAATAATTTATACATTTAAATAACTAATATTTAAATGTTCAAATAGTCATAATTATTTAAACTTGATCGATAAAAATATTCATTTTTTAATATTTGTTAATTTGTATGATAATTCAAATAATTGCATATTAATAAGTAAGAGATTTATTTGTATTAATTATAATCCTTATTAATTATAATTAATTATTAATATTTATTATAATGTAATAGAAAATTAATATATGTTAAATTTTAATTAGATTATTAAATATATTAATAATATGATAATTAATATTAATAATCAATTTATATATTAATATACTTATAAATAATAAATTATTATTATAAATTATTTTTACTTAGTTAAATAATTTAAATATTATTTAAATAATATTAAATAAATTAAAATGATAAAATGTAGACAATTATTAATATGATATTATTATTTAATATTATTAATATAATATATTATGATTTATTAATAATATAATATATATTATTATATATTAAAAAATATAGATATAAAATAATAATTTATTAATTTATTATATAAATTAAATTGGTTCGACAATTAAATTTAAATTTATAAAATAAATTTATTAATAATTATTTAATAAATCACTTATTTATATGATAATTAATATTAATAATCAATTTATATATTAATATACTTATAAATAATAAATTATTATTTAGTAAATGTTAGAATTATTAAATATATAAATTGATTAAGTTATTCATAACTATACTAAATATAAATATTTAATTAATTAAATCATTATTAATTAATGATTATATTAATTTAAAATGAATATTAATTAAAATGAACAATTGTTGTATTATAAAATATTTAAAATTTATATTAAATATTTATTAATAATAAATAAATAAATTATAATAATTAAGTTGATTTATTATCCAAATTATTAAAAATATTAAATAATATATATAATAATTTCAATTATAAAATAATCATAGTTATAAATTATATTTTAATAATCAAGTTATTAATTATATATATAATTATCAAGTTATTATACTATTATATATAAAATAATTTATATATAGTTATTTGCTAATTATAATAAATTATAATATTTATGATAAATATTATATTAAATAATTTAACTAATATAATTATTAAATATATTATAATTATTATAAATTATAATAATTTACATTTACTTTTATAAGAATAAATGGTATTAACTAGTACCATTTATATGACATATAAAGTATAATTAATATATAATATAATAATTATTATCTTGATTATTAATTAAGTTTATTATAATTAATTAAAAGCTAATTAAGTAAGATAAATTTAATCTAATAATATTTATAAGTTATAATTTAAATAATATACTTATAATAGTAGTTTTAATATTAATAATTATTAAATTTATTAATATATTTGAATAATGTTCAAATATTTGTTTGTTCAACTTGTAATTAAAACAAATTGGCCTTAATAATAAAAATATTAATTATTTTTTTAAATTATAATAAGTATAAAATTTTTACTCAATTATTAATCTTCTTAATTATTTAAATCTCTTATTATATAATTTATAATAATAATTTAATTGTTAATTATATAATATAATAATTTTAATAAGTATTATATCAAATTATCTAATAAATATTATATTATTCGTATAACTTAATTAGTATAGTAATTATATGTTAAATTGTATTAATAATTGTTATTAATTGATATAATTATAATAATAGTTATTAATTAAATACTTATTATTATGTAATAACTACATATCATATAAATCATATTTATTAACATAGTTTTAAGGATTAATACTTTATTAATTACAACTTTATAACTATATTATTATAATATTAATATTATATTAATATCAATTATTAAATAAATATGGTTTTGTAATATTAATCATAGTTTTAAGGATTAATACTTTATTAATTACAACTTTATAACTATATTATTATAATATTGATATTATATTGATATCAATTATTAAATAAATATGGTTTTGTAATATTAATTAATAATAAAACTATTAATTATTTTATCAAATAAAATTTATATTATTTATAGTAAGAACAAATATATAACTTATATAGAATATAAGTTAATATAATTTAAATAAGATTAATATTAATAAGGATTATAATGAATTCATTGATGATTTAATTAATAATTTTACAAATTTAATAATTATATTTATATAATTAATATTATAATATGAATAACTATTTTAGATATTAAATAGTCATAACTAATAAATAGTCAAATAATCATTCAATAAATAATTGAATTGTTAATTAAAAATTAATATATTATTATTAATAATTTTATATATTAAATAATTAATCTAAATTAATACAATAATAACTATATTGAATTAGTTAATAAATTTCAATTAAATTAATTTATTATTAATAATATAATAATTGGATTATATTATATTATAATATTAATTGTAATTACATTATAATATAATATTATAATATTATATACTATTATTAAATCTCTTGCTCATTAATTTTTTTATTGTTATTTTTTGTTATATATATTAATTATATTAGTTAATTAAATTAAGATAAATAAATATAATATTTTAATATAACTATTTTATGTTATAACTAAATATATTAGTAATAAATATTAATTACTATAGTATAATATTATTAATTTATTATTACTATTAAATAAGTTAATTAATAATTTTATGATAGAACTGGTTAGTATTATTTAATTTATTTATATAATTAAATTATATAATTTAAATTTAGTTTAATTAATTTCAATATACTAAAATTTAATATAATTAATAATTTTAGACAAGCATATTGAACTCAATCAATTAATTATTCAAATACTAATTCTTATAAAATAATGCTTTTTATAATTATTAATATTATAATTAATAAACTTTATTAAATATATAACCATAATTTAACTATTTGAACATTTAATTAGTAAATATAATTAATTATTTAATAATTATTCAATAAATTATTATATTAAATTATATATTTATAATTATTAATTTAATAATAATATTTTTAATTATTTAATATTACATATTAATGATTATAATTATTAAAAAGTAGATACTATACTTTTGAATTAATATTAATAATATTTATTGTTAATTTACAATAACATTATATTGTATTAATGTTAATACATATTTAACATAATTACATTAATTATTATATATTTAAATATATATTTTAATTGAAATGTAATATGTTATTACATTTAAAATAATTAAATAATTGGAGTTGTTATTATATAATTATTAACCAGAATAATAATTGTAAATTGTATTAATAACTTAATTTGTATAATATATTAAATAAATATATAATTTATTATAAATTAAAATATTTATATTAATTTATATTAATATAAATAATTAATTTAATTAATTTAATTAAATTAATATATTATCAATTAAATATCATAATTAAAGAATTAAGATAATTAATTAATAGCATAATAATAATAAGAAAATTTCATTATTAAATATTTAATAGAATATTTAATTTAATTAATTATATTTTATAATTAAATAATACTTTAAGTAAATTAATTATAATTAAAGGTTATTAATAATTAAATATAAGATATTTAATTGATTATTTAAAATTATTATATTAAAAAATATAATATTAATTGTATTAATATTAAATATATTAAATTCTTAAATAATTATTCATTTTTTTATTAATTATTAATACTAATATATTATTATATCTATTAATATAAATATTTCACATGATTAGCTTAACTAGTTTTGTAATTTTGATAACAATAAACTATTTAATAAGTACTAATCGATAGTACTACCTTATAAAATAATATTTTATTAATTTATTAATAATATTTATTAATATTAATTATATTTTATTTGTTACTAATATATTTATATTATATAGTAATTTAATTGTATAATCCAACAATAAATCTAGTAACATAAATAAATTATATTATTAATTTTTCAAATAATAATATTAACTATAATAGTTGTATTTATTAATAACTAATAATTATTATAAATATCTTATAAATTTTTAGTAAATATTATTAATAATTTATAATATTTGATTTATAGTTTAATATAAATTATAAGCAACAATTTATAGTATGATAATAATTAATTATTATTAATTAATATTTTATAATTAATTTATAATTTATATTATAAATTATTAAATATAATATAATATATTATGATTTATTAATAATATAATATTAATAATATTATATTATTTTAAACTAGTATATGAATTATACTGTAACTTATAATAATATAATTTTTATAAATACTATTAAACTCCAACTTCTTAATTTTTGAAATATTAATAAAACGATTTATTTTATTTTGGAAAAACTTTTATGTATTGAAACAATTGTTTTATGATAAAATAAAAAGGTTATAACGATTTTAAATAGATAATTATTCAAATAGTCATAACTATTTGAACTTATTAGGTAAATAGATTTTTTTAAAATTTCTTATTAATTTTCTAAATTTTAATAAATTAGTATTACTATATTTCGAATAAGCATGTATGAACTGAAACAATTTTTTTTGACTTAACAAAATATCAGAATAATTTGGAATACATAATTATTTTTCAATTGCCATCACCACCATGCCCACTACCAACAATTTTATTGCTTTCTTTCAATCTCAACCTTAAAAAACTAACTTCTCGTCTCAAATTCTAGCTCTTCTGCAATAACCATTGGGAAGAGAGCAATTTAATATGATTATTAAATTATTAATAATGATTCAAATATGAATAAATTTCATATATTTAATAATCTTGTTAAATAATTTTAACTTGTTAATAATATTCAGTATAATTATTAATTTATAAAGATATTAATTATTCTTTATATATTAAATTTTAATTTATATTAATTAAATAAAATTATATACTATTTGAATAAATTAATTATTCAAAATAAATTAATTTGAACAATTATCATAATTTATTAATAAATTTATTAAGACTACAAAATTAATAAATAAAAATTCTAAAAAATAAATATAATGAGAAATTATATTTATTATAAATAAATTTATATTTATTAATAATTTAATTAAATTATTAATTATATAATAAGTAAATTAATTAAAAATATATCTAATTTTTAATTCACTTAAAATATTGCTTATCCGTAATAATAATTATTAATTAGATTATAAATTATATTAATTAAAACTAATATTTATGTTAATTACTTATTATTAATTTAAATTCTTATTATATATTTATATTAATTACTTATTTTAATTTTTAATAACAATTTAATCAACTATAATATATTTAATAATATATTAATATTTATACTTTAGTATATATAATTTATAAAATTATTCATTAAGTTATAAAATAATTATTATAAATAAAATATTATGAATTTATTAAGTTAATTAATAATTTATTATTAATATAATATAATATTCTTAATATATAATATTAATGTGTAACAATTTATTAAATATTTATGGATAAATATTTTAAAATTATTTATTTTAATTATAACTTATTATTTAGTATTTATAAAAATTCATATTTTAGAATAAAAATTAACTTATGAATGCCGTGACAATCTTTGATTAAAGATTCAAATTCAAAATCAAGTTAAATTTCATGCTTCTTGTACAAATTAATTATAACAAAATCTAATTAGTCGAACTTAAGTTGCTTGATTATCTTTTGAACTGAACTCATAAAAATCAAACTACTTCTTGAAAATGGAGTTGAACTATTCAATCCAACATCTAATGACAAGTACATAACTTTTAGTTACATAGATATCGATAAAAATATTAAAGCATTAAAAAGTTAATTAATTTTCAAGTAATTAATTAGATTAATGTTATTTTATTCGATATTTATATTAATTGTAGTTTAATTATTTCAAATAATATAATTGATAAGAACAATTATCAATATTATTTAATATTAATACTAATTTAATATTGATATTAATATGAAGCTTTTTATTAATTGATAATGATTTGAACAATTAAATATTTTAATAATTATTATAAATCCTTACAATTAACAAGGATTATTATATTAAATTATTATATTGAATTATTAAAAGTATGAACTTTTATTATGATAAATAAAATAAATCAATAAATTATTAATTAATAATTCATATTAAATCTAAGGGGTATGATTTTAATAAATATTTAATTAGATTATATTAATTTATAAAAAAATATTTAACAATTAAATTTATATATAATTATCTAAATATTGATTTTAATTTAAATATTTTAATTATTCATTAAAATATTTATAATATTTAAATAATAATAATATTTAATAATTATTAGTAACTAATTATTATATATAGAATTAATTGTCTATATCAAACTGGTTTAGTTTGTTCATACAAGCTTATTCGAAAAAAAATAATATTAATCTAATAATATTATGAAAATTAATAATTAAGAGATTTGAAAAAATAAATATATTTGTTGAATTAGTTCAAATAGTTTAAGGCTATCTGAATAATTATCTATTTCATATCGTTATATTCTTTTATTTTGTCATAAAACAAATGTTTTTGTTAATACAATTTTGTTTAGAATAAAATAATATTAATTTATTAATATTTTGAAAATTAATAAGAGATTTAAAAAATAAACTTGTTTACCAAACTAGTTCAATTAGTTATAACAATTTAACAATTATTTATACTATAATATATATATATATATATAAAATAATTTTAATATTATTATATTTAATTAATCAACTATATAAGTAAAAACTTATTATTAATTTATAGTTGGTTTATTTTATGTTTTTTACAATATTATTTATAAATAATAAATTGTTATTTAAACTTATAATGACAAGTTTAATGATATGAGGATAAGAATGGATATGATTTTAAATTTTTATTAGATACAAAAATAGAGACAGATAATAATGTACCCACCTCATATCCATACTCATACCCTATGTATATATTTATATATATTTAGTATATAGATTTTTTTATTAAATCATATAAATTATTATTTTAAATTAATTAGAATTAATATATTGTCATTGAAAAATATATATTTATAAAAAATTATCTAACTATACAAGATAAAAATTAAAAAATAAATTTTATTTATTATTCTTTTAAAAATTATGGGTATGAAAATTACTTACATCGATTAAATACCTACAAAGATAAGATAAATTTAAAATATCCTTTTGGTATAGGTACAGGGATGGATGTAATATAAAAATATGAAAATGATAATGAAAACAATTAAAAAAATATTATTTTTAATCTTTATTTAGTAATTATATAGTATAATTATCAATTTGGCTATTATAATTTAATATATTAATATAATTTCAATTTTAAACTAATAGTCATATATTAGTTAAATTTATAATATTATTACTATTTATTATAATAATTAATTTATATAGTATCATGTAATAATTTAATAAATTATTATAATTAGATATTATTAATAATATTTTATGAATTATATTAATTATTATAATATGCAATTATAATTATATATTATATATTATATAATAATTATTTATTATATAATTTAATTGGACATATATATTAATAATTAAAGCTAACAATTAATATATATTATTTAAATATAACGATAATTTAACTATCATAACTAATATTTTTTATTTAATTATTATTATAAATCAAATAAGTATATTTAAATTCTATATTAATATGAAAATTGTCTTATTATTTAATTATTTTGTTATTATAACATTTAAATATTATTATTATTTAAATAAATAATATGAATATTATAATCATTTATAATATTATTAAAAATTAGTTATAATAAAACTAATTAATACTCTATTAATAATTAGATTAAATAATTAGATTTATTTGTATTAATTATTAAGCTATTGCAATATTTATTACTTAAAATAAATTTTAATATTTATTTTTAATTTAAACAAATTAATATATTAAAACAATATATATTAGTTTTAATATTTAAAATTAATATTTAAATTTTAAATATTTATATCATATTTTCATTAATTATATATTATAATTAAATTAGATTATTATTTAATTATAACAATTATTTTAATTTTAAATTAATAAGTACAAATTTTAATTAATTTTAATTATATATTAAATTTGATTTAATATTTAAAATTAATGTATATTATAGTATTAAATATAACTAGTAAAAATATATTTAATAATAATTATTAAAATATTTGTTAAATATTTTGAAAATTAATAAATATAATTATTTATTTATTAGTTATATTAAATTAAAATCAATAATTCATATTAGTATCTTTATTTTATTATCATACAAGCTTAATCATAATATAATTTATCTAATAATTATGGTTTAATTAATAAAATATATAATTGTTATCGAATAATTGGGTTTAATAAATAAGCATATTGAACAAATAATTTTTTTAATAAAATTATAATCTATTAAATAATAATGATTAGTTTTAATAATTTAATTAATTTAAATATTAATTAGAACAATTAATTATTACTATATATAATAACTATACTATATAAGAATAATAATTTTAATAAAAATATTATAATTATTAAAATTATCGATAGTAATTTATTAATTATTTAAAAATTATCATTTTAAATTAATTTAACAAAATAGCTTTATTTTCTAAAATTTTACTTATTAATTTTTGGAATATTAATAAATTTATATTATTTTATTCGAAATACGCTTGCATGAATAGAACCAATTGTTTTATGACAAAACAAAATGTCATAATGGTTTGAAATAGATAATTGTTTAGATAGTCATAACTATTTCAACTTGATCGATAATAAACAATTGTTTTACAACAAAATAAAATGTCAAACAATTTGAAATAAATAATCTTTCAAACGGACATGGCTATTTGAACTGGTTCGATAAACTAATTAATTTTTAAAATTTTCAACTTATTAATTTTGAGAATGTTAATATATTAGTATTATTTTATTCCAAAAAAATTGTATGAATAGAAACAATTGTTTTATAACAAAACAAAAGATCATAACGATTTGAAATAAATAATTGTTCAAATAATCATAACTATTTGAACTCACTTGATAAATAAATTTATTTTTTAAATCTTTTACTTATTAATTTTGGAATATTAATTAATTAGAATTATTATATTCCAAATAAGCTTATTTGAATAGAAACAATTAGTTTATGACAAAACAAATGGTCATAATGATTTGAAATAGATAATCATAACTATTTGAATGTGTTTAGAAAATAGCTTTATTTTTTAAAATTATACTTATTAATTTTTGGAATATTAATAAATTTATATTATTTTATTTAAAATACGCTTACATGAACAGAACCAATTATTTTATGACAAAACAAAATGTCATAATGTTTTGAAATAGATAATTGTTTAGATAGTCATAACTACTTCAACTTCATCGATAATAAAATTCATTTGTTTAATTCTGTTACTCTTTAATTTTTTAAACTTTAATAAATTAGTAAATTATTTATTTAAATTTATCCAAGCAATTAATAATAATATCAAATTATTATCAAATTATCATTAATATTGAATTATTTTGCTAATTATTTAACTAATTTTTAATAATATTATAAATGATTATAATATTCATATTTTTTTAAATAACAATAATATTTAAATGTTATAATAACAAAATAATTAAATAATAAGGTAATTTTCATATTAATATAGAGTTTAAATATACTTATTTGATTTATAATAATAATTAATAACAAAAATTTTAGTTATGATAGTTAAATTATCGTTATGTTTAACGAATATATATTAATTATTAGTAACAAGTAAAAATCATTTATATTAATTATTAAAATATTAATAATAATTAATACTAATTTGTAATATTAATTGAATTATAATTTATAATATAATAACATGAACTATTTTAAATTACTAGTTCTTAAATTACAGTATATATTTAATTATAAAATATACACTAAATTTATTATTGAATAAATAATTTATTTCAATTAGTTATTATAATAATTAGTATTATTATAAGTTATTAACTAATAATTATTAATAAATAATTGTTAATAGATTAAATTTTATGATTAATCCTTAAAATTAATCTAATTCATTTTAAATTAATAACAATTATTTTAAATATTAACAATTATTATTAAATATAATAATTAAATTATTATATAATTATTATATTTTGTATGCTATTAGACAAGATATTAAATTATAATAAATATGATTAATATTATTATATAAAAATAAATATTATTAGTATAAATTTAACATAATAATAGTTTATTAACAATATATAAATAATTAATGCATAAAATATTATAATATTATATAATTATAACATAAATAATTAATATTATTATTAATATAATTGTTATATAAATAAATGACTATGATTAATATTGTTCATTATAAACATATTTTTTTACAACTAAAAATATAATACATATTTGACATGTATATTATATTATATTTAAATATAATATATTTTAATTATAATTAAAATAATATATATTATTACTATAATTGTTTTAATTCTATAATACTATATTTAATATATTAATTACTTAATGAATTAGTTTAAATATTATAATTACATATATTATAAATATATAATATGTTATTAGTTTTATTATTAATTATAATTATAATTATAATTATATTTATATTTATAAACTATTAATTATATTATCAATAATTATTATTAATACTATAGTATATTTAATAGTTAAATCATTTAAAATTATAATAAAAAATATTAACTAATTTACTAAATTTAACAATTAATATTAATAAATTAAGCAAATATACAATTGGTTAATTATTATATTAACAATATTAAAATATAATATTTTAATTTAATAATATTTATTTATATTTATTAAAATATAAATATTTATAACTATATTATAAATATAGAAAATCTATATACAATTAAATAGTTATTTGTTATAGCTTATTTAAATTATTGTTTAAATTATATTATAATATTAATTTAACATGACTATTTGAACTTGTTCGATAAGCATATTTATTTTTTAAATCTCTTAATTATTAATTTTCAAAATATTAATAACTTAATATTATTTTATTTCAAATAAGCTTATATGAATTGAAATAATTTTTTTATGACAGAAGAAAAGGTCATAATGATTTGAAATAGATAACTATTCAAATAGTCATGATTGTTTGATCTAGTTCAGTGAACATATTTAATTTTTTATTTATTAATTGTCAAAAAATTAATAAATTTATATTATTTTAATCCGAATAAGCTTGAATAAATAGAAACTATTATCTTATAATAGAACAAAAAATCATAATGATTTGAAATAAATAATTGCTTAAATAGTCTTAATTTGAACCAATTTGATAAACAGATTTATTTTTTAAAATTTTTATTAATTTTTGAAATATTAATAAATTAGTATTATTTTATTTCGAACAAACTTATATGAACAAAAACATTAGTTTTATGACAAAACAAAAGGTCATAATAATTTGAAATAGATAATTGTTCAAATAGTCATAATTATTTGAACTGGTTAGGTAAACAGAATTATTTCTTAATTCTCTTATTAATTTTTGAAATTTTAATAAATTTATTTTATTTTATTCTAAATAAGCTAGTATGAATTGAAAATATTGTTTTATGACAAAACAAAAGGTTATAATGATTTGAAATAGATAATTATTCATATAGTTTTAACTATTTGAACTAGTTCGACAAACAATTTTATTTTTTAAATCTCTTAATTATTAATTTTTAGAATATTATTAGATTACTTTTATTTTATTTCAAATAAGCTTGTATGAACAGAAATAATTATTTTATGATAAAACAAAAGGTTATAACAATTTAAAGTATACAACTACTCTAATAGTCATAACTATTTGAATTGGTTTTGTAAACAGATTTATTTCTTAAATCTCTTACTTATTAATTTTTGAAAGATTAATAAATTAATATTATTTTATTCCGAATAAGCTTGTATGATCCAAAACAATTGTCATATGACCAAACAAAAGGTAAGAACAATTTGAAATAGATAATTATTGAAATGGCCATAATTATTTGAACTGATTTGGTAAACTTATTCACTTTTTAAATCACTTACTTATTTGAATTTGTTCGATAAACAAATTTATTTTTTAAAATCTCTTTCATATTAATTTTTCAAATGTTAATAAATTAGTATTAATTTATTTTGAATAAGCTTGTATGAACTAAAATAATTGTTTTATGACTAAACAAAAGATCAAAATGATATGTAATAGATAATTATTCTAATAATTTTAACCATTTGATCTGATTTAGTAAACAAATTTATTTTTTAAATCTCTTACTTATTAATTTTCAAAATATTATTAAATTAGTATTATTTTAATCCAAATAAGCTTGTACAAACAAAAAAATTGTTTTACATTAAAAGAAAAGGTCATAACAATTTGAAATAGATAATCATCCATAGAGTCTTAACTATATGAACTGGTTCGACAATTAGATTTATTTTTTAATTTTCTTGGTTATTAAGTTTCAAAATATTATTAAATTAGTATTATTTTATTCTAAATAAAATAGTATGAATAGAACCGATTGTTTGATGATAAAATAAAAGGTTATAACGATTTGAAATAAATAATTATTGAAAGAGTCAAAACTATTTGAAATGATTTGGTAAGTAGATTTTCTTTTTAAATCTCTTACAGATTTATTTTCTAAATATTAATAAAACAATATTATTTTATTTCAAATAAACTTATATTAACAAAAACTATTGTTTTATGACAAAACAAAAAGTAATAACTATTTAAAATAGATAATTGTTCAAATAGTTATAATTATTTGACTAAACAAAAACATAATTATAACTTTTTGAACCAATTCAAATAATGATGACTACTAAACCAATTAACAATCTAAATTATATAACAATTCGAATGATTATCAATTAATCAAATTACAAGTTATTATCAATTATTATCAATTATTATTAATTTATATTATTTGTTATTAATGATATTTATATTCATTTATATATTTATATTATTATATTTTAAAATTTATAATTTATTTATTTTAATAATATATCTTATTATTATATCTATTATTATATATTAGTATTCATATATTTAGTATTCATATATTAAACAATTGTTTTAGCTAATACAAGCTTATACGGACTAAAATAATACTAATTTATTAATATTTCTAAAATTAATAAGTAAGAGATTTAAAAAATAAATTTATTTTTTGAATTAGTAATAAAAATCTAGTTATAATTATATTTCAATTATAAAATGATTGTTTTATTTATAATTATATGTTAAAATAATTTATATTATTAAAATATTGGATGAAATATATTATATGTCATAATTTTTATAATTATAACTAATAAAATGAATTACTATTATAAATAATAATAATAATAATAAATATAGCTAATTTTAAAATAATATAGTATTTAATATAATTATTAAAGATTATAATAATTTAATAATAATATTATAAGCAAGATTAGTCTATAGCTTGTTTTATAATATAATTTAGATTGATATATAATACTTTATTATAATTAATATACTTTATTAATAATAATTAATATTAATTGTATTATAATTATTATATAATTAATATAATTATAATAGTATAGTAATAAATTATTATACTATTATGTTTATTTAAATAAACAAAGTAAATATTAAAATTATTTAAATAAATATATTTGTAACTAATTACAAAAAGTTATAATGACTTGAAATATATAATTGTTTAAATATTCAAAATTATTTGAACTAGTTCAATAAACAGATAATCTCCTACTTATTAATATTTGAAATATTAATAAACTAGTATTATTTTATTCTAATTAGGCTTGTAAGATAAAAAAAAATTGTTTTATAACAAAACAAAAGTTCAAAATGATTTGAAATAGATAATTGTTCAAAAGACCATAACTATTTGAATTGATTTGATAAAATGATTTATGTTTTAAATTTCCAACTTCTTAATTTTTGAAATATTAATAAAGTAATATTATTTTATTTTGGATGAGCTTTTATGAAATGAAACAATTGTTTTATGATAAAACAAAAGGTCATAATGATTTTAAAATGATAATTGTTTAAATAGTCATAACTATTTAAACTTGTTTGCTAAACAGATTTACTTTTAATTCCTTGCTTATTAATTTTTGAATGTTAATAAAATAGTATTAATAAATTAAGCAAATAAACAATTGGTTAATTATTATATTAACAATATTAAAATATAATATTTTAATTTAATAATATTTATTTATATTTATTAAAATATAAATATTTATAAACTATATTATAAATATAGATAATCTATATACAATTAAATAGTTATTTATTATAGCTTATTTAAATTATATTATAATATTAATTTAACATGACTATTTGAACTTGTTTGGTAAACAAATTCATTTTTTAAATCTCTTAATTATTAATTTTAAAAATATTAATAACTTAATATTATTTTATTTCGAATAAGCTTATATGAATTGAAATAATTTTTTGATGATAGAAGAAAAGGTTATAACGATTTGAAATAGATAACTATTCAAATAGTCATGACTGTTTGATCTAGTTCAGTAAACATATTTAATTTTTTACATTTTTTACTTATTAATTGTCAAAATATTAATAAATTTGTATTATTTTAATCCAAATAAGCTTGAATAAATAGAAACTATTATCTTATAACATAACAAAAAGTCATAATGATTTGAAATAAATAATTGCTTAAATAGTCTTAATTTGTACCAGTTTGATAAATAGATTTATTTTTTAAAATTTTTATTAATTTTTGAAATATTAATAGATTAATTTTATTTTATTTCAAACAAACTTATATGAACAAAAACATTAGTTTTATGACAAAACAAAAGGTCATAACAATTTGAAATAGATAATTGTTCAAATAGTCATAATTATTTGAATTGGTTAGGTAAACAGAATTATTTTTTAATTCTCTTACTTATTAATTTTTAAAATTTTAATAAATTTATTTTATTTTATTCTAAATAAGCTAGTATGAATTGAAAATATTGTTTTATGACAAAACAAAAGGTTATAATGATTTGAAATAGATAATCATTCATATAGTTTTAACTATTTGAACTAGTTTGGCAAACAATTTTATTTTTTAAATCTCTTAGTTATTAATTTTTAGAATATTATTAGATTAGTTTTATTTTATTTCAAATAAGCTTGTATGAATAGAAATAATTGTTTTATGACAAAACAAAAGATTATAACAATTTGAAGTATACAGCTGTTATAATAGTCATAACTATTTGAATTGGTTTTGTAAATATATTTATTTTTTAAATCTCTTATTAATTTTGGAAAGATTAATAAATTAGTATTATTTTATTTTGAGTAAGCTTGTATGATAAAAAACAATAGTCATATGACCAAACAAATGGTAAGAACAATTTGAAATAGATAATTATTGAAATGGCCATAATTATTTGAACTGATTTGGTAAATATATTCAGTTTTTAAATCACTTATTTGAATTTGTTCGGTAAACAGATTTATTTTTCTAAATCTCTTTCATATTAATTTTCCAAATGTTAATAAATTAGTATTAATTTATTCTGAATAAGCTTGTGTGAACTGAAATAATTATTTTATGACTAAACAAAAGATTAAAATGATATGAAATAGATAATTATTCTAATAATTTTAACTATTTGAACTGATTCAGTAAACAAATTTATTTTTTAAATCTCTTACTTATTAATTTTTAAAATATTATTAAATTAGTATTATTTTAATCCAAATAAGCTTGTACGAACAAAGCAATTGTTTTACATTAAAAGAAAAAGTCATAATGATTTGAAATAGATAATCATTCATAGAGTCTTAAATATTTGAACTGGTTCAACAATTAGATTTATTTTTTAATTTTCTTGGTTATTAAGTTTTGAAATATTATTAAATTAGTATTATTTTATTCTAAATAAAATAGTATGAACAGAACCAATTGTTTGATGATAAAATAAAAAGTTATAATGATTTGAAATAAATAATTATTGAAATAATCAAAACTATTTGAAATGGTTTGGTAAGCAGATTTTCTTTTTAAATCTCTTACAGATTTATTTTCTAAATATTAATAAAACAATATTATTTTATTTCAAACAAACTTATATCAACAAAAACAATTGTTTTATGACAAAACAAAAAATAATAACGATTTAAAATAGATAATTGTTCAAATAGTTATAATTATTTGACTAAACAAAAACATAATTATAACTTTTTGAACCAATTCAAATAATGATGACTATTTAAACAATTACCTATTTCAAATTGTTATTTTTTTTATTTTGTTATAAAACAATTATTTTAGCTAATACAAGCCTATAGGAACTAAAATTATACTAATTTATTAATATTTCTAAAATTAATAAGAGATTTAAAAAATAAATTTATTTTTTGAATCAGTAATAAAAATTTAATTATAATTATATTTCAATTATAAAATGATTTTTTATTTATAATTATATGTTAAAATAGTTTATAGTATTAAAATATTGGATGAAATATACTATATGTCATAATTTTTATAATTATAACTAATACAATGAATTACTATTATAAAAAATAATAATAAATATAGCTAATATTAAAATAATATAGTATTTAATATAATTATTAAAGATTATAATAATTTAATAGTAATATTACAAGCAAGATTAGTCTATAGCTTGTTTTATAATATAATTTAGATTGATATATAATAATTTATTATAATTAATATACTTTATTAATAATAATTAATATTAATTGTATTATAATTATTATATAATTAATATAATTGTAATAGTATAGTAATAAATTATTATACTATTATGTTTATTTAAATAAACAAAGTAAATATTAAAATTATTTGAATAAATATATTTGTAACTAATTACAAAAGGTTATAATGACTTGAAATATATAATTGTTTAAATAGTCATAATTATTTGAACTAGTTTAGTAAATAGATAATCTTCTACTTATTAATTTTTGAAATATTAATAAACTAGTATTATTTTATTCTAATTAGGCTTGTATGATGAAAAACAATTGTTAAACAAACCAAAAGTTCAAAATAATTGGAAATAGATAATTGTTCAAATGGCTATAACTATTTAAATTGATTCGATAAAATGATTTATGTTTTAAATCTCCAACTTCTTAACTTTTGAAATATTAATAAAGTAATATTATTTTATTTTGGATAAGCTTTTATGAAATGAAACAATTGTTTTATGATAAAACAAAAGGTCATAACGATTTTAAAATGATAATTGTTTAAATAGTCATAACTATTTAAACTTGTTTGGTAAACAGATTTATTTTTTAATTCCTTACTTATTAATTTTTTGAATGTTAATAAAATAGTATTATTTTATTTCGAATAAAGATGTATGAACTGAACAATTATTTTATGAGTAAACAAAAGGTCGGAATGATTTGAAATAGATAATTATTATAATAGTCTTAATTATTTGAATTGGTTCAACAAATACATTTATTTTTTAAATCTCTTACTTATTAATTTTTAGAATATTATTAGTTTAGCAATATTTTACTCCGAATAAGTTTGTATGGACAGAAATAATTGTTTTATGACAAAACAAAGATCATACTGATTGGAGATAGATAATTATTCAAATAGTCATAACTATTTGAATTAGTCAGATAAACAGATATAGTTTTTAAATCTCTTATTAATTTTCAAAATATTAATAAATTAGTATTATTTTATTTTGAATAATTATGTATGAATAGAAACAATTTTTTTATTACAAAACAAAGGATCATAACGATTTGAAATAAATATTTATTTAAATAGTCATAATTATTTGAACTCACTCGCTAAACAAATTTATTTTTTAAATATTTTTCTTATTAATTTTTAAAATTTTAGTAAATTAGTATTATTTTATTTCGAATAAACTTTTATGAATAGAAACAATTTGTTTATGACAAAACAAAAGGTCATAATGATTTGAAATAGATAATTATTCAAATGGTCATAATTATTTTGAACGTGTTCAAAAAACAAATATAATCTATATATTTTTACTTACTAATCTTTGGAATATTAGTAAATTTATATTATTTCATTTGAAATAAGCTTGCATGAACAGAAACAATTTTTTTATGGCAAAACAAAAGGTCATAACAATTTGAAATAGATAATTGTTCAAATAGTCATAACTATTTGAACTTGTTTGGTAAATAGATTCCATTTTTAAATCTCTTACTCGTTAATTTTTGGAATAGTAATAAGTTAGCATTATTTTATTTTGAATAAGTGTATATGAATTGATATAATTGTTTTATGGTGAAACAAAAGGTCATAACGATTTAAAATAGATAATTATTCAGATACTTATTACTATTTGAACTTGTTCGGTAAACATATTTTTTTTTAAATCTTTTACTTATTAATTGTTGAAATATTAATAAATTAATATTATTTTAATCCAAATAAGCTAATATGTACAAAAATAATTGTTTTATGACAAAACAAAAGGTCATAATGATTTAAAATAAATAATTGTTTCAATAGTCATAACTATTCAAAATTATTCAATAAACAGATTTGAAATAAGCTTGTATGAATAGAAAAAATTATTTTATGACAATACAAAAGATTATAACAATTTAAACTAGATAATTGTTATGTCATAAAACAATTATTTTTGTTCATACAAGCTTATTCAAAATAAAATAGTACTAATCTAATAACATTCCAAAAATTAATAACTAAGGGATTTAAAAAATAAATTTATTTACCGAACCAATTCAAATAGTTAAGACTATATGAACAATTATCTATTTCAAATCGTTTTAACCTTTCGTCTTGTCATAAAACAATTTTCTCAATTCATACTAGCTTATTCAAAATAAAATAAAATGAATTTATTAATATTTCAAAAAATAATAAGTAAGAGATTTAAAAAATAATTTTGTTTACCTAACCAATTCAAAAAATTATAATTATCTATTATAAGATTGATTAATTAAAATTATCTATTTTAATCAATAATTATTAATTAGATTAACGATTTCATCATTGATATTCAAGTAATATTAATTATTACTATTAAACCCAATTTAATATTTCTAATTGAATTAAAACATATAATAATTAGATTAAAAATTATAATTATTTATTATTATTATTTTAATCTATACAGTTAATAATTTAATTTATAATCTATACAGTAAATAATTTAATAAATTATAGATTATACATAACTAAATAATTAGATTGCTTATATAATAATAATAATAGTTTAATAATTTTTATTAATAATAGATATATTTTTTACACAAAATGCAAAGTGGGGTAAAAAATTAGCAAAAAGGATCGATCCCTTACACATGGGATCGATCACCTATGCATAGGATCGATCAGGTAGGTGTTCTTCACACATAAAGTGGGCTTTCCTATAACTATCCCAATCTATCCCCTACATGAGGGGATCGATCCCCTATGCCCAGAAAGTCCCAACGGCTATTTTCTTGTTTGATATTTTGTAGGTTTGAAGCATTAATGCAAAGCAACAATATTTATTCCTTTCTACATATAAATGAAGGCTTCCACTACAAATCAATTGTATGAAAAGCTAAGAGAACTTATTGCCTCCACCAACTATCTTCTTCAAACATTCAAACCAGTTTAGAAAAAGAAAAGTACAAAAAATCCCTTATTAATAACTGATTATAAAATAGATGATATAAATATTAAATAAGTTAATTATTTTAATTAATGAATAAATTCAAATATTAATTAGTTTTAATAATTAATTATTAAACATATTAATAATTATTATTTAATAATTAATATCAATAATATTAAAATTGATAATATAGTTATTAATATTAATAAATTATTAATTAATATTTCAATATATTAATTTTATTCGAAATTAAAATGTTTTAATTTAATTCAAATCAATAATTAATATAATTTAATATAAAATAAATTTTTAATTTAAATAATTGATAATTAACTTAACAATTTAAGTTAAGAATAATCCTTGTTATTAATAAATTGTTATTTATTTAAGCGATTATGTCAAAATACTAATTTGTTAATATTTTGACAATTAATAAGTAAAAAATTTTAAAAATAAATATGTTTACCACACTAGATCAAATAATCACGACAATTTGAATAATTATCTATTTCAATGACCTTTTGCTTTGTCATAAAAGAATTGTTTCAATTCATATAAACTTATTCAAAATAAAATAATACTAATTTATTAATAATCCAAAAATTTATAATAAAGAGATTTAAAAAATGACTCTGTTTTCTAAACAAATTTAAATAATTAGGACTGTTTAAATAATTATCTATTTGAAATAGCTATAACCTTTTGTTTTGTCATACAAGAATTTTTTTTGTTTGTTCATCTAAGCTTATTTCAAATAAAATAATACATATTTATTAATATTAAGACAATTAATAAGTAAAAGATTTAAAAAATAAATTTGTTTACCAAACAAGTTCAAATCATTATGGCAATTTGAGCAATTATTTATTTCAACTTGTTATGACTTTTTGTTTTGTCATAAAACAATTATTTCTATTCATACAAGTTTATTCAGATTAAAATAATATTAATTTATAAATATTTTGATCATTAATAAGTAAAAGATTTAAAAAATAAATATATTTACTAAACAAGTTCAAATAGTCATGAATATTTGAATAATTATCTATTTCAAATCATTATGACCTTTTCTTTTGTAATAAAAACACTTGTTTCAATTCTTAGAAGTTTATTTGAAGTAAGATAATACTAATTCATTAATATTCTGAAAATTAATGAGTAAGAGAATTAAAAAAAGAATATGTTTACCGAATAAGTTCAAATAGTTATGACTATCTGAACAATTATCTATTTCAAAACATTACGATCTTTTGTTTTGTCATTAAACAGTTGGTTATGCTTATGCAAGCTTATTTCAAATAAAGTAATTTAAATTTATTAATATTCCAAAAATTAATAAGTAAAACTTAAAAAAAAAAATATATTTTCTGAACAATTTCAAATAGTTATGACTATTTGAAGAATTATCTATTTCAAATTGTTATGACCTTTTGTTTTGTCATAAACCAACTGTTTCTATTCATAAAAGCTTTTTTGAAATAAAATAATACTAATTTTTTAAAATTCTAAAAAATTAATAAGTAAAAGATTTAAAAAATAAATCTTTTTACCGAGCAAGTTCAAATAGTTATGACTATTGGAATAATTTTTTATTTCAAATCATTATGATCTTTTGTTTTGTCATAAACAATTATTTCTATTCACACAATTTTATTTGAAATAAAATAATACTAATTTATTAGTATTCTAAAAATTAATAAGTTTGAGATTTAAAAAATAAATTTGTTTACCAAACAAGTTTAAATAGTCATGTTTATTTGAACTATTATTTATTTCAAATCATAATGACATTTTGTTTTGTTGTAAAACAATTATTCCTGTTCATGTACAATTATTCAGAATATAATAATACTGATCTATTAATATTTTGATAATTAATAAGAGATTTAAAAACAAAATCTATTTACCGAAATAATTCAAATATTTATGACTATTTGAATAATTATCTATCTCAAATCTTTATGATCTTTATTTTGTCATAAAACAAGAGTTTCTTTTCATATTGGCTTCTTCAATTCAAATAATACTAATTTAATAATATTCCAAAAATTAGTAAGAGATTTAAAAAAAATAGTTAAAGCTATTAGAATAATTATCTATTTCAAATAATAAGTATTTGATCATACAAGCTTATTCGAAATAAAATAATAATAATAATTTATTAATCTTTAAAAAATTAATAAGAGATTTAAAAAATGAATCCGTTTACTGAATCAATTTAAATAGTTATGACTATTAGAACAATTCTATACTTCAAATCATTATAACCTTTTGTTATGCCATAAAATAATTATTTCTGTTCACACAAGTTTATTCGAAATAAAACAATACTAATCTAATAATATTCCAAAAATTAATAATTAAGTCATTTAAAAAATAATTTTTTTTACCAAACCAGTTCAAATAGTTAAGACTATATGAACAGTTATCTAATTCAAATCGTTATGAATTGAATTATACATTATAATATAATTACAATAATTATAAATCCAAATAATTAAATTAATTAAATTATCCAATCTGTAATTGTTATTAATAATTAAAGTAATGTAATTTACTAATATTCTAAATATTAATTAAAGATATTTTAATTTATTAATTAAGATAATAATTAAATTACTATATAATAATAAATAATATTAATAATATTTAATAATTATTAATTTAATAATATTACTAACATTTAATAATTTAAGTACTACTAACAAAATAAATTAATAGAATAAATTATTTTAATATAAGCTAAGTTTAATTAGAACTATCTTATTTCAAACAAACTTATATTAATAAAAATATTTAAAATTATTTTAATAATAACCCAATTCTTAATTTATTAACGACTTGATTAAATTAGGTGAAATTAAACAAAAAAGTCAAATTATATCTAATTTATATAATTAATTTAATTAATATTTATTAATTAAATTATATTAAAAATAAAATAATAGTATTATTTTAAATGTATTCAAATCTTATATATTATTAAGATTATATGATTAACTATTATATTAAAATACCTAAACTATTTATTATATAAATAGAACCTGCTCTGATATCAACTATCATGGGCCTGGGACTTATGCCAACACTCCGTGGAGCATTAGGTTAGAATATTAAATAATTTAATAGATTATAATGATATTATTTTGATTTATTATTTTGAAAATATAGTTTTTTATGCTTTTAACTATTAATCAGTAAATTAGTTATGAAAAGTAAATTTTACATATATAATTATTTTATTATAATTAAGTTAATAATTGCTTGTTATTAATAGTCAAATATTAATGTTATTTTATTAAAAATAAATTATTAATTAAAATATTAATTGTTAATATTTCAAATATTAATAAATAAGAGATTTAATAACTAAAATTATAAACTGTCACAGGAGGGTGGATTTGATCAATTTTATAATAATTTGTATTATTTTATTCAAAAAAAAGCTTTTATAAACAGAAAAAATTATTTTACGACAAAGTAAGAGGTTATAGTGATTTCAAATAGATAAATGTTCAAATAGTTATAATTACTTAAACTTGATCAATAAAAATATTCATTTTTTAATATTTGTTAATTTAGTTTAATCAATAACTATGTTAATAATAGTAATTTACTAAATAGTCATAACTAATTTTGGATAACAAAATTATTAATATTATAAAAATATTATAATTATTATATTATAATAATATTAATTATTAGTAATAGTATAAATATTAATATAATAAATTTAATAATGACAATATTAATCAGTAGTTTAATAATAATATAATAATACTAATTACAATTGATTATTAAACTATTAATAATAAATAATCATAATAATAAAAATTAATCAGTAAATAATTAAATGTTATTATTAAAATCAATAATAATTAATAAACAAATAAAATTAATATTATACTTTAATTATAAAACTTGTATAATGAACATTTAAATGACAAACAATATTAAATAATTATTATAATATAAGCTCTAGAAAATTTTTAATTTAATAATTATATAAAATTGTTAATATTAATATAACATTTAACTATTTAAATCCTGATTTATATAATAATTAGAACTCTGATTTATTATATAAGCAATTATTTGTATTTTAGTAATAATCAATATTAACAAGCAATTTTATAATATATCAATTTATATATTAATAATTTAGATAATTATTCTATTTTTAAAATTATTATTATTATATGAAATAAAATAATATTACCTTTTTAAATTTGTTCGATAAACAAATTTATTTTTTAAAACTTTTGCTTATTAATTTTGGAAATATTAAGAAATTAGTATTATTTTATTCTAGATAAGTTTTAATAAATTGAAACTATTCTTTTATGTGAAAACAAAAGGTCATAAGAATTTTAAATAAATAATTATTTAAATAGTCATAACTATTTGAACGTGCTCAATAAAGGGATTTATTTTTTCAAATCTTTTGCTTATTAATTTTTCAAATGTTAATAAATTTGAATTATTTTATTTTGAATAAACTTGTAAGATATGAAATAAATTTTGACTAAACAAAAGGTCAAAAAGATTTCAAATTAATAATTATTCTAATAGTTTTAATTATTTGAACTGGTTTGATAAACATATTTATTTTTTAATCTATATATCTGGTTAATTCTAATAGTCTATTTATATTCTATTATAAATTTAATTAATTTATAATAAATTAGTTTTAAATTTTAGTTTTTAAATCTCTTATTAATTTTCAAAATATTAATAGATTAGTATTATTTTATTCTGAATAATTTTGCATGAATAGAAACAATTGTTTTATGACAAAAAAAGGTCATAATTATTTGAAATAGATAATTGTTCAAATGGACATGACTATTTGGACTTATTCAGTAAATAGATTTATTTTTTAAATTTCTTACTTACTAACTTTCAAAGTATTAATCAATTAGTATTATTGTATGAATAGAAACAATTGTTTTAGGACAAAACAAAAGATCATAACTATTTGAAATAAAAAATTGTTGAAATAGCCATAACGATTTGAATTAGTTCAATAAACAGATTTATTTTAAAAATTTTTTACTTATTAATTTTGAAATATTAATAAATTAGTACATTTTATTTCAAATATGCTTGTATGAATAGAAACAATTGGTTTATGACAAAACAAAGGGTCATAACTATTTGAAATAGATAATTGTTCAAAGAGTCATAACTATTTGATCATGTTTAGAAAACATAATTATTTTTTTAAATTTTTACTTATTAATTTTTGAAATATTAATAAATTTATATTATTTTCTTCAGAATAAGCTTGTTTGAATAGAAACAATTGTTTTAGGATAAAACAAAATGTCATAACAATTTGAAATAGATAATAGTTCAAATGGACATGACTATTTAAATTTGTTTGATAAACAATTTTTTTTGAAATCTCCAACTTATTAATTTTTAGAATATTAATTGACTAGTATTATTTTATTTCGAATAAACTTGTATGAACAGAAACATATGTTTTATGACAAAACCTAACTATTTGAACTGATTTGGTAAATACATTTATTTTTTAAATCTCTTACTTACTAATTTTTGAAATATTATTAAATTAGTATTATTTTAATATGAATAAGCTTGTATGAAAAGAAACAACTGTTTTATGACAAAATAAAAATCATAACAATTTGATATAGATAATTATTCAAATAGTCATAACTATTTAAATTGTTTCGATAAACAAATTTAGTTTTTATTAATTTTCAAAATATTAATAGATTAGTATTATTTTGTTTTGAATAATTTTACATGAACAGAAACAATTGTTTTATGACAAAATAAAAGGTCATAACTTGTTCAAATGGACATGACTATTTAACTTGTTCCACAAATAGATTTATTTTTTAAATTTCCTGCCTACTAATTTTTAGAGTATTAATCAATTAGTATTATTTTATTCAAAATAAACTTGTATGAATAGAAACAATTGTTTTAGGGCAAAACAAAAGATCATAACTATTTGAAATAAATAATTGTTCAAATAGTCATGATGATTTAAACTAACTCGGTAAACATATTTATTTATAAAATTTTTTACTCATTAATTTTTGGAATATTAAGAAATTAGTATTATTTTATTTCTAATACATTTGTATGAATAGAAACAATTGGTTTATGATAAAACAAAGGGTCATAACTATTTGAAATAGATAATTGTTCAAAAAGTCATAACTATTTGAACGTGGTCAGAAAATATATTTAGTTTTTAAATTTTTACTTATTAAATTTTGAAAAATCAATAAATTTATATTATTTTATTCGAAATCAGCTTGTTTGAATAGAAACAATTATTTTATGACAAAAATATGTCATAGTGATTTGAAATAAATAATAGTTCAAATGGACATGATTATTTAAACTTGTTTGGTAAACTATTTTTTTTTAAATCTCCAACTTATTAATTTTTAGAATATTAATTTATTAGTATTATCTTATTTTGAATAAACTTGTATGAATAGAAACATACGTTTTATGACAAAACAAAAGATCATAATGATTTGAAATAAATAATTGTTTAAATAGTTATAATTATTTGAACTCATTTGGTAAACAAATTTAGTTTTTAAATCTTTTTCTTATTAATTTTTAAAATTTTAATAAATTAGTATTATTTTATTTTGAATAAATTTTTATGCACAGAAACAATTAGTTTATGACAAAACAAAAGGTAATAACAATTAGAAATAGATAATCATTAAAATAGTCATAACTATTTGAATATGTTTAGAAAATAGATTTTATTTTTGAAATTTTAATTTATTTACTATAATTCTATTATTAATACTATTTCATAAATGGACAATTAACTAATCCAATAATTGTTAGTAATTTAATTATTAATATAACAAAATAGATAATTATTAAGATATTAAAATAAATCTAATACATAATTATTAATATATATATTAATAACTTAATATCAAAATTTAAGTTACATATAAATATAATATAATTATATAACAAGTATATGATAATTGTTATCTAATGTAATTATAATATTTAATTATAGTAATAAATTATATTCTATAATTTAAATATTATAATTTATAAAAAATTATAAATATATAATTTTTAATAATTATTATTTAATAAACCAACGTAAGTTATCTAATCATATACCTAATTAATTAATTAGGTAAATTAATAGTTATAATTTGTAATTAGTACATATTAGTTAATTAATTAATATATAAATATTAATTAATTATAGTATTAATAATAATTTATTAATTCAAATTTATGCTTATAAGCAATTTTATTTATTATCAATTTTAAATTACTTATCATTATAATAATTATAAATAAATATAATTTTATTAGCAAATAGTAGGTATTATTTTAATCCGAAAGCTAACATATATTCATATTATAATATCTATTTTATTAATTAAATAATAGTTATAATATAAAATATTTTAGTATAATTAATATTAAAATAGATAATCATTCAAACACCATAGATAATTTATGTCATAATAATTTTGTAATAAATTAGCATATAAGTTATTTGTATTATATAATAAAATACTATTTTATTAATTAATAAATTAATTAATTTATTATAAGCTTGTAGTTTACTATTCAAAATACACTAATTGAAATAATCTATTTTATATTTATTGATAATAAATATAATTTGTTATCATGGTTATTATTATTATTAATTTAAATTATTAATAATATTATTATTATTAATAATAACTAATATTATTAAATATTAATGTACTAATTGATAGTACATTATAAGCCATGAATTAAACAAATTTAATCTATATTATATAATTAATTATTATAATGTATTATAATTGATTAATTGTATTAGTTTAATAACATGTTATATTAATTTTATTTGTTATAAGCAATAGAAAGGATCTTGTATTCTTTATTAAACCAACATTTAAATATTAATTAATATGTAAAGTATTCAAATATTATTATTTTTTAAAATGTTTATAATAATTATTAATATTAAAAATAATTAAATGGTAGAGATCAATCATTAATTAATTTTAAAATATTTAAAATAAATATTAATCTTAATTTATCTATTAAAAATATTTATTCATAGAAATTAATAACTAAGTGATTATATTTTTTAAAGCTGGGTAGTTTATTTTCTTATTAATTTTAAATTAAGTATTAGTAAACAAAGCCATATAGATAATAATTATGATTTATAAATCTAAGTGGTTTTTTATTATTATTTCAAAAATTAATAATAGGTATGATAATTAGATTTTTAAAGATTTATATTAAAACTAATTAATAAAAATCAAATAGATTAAATCTTTTAATCATAACAATTTTAAATAAAAAATTGTTCAAATAATCATAACTATTTGAACTTGTTTAGTAAACAGATTTATTCTTTCAAATCTCTTATTAATTTTTAGAATGTTAATAAATCAATATTTTTTTTATTTTGAATAATTTTGCATGAATAGAAAGAATTGTTTGTGAAAAAACAAAAGGTCATAACGATTTGAAATAGATAATTGTTCAAATGGACATGACTATTTAAACTGATTTGATAGACAAATTAACTTTTTAAATCACTTTGTTATTAATTTTTGGAATATTAATAAATTAGTTTTATTTTATTTTGAATAAGCTTGTATGAACTAAAACAATTGTTTTATGACATAACAAAAAGTCATAACAATTTTAAATAGACAATTGTTCAAATAGTCATAGCTATTTAAATTTGTTAATATTAGTTTATAATATTAATTATTAGTTCATACAAGCTTATAAAACAATTGATTAATATTTGCCTTGTCTCAAATATCATATTTTTGAATAATTATCTATTTTAATTATTGACAATTTATCATAAAAGATCAAATATACATTTTAAAATATTTATGATTATTTTTAATAATTATTTAACAAAATTCATAAATTATATTATTATTTCATAGCTTATTTATTAATAAATACTGATAATTAAATAATAAAAATTAAATATTTTTTATTTTAAATATTTAAAATTTAAAATTTTTAATTATTAACATTCAAAAAATTAATAAACAAAAGTTATGAAAAAATAAATCTGTTTATCGATCAAGTTCAAATAGTTATGATTATTTGAACAATTATTTATTTAAAATCGTTATGACCTTTTGTTTTGGACAAAAAACAATTGTTTTAGTTCATAAAAGCTTATCCCAAATAATATAATACTAATTTCTTAATATTTCAAAAATTAATAAGCAAGAGTTTAAAAAAATTAATTTGTTTACTAAACAAATTCAGATAGTTATAACTATTTGAACAATTATCTATTTAAAATCATTATGACCTTTGTTTTGTCATAAAACAATTGTTTCAGTTCATACAAGCTTATTCGAATAAAATAATAGTAATTTATTAATATTTCAAAAATTAATAAGTAAGTGATTTAAAAAATGATTTTGTTTACCAAATTAGTTGAAATAATTATGGCTATTTCAATAATTATCTATTCGAAATCAATATTACCTTTTGTTTGGTCATATAACAATTGTTTTTTGTCATACAAGCTTTAGAATAAAATAATACTAATTTATTAATCTTTCAAAAGTTAATAAGTAAGAAATTTAAAAAATAAATTTATTTATTGAACCCGTTTAAATAGTTATGACTATTTGAACAAATGTATAGTTTAAATAAGTTATTTAAAAGATAAACCTTTTTTGTTCTATCATAAAAAAATTATTCATGTTCATACAAGCCTATTTGAAATAAAATAATACTAATCTAATAATACTCTAAAAATTAATAACTAAGAGATTTAAAAAATAAATTTATTTACTGAACCAGTTTAAATAGTTAAGACTATATGAACAATTATCTATTTTAAATTGTTATGATCTTTTGTTTTGTCATAAAACAATTTTTTCAATTCATACTAGCTTATTTAAAATAAAAGAAAATGAATTTATTAATATTTCAAAAATTAATAAGAGATTTAACAAATAATTCTGCTTACCTAACCAGTTCAAATAATTATGACCTTTTGTTTTGTGACAAAACAAATATTTTTGTCCACATAAGTTTGTTCAGAATAAATTAATACTACTCTATTAATATTTTAAAAATTAATAATAAATCTAAAAAATAAATCTTTTTATATATCTATTAATTAATGAAAATCAATTATTAAAATATTTAAGTTAAAATCAATTTTCATAAATTTAATATTAATTAAATATGTTTATTCAAATCAATAATTGTAAACTTATTACTTAGTCTTATAATTAGATATAACTTATAACATACAATTAATTTATTATATATTTATTACTTATAATGAAAAAGGTTTTTTTCAAAATTAAATTATTATATTTTAATTATTATTAGTCATAATTATTTTAATAATGCTAATTTTATTTAATATTGTTAATTATAATTAACAATATGATTATATTGGAAATAATTTAAATAGTTATTATTAATAATAGATAATATTATTATCTATTAATTTATTAATATTTCTAGAATGAATAAGAGATTTAAAAAATAAATTTATTAATTGAACTAGTTCAAATAGTTATGACTATTTATTATAAAATAATAATAACTAAATTATTAATTTATATTTTATTATATAATTAAATATAGTATATTTCAAATTAATTAATTAATGATATTATTCAACAATAATTATAATTAATTACAATATTTGATCATATATTCGATAATAACAATAATTATTTAACTATATATAATTAATATAATTATATTTAATTATTTAATTATTTATATATAATTATATATAATAAAACATAATTATATATTATTTAGATTATGTATTAATTATTTAAAATAAATAAAATAAATATGTTTAATAATTTATTTTGAATAATTTAATAGTTAACAATTATATTATTTAATATTAATAACAATTGCGTTTCTATATTATTATTTATTAATCATTTTATAAATTTAATTAAAATAAATAATCAATTTATTATTATAATAGAATATAACATTTAAAATTATATTCTATTTTATAAGATTAAACTAATTTTAATAAAATTATTAATAATTAAATTTTATTAATGTTATGTTATTAATAATTGTTCATGTTATAATAATTATATAAAATAATTTTGATTAATTTTTAGATTTAATTATTTACTGATTAATTTTTATAATTATGAAAATAAATAAATAACTAATAAAAGTTATTTATTATAATAAAATATATTAATAATTAATAGTTATTAAATGTTATATTTTAAATTATAATTATAATGATTAATTTATTTTATTAATAGATAATAAGTAATAAGTTATAATTATATCTAGATTACCACTCCTATAATAGTAATTATATTATGTTTTAATTTTTATATTATTTATTATATTATAATAATATATACAAGTTTATATTATATACTAATATAAAATAATATTTGCTAATTATTAAATTAGTATCTATTATTAATAATTATTTATATTAAATTCTATTATATAATATTAATTAAAGATAATCATAATATTATTAGTATTATAAATTATTAAAATAATTCATAACTTTAATTGTTATTATTAATAAAATTATATATTTTAAAATAATAATTATTATCTATATAATAATAATAATAATTAATTATATTATAAATTATTTATTAAATTTAATAAATTATTATTTGTTGTTAATTATTAACAATAGTATAATATCAATATTTGTAATATTAATTAACATATTTTAATTATTAATAATTGTTTACTTTATATCATGATAACTTATATAGTCAAAATTGTTTATATTATTATTAAAATTATTAATAATTAAATAATCAAAATTATTAATTAATAGTTTATTAAAAGTATTAGTTTAATATATCAATTAATATTTTGTTTAAATTAATCTATTTATTATATAATAATTATTATATTATTAATTTTGTTTAATTATAACAAAATAATTAATGTTATAATGATTGTTAATATTTAACGTTATAAATTAATATAAAGTTATTTCTTTATATCTTTATAAATAAAATAACTAATTATTTTTAATATTGTTAAAATATTAATTATTAATTTCTATTTTTATTATTTTAATTAATTATTATAATTAATTAAATATTAAATGTTAATTAATATAAATAAAATGATAATTATTTGAACAATTCTATACTTCATATTATTATATAATTTTTTAACTATATTAATAATAATTCATAAAATAGTATTATTTATTTTTAATAACAATAATAATAATATGAAGTATTATATAATTGTATAATAATTATATTCATAAATATTATAAATATAATTTAATTAATTATAAATATTAATTTATAATTGTGAATATAGTTTTATAATTTATAATTAGTGACTGTTTGAACAATTCTATACTTCATATTATTATATAATTTTTTAACTATATTAATAACAATTCATAAAATAGTATTATTTATTTTTAATAATATATAATAATATGAAGTATTATATAATTGTATAATGTTTATATATATTATTATATATAATAATTAATATAAAATAATTAATAATATCCAATTATATATTATACAATATTATTAATATATATTAATTAAATTAATATTTAATTTATTAGATAATATTGGATTTAGTAATAAAATTATAATGATTATCAATTATTATTATAAGAATTTATTTAAATATTTAATTACTAATTAGTTATTATATAATTATAATTATATAAATTGGTTTAATCAGTTATAAAATTTTAAATAATAATTATTTATTATTTAAAATTAAAATAGCATAATAACTAAATATATTTAATTTATAATATTAATTATCAAATAGAAAAAAATTTTATAATTTATTATTTGTAATTGTAATTTATATATATTAATAAGTTCGATTAATATTAACAATTGCAATAATTTAATATTAAATATTTTATTATAAAGATATAATCATTAAATAGATTATATAATTAATTAATAAATAAATATTTATTTAAAGTTTTATTAATTAGTATTATTATAAATTTATAAAATAATAGTAATATTAGTTAATATAATAATAATTATTATTATTTAATAATAATTATATAATATTTATTATATTATTTATTAATAATAATAATTAATTTATATATACTTATAAATATACATATAAGTAATATACTATATTAATTATAGTTATAAATATAATAAACAAAAGCAGAATATATAATAAGATATCCATTGATAATTATAACTAGGTAGTTTATAATAAATCTTATGAATCTAAGTTTACTTATATTTATTAAAAATTATTCAGTTATTTTATTACATTAAGATTATTAAATAATTGTTATGAACAATTATTAACTAATACTAATTTATAATTTTAACATATATTATTAATATTTTAATTTAATATTTTTTAGTTAATACTAATAATAAATAATAACTTATATTATAATTTAAGTAATAACATTGTTTAAATTTTTATTATTTATATATAATTATAAAATACTAATTAATTTCTTATATTAATTATTATAGTATCAATATAATTAAACATTTATTAATTGAAATTAATAATAAATTTTATATATTTTATAATATGAAAAAATATATTGCAAATAATCAATTAATATTAATACTTACTTTAATATTACCATTTTATAATAATTAATATAATATATAATATATTTATAAATTATTTAAATTAATTAATTGAATAAGTAACAAATTATTGTTATCATTTATTATAACCCTATTTATATTAATATAAAATTAGCTTATCTAATATTAGTTAATTAAATTTTCAATTCAAGCCTACTAGTCCTCTATCTAACTATATTAGTAAAATTATAAATTTATATAATTATTTATTTAAAATTAAATAATAAATGTTATATTAACATTAAACATAATGTTATATAATTTATCTAATCTATTAATAATTTATTAATATTATATTTAATATATTAAACCCTAAACCAAATATTAATTAAATAAAATACTATAATAATCACTATTAAATTATAACAAATTGTTCATTTAAAATAAGACTATGTTCATATTTCTATTTTGTCATAAGTATGTATTTAATAATATGTTCAATATAATATATTTAGAATTAAAATTATTACAATATATTTATATATTATGTTTAAATAATTAATTTATAATATTATAAATGACAATATTATATATTAACTATAAATAATTTACTATAGTATTTAAATCAAATATAACTATAATAAAAGAAAATATGTTTAAAATAATTTAGATAAATTATATTAATAACAATGTTATTAATAAGATAATAGATAAATAGATATAATTTATCAGTTTAATAAATTTGATTAACTAATTATTTAATTTAATTTTAAATATTAATTATTAATATTTTGTATATATATTATGATTAATATTAAGTTAAGAAATTAAGTCATAAAAAAAATTTATTAAATGATTAATATTAATTAACTTGTATGAGCTGAATTTTAAATTATGTAATTAATAAAAATAGTAATTAAATAAAATATTTTAATTGTATAAAATATTATAATTATATATAAATTCTACAATTCTTTAATTTAAAATTTAAATATAAAAATTTTTTATTTATATTATATTAATTTATTATCAATTGTAATAGTAATTATTATTAATATAATAATTTTTAATATTTTTAAAATAATTAAATATTAATTATTTTAACATTAATAAGGTGTCAAAAAATTAATAAGCAAAACATTTGAAAAAATAAATTGTTTACCAAACAAGTTCAAATTAATTATTTATTTATATTTGATAAATATAATAGATATAATTAACATATATATTGTTATAGTTACATTAATTATTTTTGTTTATATAAATTATTTATTAATAATTATTATAAATGTTTATAATCAAATATTAATAATAAATATATTTTCTATAACTAATTAACTTATATTTAAATAAGTATTATTAATTAATTATTAATATCACAATTAATATTAATTATTTAATAGTATATAATTAAGTAATATTAAAATTATTATATAAATTATGATTAATATATAGTATATTAGATTTATTTGTATTAATTATTAAGCTATTGCAATATTTATTACTTAAAATAAAATTTAATATTTATTTTTAATTTAAAGAAATTAATATAGTAAAACAATATATATTAGTTTTAATCTTTAAAATTTAAATATTATATATATTATCTATTATTACAAATATATAATATTATAAATTATTGCTACAAATATTAATTTAAAATTATATGATTATTTATCATTAATGATAAATATTAGGTAACTAATATAATTACAATATAATTATGATATAATTGTGTAAGTAGTACAGTTAATAAATATGGTTATTTGATATTATTAAAATCAAATAATAAATTTAAATAGATATTTTAACTGTATAGATTATACTAAATTATATAATCCATACAATTATTAAATTAATTAAATAATAAATAAATATTTAATTAATTTATAAATAATTATTAAAATTACTAGTTATATTTAATACTATATTATATATTAATTTTAAATATTAAATCTAATTTATTAATTTAATTATAATAAAAGTTTTAAAAATATTATGATATTAAATTACTGTAAATTTTAATAGAAACTGTTTTCTATTATATTATTGCTCATATTATAATATTAACAAATATTATATAAATTTATAATATATTAATTAAATTAATTAAATAAATAATAATTAATTAATTAATATTAATAATCTTATAATATATAAATAGTTTTATTTGTTATATATATAAAATAGCTTAATTTTTAATATAAATATATTTTATAATATAATATTATTTATTAATAGTAAGTAAAAATAATTTATTAATATATTATAATCTATAAATATATATTATAATATCAATTATAATTATTATATATGATATTATTATTAAAATATTTAAATAATATTTGTTATTAATTAATAATATTATAATTATATTTATATTATTAATAATTATAGTTAATATATTATTTGAATATTTAATTTAATATAATT
The DNA here is from genome assembly GCF_047325235.1 of Durio zibethinus. Classification (NCBI taxonomy): domain Eukaryota; kingdom Viridiplantae; phylum Streptophyta; class Magnoliopsida; order Malvales; family Malvaceae; genus Durio; species Durio zibethinus. Next base: position 8,397,017 of record NC_143188.1, on the reverse strand, counting down.
TATAATAGTTATAATATATAATTATATTTATAATTGGTAATATTATAAATAGTATCTAATATATCAATTTAGACTTGTATAAGTTATATAAATTAATTATATAATATTTATTGGTATCTATAAATATAATTGTTATAACAAATTTAATTTTGAATTAATAATTACAATTAATTATAAATATAATAATAATTGTTTTAATTTATATTTTATTATATAATTAAATATAGTATATTTCAAAGTAATTAATTATTAATTAATTAATTTATTATATTATTCAACAATAATTATAATTAATTATAATATTTTATCATATATTCGATAAATTTTAACTTATAACTTAAATAATAAAATATTTATAGTTATTATAAGTCATGTTATATTAATTTTATAATAATAATAATAATATTATTAAATAGGTCATAGGAGCATGTTTTAATTAATAATTTTAAATTCATTATTATTATTATTAATATTAAATATAAAATAAATAATTAATATTATAATAATTATACATTATTATTATTATTACAATTGATATTAAGTTTAATTAAGTTTATAATAATTATATTTAGTTGTTATACTATAGTATAATCAATTATTATAATAATATAATTAATAACAATTGTAATAATAAAATTAGTATAAACTTAATTATACTAAGTTTGAATTGGTTTATAATTAATTATCATTAATTATATGTTAACTATATAACATATAATTATAGTTATATATTTATATATATAATCAATTATTAATTATATAACTAATGAATTTTTGGCATATTAATAAATATTATATTTATATTTAATATTTTAGTTGTTAAATATTCATTAATTAATAATTAATTAAATAATGAATATTTTATTAATCATTATTAAATAAATATTTCATTATTAATATTTCTATTAATTGGGCATTATATCATAGAAATATTAATTAACAAATTAATAATATGAAATATTATTATTTAATATTATTTTATTTATTAAAAATAATGAAATATTAATTATATTTTAATAATAATATTGAATTATTAATATTAATAATAATGGTTGAATAGAAAGTGTTCTTGAAACATTAACAAGAAAAACACATAGTTATATTATAATTAAAAGATTAATTAATTCAATCTTTATTTAATATTAATATTGATTAATTATTAACATTAAAATAAATATTGACAATATAGTTCCTTATTTTAATTAAATATAAATAATTGTTAATATTTAAAACAATTGTTATTAATTTAAAATGCTATTTCTATTAATTTTAAAATGAATTAGATAATATTTAAGATTAATCATGAAACTTAATCTATTAACAATTATTTGAATTAATTAAATATAAATATTTAATTAAAATATTATTATAAATACTTATAATTTATTATTAATTATCTAATTATTGATTTTTATTAATTAATATATATCTAAAAAGATTTATTTTTTACATCTATTATTAATTTTTAAAATATTAATAGACTAGTATTAATTTATTTTGAACAAACTTATATGGAGAAAAAACATTTGTTTTATGACAAAACAAAAGGTCATAATTATTTGAACCAGTTAGGTAAGTAGAATTATTTGTTAAATCTCTTATTAATTTTTGAAATATTAATAAATTCATTTATTATTAATTATATTTAATAATATAAATTTTGAATGTTATATATAATCAGTTGTAATAATTATTATAGTTTTAATAATTTAATTATTACCATAATATTAATAAAATAATAATAATTGAATATAGTATTAACTTTTTGTTTTAAAATAATAATATGTAATATTTTATATTATCTTTAATATTCAATTATATTCTAACTATATAATTATCTATAATTGTAAGTAAGAGATAATATTTGAAAGATAATATATTAATTAGATTTATTAGATTAATAAATAATTTAATATAAACCATATTAAAGTAATAAATTAATTTATTATTTAATAATATTAAAAATAAATTAATAATTAAATTAATATTAAAATTAAAATCCTTATAATAATTTAGTTAAATAAATAATTATTATTTAAAACAAACTTGTAAGATATGAAACAAGTATTTGATGACTAAGCAAAAGGTAATAAATTAGTATTATTATTTAATTATTAATTAAATTGTAAATATTAATTTTAATTATCAATTTATTTAATTAAATAGAAAACTAATAATTAACAATTAATACTTTAAAGAATTAAATTATAAATATAAATATTTAATTGCAATTATTTTAATTTTCTATTTAATAAAAATAACATATATTAATAGAAATATATTTGTAATATAACATGTATAATTTAATTAATTATATTAAATTATTTTATTTCTTTTGTTCAAATTATATGATATATATTATAAATATTTATTAACAATCATTATAACATTAAAATAAAATAAAATAGAAATATATGCAAAAAATTAATTATATAAATATTAAATACCTAAAATTAATAAGTAAGTGATTTAAAAAATGATTATGTTTACCGAATTAGTTCAAATAATTATGGCTATTTCAACTATTATCTATTTGAAATCAATATTACCTTTTGTTTGGTCATATAACAATTTTTTTTATCATACAAGCTTCAGAATAAAATAATACTAATTTATTAATCTTTCAAAAGTTAACAAGTAAGCAATTTAAAAAATAAATTTATTTATTGAACTTGTTTAAATAGTTATGACTATTTGAACAAATGTATAATTTAAATCAATTATTTTAATAATTGAAAAGTTTACAATTAATTTATTTTATTTACTATAATACTAAATTAATATTTTGTTAATTATACTAAATAAAGATTATTATTATAACATTATTAATTTACTAATTACTAAATCTATTTACCGAAATAGTTCATATAATTTATCATTCTATATTTTATTATACTAAATTAATCTTATTATTAATTAATATTAATATAACATTAAATTTATTAAAATTGTATAAATAGATTTATAATTATAATTAGAATTATTTTACTCATATTGATATATTAAATATTCTGAGTATGAATTTAAAATAATATTATATTATTATATTTTAATTATTGATTAATAAATTATTGATTCAATAAACTATTCACATATACATTTAATTATTATACTATTTGATTATTGTAAAATTATTAACTAATTTAAATATAATATAATGAATTAATAATTAAGTAATAACTTAATATTAAATTTAATAATAATATTATAATATTATATAATATTAATTATATAATATTATATAAATATTATAAAATAGTTGTTTTATAAACAATTGCTTAATTATATATAGTATGAATTTTATTTATAATTATATCATTATTATTATATTAAAAATATAAATTAATATTTTATATATATAATTAACTATTTAAATAATAAGAAATTTGTATTATTTTATTTTGGATAAGCTTTTATGAACTAAAACAATTGTTTTTGGTCAAAACAAAAGGTCATAACGATTTTAAATAAATAATTGTTCAAATAGTTATAATTATTTGAACTTAATTAGTAAATAGATTTATTTTTTCATATCTTTTGCTTATTAATTTTTTGAATGTTAATAATTAATAATTTTAAATTTTAAATATTTAAATTAAAATATTTAATTTTTATTATTTCATTATTGATATTTATTAATAAATAAGCTATGAAATAATAATATAATTTATGAATTTTGTTAAATAATTATTAAAAATAATCATAAATATTTTAATTATTGATTCAATAGACTATTCACATATACATTTAATTATTATAAAATTATTAACTAATTTAATTGTAATAAATTTATTAAACTATGCAATTATAATACTATTTATAATTCGTTACACAATTTGTATTATTATAAATTAATACTATACTTAATAATAAATAAATAATTTATAACAAATCCTAAATACAAATTATTAAATAATTTATATTATTATTTAATCAATTGTTTTATAAGCATATTTATTTAAAATTAATCATTAAATAATATCAATAAATAATATTTATAATATTACTATTTATTAATATCAATAAATAGTCATAAAAATTATTGCCAATATTATTTAACTAAAAATAGTGTATAACTATTTGTTATTGTAATACAAACTATAGTTATTAGTTAAATAATTATACTAATTATAATTTTAATTAAATACATTATTTTTTTAGTTATAACAATTAAACAATTGTTTATTTTATATATTATAAGTATAAATTTATTAAATTTAATAAGTTTATAATTATAATTTATTAATGTAAAATTTATTAATTTTAATAATTAAATACATTTAATTAAATATTATTTTTAATAATATTATAAAAAATATTATTAATTGTATAATTTATATTATTCAAATATTATATCATTATAATATTATATTATACTAGTTATATTTAACAATATTAAAACATTATTATTATAATAAACAAAAACAATTAATAAACCTTTTGTTTAATCAAAATAAATAAGTATATTAATAATTCCAATAAATTATTTAATAATTTATTACTATATTTAAATTAAATAATATAATATAATTACTAAATTATTAAACCATTCAAATGGTCATATTATAATCGTAATATTTAATTATAATTGTATATAGTAATAAATAAAATAACTATATAATTTTTATAATAAATTAATTCTCAAAGTGATGTTATATTTTTTAAATATAAATATACTATAGTCATAATAATAAATATTATTAGTACTATTAGAATAATTATTAAACCAGATGACTATAATAATAATTAATATTTGACATGGCTATTGAATAAATTAGTTATTCAAAATAAATTAATTTGAACAATTATCATAATTTATTAATAAATTTACTAAAACTCCAAAATTAATAAATAAAAATTTAACAAATAAATATAATAAGAAATTATATTTATTATAAATAAATTTATATTTATTAATAATTAAATTAAATTATTAATTATATATTAAGTAAATTAATTAAAAAATAATCTAATTTTTAATTCACTTAAAATATTGCTTATTCGTAATAATAATTATTAATTAGATTATAAATTATATTATTTAAAAATAATATTTATATTAATTACTTATTATTAATTTAAATTTTTATTATAATTTTTAATAACAATTTAATCAACTATAATATATTTAATAATTTATTAATATTTATACTTATAGTATATATAATTTATAAAAATAATTATTACAAATAAAATATTATGAATTTATTAAGTTAATTAATAATTTAGTATTAATATAATATAATATTCTTAATATATAATATTAATGTGTAACAATTTATTAAATATTTTAAAATTATTTATTTTAATTATAACTTATTATTTAGTATTTATAAAAAATCATATTTTAGAATAAAAAAGTTAACTCATCAATGCCATGACAATCTTTGATTAAAGAATTCAAGTTCAAAATCAAGTCAAATTTCATGCTTCTTGTACAAATTAATTATAACAAAATCTAATTAGTCGAACTTAAGTTGCTTGATTATTTTTTGAACTTTTTCATAATTACTATTTAAAAACCAACACAAGTTATCTTTTCATATACCTAATTAATTAATTAGGTAAATTAATAGTTATAATTTGTAATTAGTACAAATTAGTTAATTAATTAATACATAAATATTAATTAATTATAGTATTAATAATAATTTATTAATTCAAATTTATGCTTATAAGCAATTTTATTTATTATCAATTTTAAATTATTTATCATTTATAATAATTATAAATAAATATAATTTTATTAGCAAACAATAGGTATTATTTTAATCCAAAAGCTAACATATATTCATATTATAATATCTATTTTATTAATTAAATAATAGTTATAATATGAAATATTTTAGTATAATTAATATTAAAATAGATAATCATTCAAACATTATAGATAATTTATTTCATAATATTTTTGTAATAAATTAGTATATAAGTTATTTGTATTATATAATAAAATACTATTTTATTAACTAATTTATTATAAGCTTGTAATTTACTATTCAAAATACACTAATTTATTAACACTAATTGAAATAATCTATTTTATATTTATTGATAATAAATATAATTTGTTATCATGGTTATTATTATTAATTTAAATTATTATTAATATTAATATTATTATTATTATTATTAACTAATATTATTAAATATTAATGTACTAATCGATAGTACATTATAAGCTATGAACTAAACAAATTTAATCTATATTATATAATTAATTATTATAATGTATTATAATTGATTAATTGTATTAGTTTAATAACATATTATATTAATTTTATTTGTTATAAACAATAGAAATGATCTTTTATTCTTTATTAAACCAACATTTAAATATTAATTAATAAGTAAATTTATTCAAATATTATTATATTAATTAATAATAATATTAATTTTTAAATATTTATAATAATTATTAATATTAAAAATAATTAAATGGTAGAGATCAATCATTAATTAATTTTAAAATATTTAAAATTAAAATTTAATTTTAATTTATCTATTAAAAATATTTATTAATAGAAATTAATAACTAAGTGATTATATTTTTTAAAGCTGGGCAGTTTATTTTCTTATTAATTTTAAAATTAAGTATTAGTCAAACAAGCCATATAGATAATAATTATGATTTATAAATCTAATTGGTTTTTTATTATTATTTGAAAAGTTAATAATAGGTATGATAATTAGATTTTTAAAGATTTATATTAAAACTAATTAATAAAAATCAAATAGATTAATAATCAAATAGATTAAATCTTTTAATCATAATAATTTTAAATAGAAAAATGTTCAAATAATCATAACTATTTGAACTTGTTTAGTAAATAGATTTATTTTTTCAAATCTCTTACTTATTAATTTTTAGAATGTTAATAAATCAGTATTTTTTTATTTTGAATAATTTTGCATGAACAAAAAGAATTGTTTTACGGAAAAACAAAAGGTCATAATGATTTGAAATAGATAATTATTCAAATGGACATGACTATTTGAATTAATTCGATAAATAAATTAACTTTTCAAATCACTTAGTTATTAATTTTTGAAATATTAATAAATTAGTTTAATTTTATTTTGAATAAGCTTGTATGAACTAAAATAATTATTTTATGACAAAACAAAAGGTCATAACAATTTTAAATAGACAATTGTTCAAATAGTCGTAGCTATTTAAATTTGTTAATATTAGTTTATAATATTAATTATTAGTTCATACAAGCTTATAAAACAATTGATTAATATTTGCCTTGTCTCAAATATTGGATTTTTGAATAATTATCTATTTTAATTATCAATAATTTATCATAAAAGATCAAATATACATTTTAAAATATTTGTGATTATTTTTAATAATTATTTAACAAAATTCATAAATTCTATTATTATTTCATAGCTTATTTATTAATAAATATTGATAATTAAATAATAAAAATTAAATATCTTAATTTAAATATTTAAAATTTAAAAATTTTAATTATTACCATTCAAAAATTTAATAAGCAAAGATATGAAAAAATAAATCTGTTTACCGATCAAGTTCAAATAGTTATGACTATTTGAATAATTATTTATTTAAAATCATTATGACCTTTTGTTTTGACAAAAAACAATTATTTCAAGCTTATCCAAAATGAAATAATACTAATTTCTTAATATTTCAAAAATTAATAAGCAAGAGTTTAAAAAAATTAATTTGTTTACTAAACAAATTCCAATAGTTATGACTATTTGAATAATTATCTATTTAAAATCATTATGACCTTTTGTTTTCTCATAAAATAATTGTTTTAGTTCATACAAGCTTATTCAAAATAAAATAATAGTAATTTATTAATATTTCAAAAATTAATAAGTAAGTGATTTAAAAAATGATTCTATTTACCGAATTAGTTCAAATAATTATGGCTATTTTAATCATTATATATTTGAAATCAATATTACCTTTTGTTCGGTCATATAACAACTATTTTTTATCATACAAGCTTCAGAATAAAATAATACTAATTTATTAATCTTTCAAAAGTTAATAAGTAAGAAATTTAAAAAATAAATTTATTTATCGAACCCGTTTAAATAGTTATGACTATTTGAACAAATGTATAGTTTAAATCAATTATTTAAAAAGTAAACCTTTTTTGTTCTGTCATAAAACAATTATTCTTGTTCATACAAGCTTATTCGTAATAAAATAATACTAATCTAATAATACTCTAAAAATTAATAACTAAGAGATTTAAAAAATAAATTTGTTTGCTGAACTAGTTTAAATAGTTAAGACTATATGAATAATTATCTATTTTAAATCATTATGACCTTTTGTTTTGTCATAAAATAATTTTTTTCAATCCATACTGGCTTATTCAAAATAAAAAAATAAATTTATTAATATTTCAAAAATTAATAAAAGATTTAACAAATAATTCTACTTACCTAACCAGTTCAAATAATTATGATTATTTGAAAAATTATTTTATTTCAAATAATTATGACCTTTTGTTTTATCATAAAACAAATGTTTTTGTCCATATAAGTTTGTTCGGAATAAATTAATACTACTCTATTAATATTTTAAAAATTAATAATAGATCTAAAAAATAAATCTTTTTAGATATCTATTAATTAATAAAAATCAATAATTAAAATATTTAAATTATAATCAATATTCATAAATTTAATATTAATTAAATATGTTTATTCAAACCAATAATTGTAAACTTATTACTTATTCTTATAATTAGATATAACTTATTCTAAAAATAGATTTATTTTGTAACAAAAGTTTTATAATTATAATTCAAAATATTATAATAATAATTTTATATAGTATAAATTTAAATAATTAATATTATAATAATTATAATTTATTACTAATATAATAATTATGTTTATTAGTTTAAAATAATTATTTTAATGTACTATAAATTATAATAAATAATTAGTTTAAAATAATAATAAAACTAATATATAAAATTATATAAAAAAATAATTTTTTAATATAAAATTAATTATACTAATTAAATAGAATTATATTCCATTAAATTATTATACTAGTTATAATTTATATTAATAATAATTTAAACAATAGTATATATTAACAATTTTCAATTAATATTATATTATTTAATATAATAGTACTACTTTATAATATATAAATTATTCAAATGAATAATAATTATAGTTTTATAACTTATAACTAATCTATTTTATTCAAAATAAGCTTGTATGAACAAAAAAAATCATTTTATGACAAAGCAAAAGGTTAAAGCGATTTCCAATATATAATTGTTCAAATAATTATAATTATTTAAACTTGTTCAGTAAACAGATTCATTTTTTAAATCTCTTAATTATTAATTTTCAAAATATTAATAACTTAATATTACTTTATTTGGAATAAGCTTATATGAATTGAAATAATTTTTTTATGACAAAAGAAAAGGTCGTAACAATTTGAAATAGATAATTATTCAAATAGTCATAACTATTTGATTTAGTTCAATAAATATATTTAATTTTTTACATTTTTTACTTATTAATTGTCAAAATATTAATAAATTTGTATTATTTTTAATCCAAATAAGCTTGAATAAAGAGAAACTATTATCTTATAATAGAACAAAAAGTCACAATGATTTGAAATAAATAATTGCTTAAACAATCTTAATTTGAACCAATTTGATAAATAGATTTATTTTTTAAAATTTTTATTAATTTTTTAAATATTAATAGATTAGTATTATTTTATTTCGAACAAACTTATATGAACAAAAACATTAGTTTTATGATAAAACAAAAAATCATAACAGTTTAAAATAGATAATTGTTAAAATAATCATAATTATTTGAACTGGTTAAGTAAACAAAATTATTTTTTAATTCTCTTACTTTTTAATTTTTGAAATTTTAATAAATTTATTTTATTTTATTCTAAATAAACTAGTATGAATTGAAAATATTGTTTTATGGCAAAACAAAAAGTTATAATGATTTGAAATAGATAATTATTCATATAGTTTTAACTATTTGAGCTAGTTTTGCAAACAATTTTATTTTTTAAATCTCTTAGTTATTAATTTTTAGAATATTATTAGATTAGTTTTATTTTATTTTAAAAAAGCTTGTATGAATAGAAATAATTGTTTAATGACAAAACAAAATGTTATAACAATTTGAAGTATACAACTGCTCTAATAGTCATAATTATTTGAATTGGTTTTGTAAGCAGATTTATTTTTTAAATCTCTTACTTATTAATTTTTGAAAGATTAATAAATTAGTATTAATACTTAATTATATAACAATATATGATAATAATATTAATTTTACTATCTTATAAATATTATTAATAATAATTTTTTTTATTAATACTAAAATTGTTAATATTAGTAAAATTAAATTATTATGGAATAATATTAAATTATGTAATTTAATAATAATGAATTATAATATCAATAATTCTTAGTCATAATTTAATTTAACAATTGTTTTGCAAATAATTAATTAATAACAAAAGTATTGTTATAATTATTCATAACAATAATTATTTTATTATTAAACTAATATCTAATTAACTATTATGTATAAAACAGTACTATTGTTTAGTGATAACTTATTTAATTATTGATTAGTTTAATTAATATTTTATGAGTAACAATTTTAAAATATTATTATTATTATTATTTTATTAATTGTTCATAATAATACTTAAATAATTATGACTATTTGAACATTTAAATATTAGTTATTTAAATGTACAAATATTAATTATTTGTTACTTTTAATCTTTATTTAGTAATTATATAGTAACTTAAATAATAATTACTAAATTATTAAGGATGAATTAGTTTAATTTATATTTAAATTAATTCATAAATATAATAAATGTTTAAATTTTATTTAATTAATTAATTAAAATATAAATATTTAATTAAATATTTTAATAATTATTATTAAATATATTTTTACTAGTTATATTTAATACTATAATAGATATTAATTTTAAATATTAAATCTAATTTATTTATATAATTAAAATTAATTAAAATTTTTGTTTTAATTTTAACTGTATAGATTATAACTGAATAATATTTATAGTTAATAATTTAATAAATTATATAATTTAAATTATGTATTTAAATCATAAGAATTATTATTTATTTAACTATTTAAAATTTTTTATAATTAAGTAAAAATATATATAATAAGAATTTATATTTAATAAATTAATAATTAAAATTATCTTTAATTCTTTTTAAATAATATAAAAGAATTAAGCCATAAGCTTAATAATAAAATAATCAAATAATTATGGTCATTTCAACAATTATCTATAGATTTAATATAGATATAATAACCATTTATGAAATATTAGATAATTAATAATATTAATTAATTAATATTTTATTAATTTTATTAATTTAATATTTTATCATTGATATTCAAGTAAACTTTTCAAGTAATTAGTTAATTATTTAATATCGAATACTAAGATTTTAATAATAATTATCAATAATTTTAATTTATTAAAATATTATATATAATTTTAATAAATTATATCAATATTATCTATTTAATAAATCTATTTTATAGTTTTAATTATCAATTTTAAATAATTATTAAAATCAATAATTCAAATATTTATAACTATTTGAATATTATTCTATTTAAGTTTAAATTTGTTTAATTTAAACTTTAATTGATTTTAATTATTTTAGTACCAATTTATCAATATTTTGAAAATTAATAATTAAGAGATTTAAAAAAATGAATTTGTTTATCGGACAAGTTTAAATAATTATGACAATTTGAACAATTATTATTTGAAATTAGTATAACCTTTTGTTTTATCATAATATAATTTTTTTTGTTCATACAAGCTTATTTCGAATAAAATAATATAAATTTATTAATATTAAGACAATTAATAAGTAAAAGATTTAAAAAATAAATTTTTTTATCAAATAAGTTCAAATTGTTATGACTTTTTGTTTTGCCATAAAACAATTGTTTCTGTTCATACAAGGTTATTCATATTAAAATAATATTAATTTATTAATTTTTGACAATTAATAAGTAGAAGATTTAAAAAATAAATATGTTTACCCAACAAGTTGAAATAGCCATGATAATTTGAATAATTAACTATTTCAAATCATTATGTCCTTTTTGTTTTGTAATAAAATAATTGTTTCAATTCAAATAAGCTTATTTGAAATAAAATAATACTAATTTATTAATTTTATGAAAATTAATGAGTAAGAGAATTAAAAAATGAATATGTTTGCCAACCATGTTCAAATAGATATGACTATCTAAAAAATTATCTATTTTAAAACATTATGACCTTTTGTTAATGATTCAACTAGGTTGAATTACTATCGTGACACTGACATCAGTAGGGTAAAACTAATCTATCTCACGACAGTCTAAACCCAGCTCACGTTTCTTATTGGTGGGTGAATAATCCAACACTTGGTGAATTGTGCTTCACAATGATAGGAAGAGCTGACATCGAAGGATAAAAAAGCAATGTCCCTATGAACGCTTGGCTGCCACAAGCCAGTTATCCTTGTGGTAACTTTTTTGACACCTCTAGCTTTAAAATTTAAAAGGTCTAAAGGATTGATAGGCTACACTTTCATAGTTCATATTCGTATTGAAAATCAAAATCTTATTTAGAATAAAATTAAATAAAACATTATTTTATCTTCCAAGCTTGTTGACCATTTGATACAGCAGTAACTGCTAAGATTGAAAAAAAAAAAGATCTTAGGCCCATAGGTAACAGAAAAGAAGTTAATGGTAAAATGACATGCATAAATGGTATACACAAGATTTTTTTTATAAAGCAATCATATACATATCAACCACAAGAGCAACTTACATTGAAAACAAATGTAATATAGTTAAGAACAATCTCGATGAACAGTTAAAATCCTTAATGAGACATCATATTGCTACCTTAAGACCATCAGTCCAAAAATCTTGAGAAAGCATGCACTTTAGTTAAATTAAGAAGGTATCTATGAGAAATAAAATAACCACCAAATTGAAATAAAATTTTCTAATGAACAGATTGATATCATTTACCTTTTTTCTTTTTCCTAAAGCTTCATCTTATTCCTTTCAGTTTAGAAGCCTATGTTATGAAACCAAGATCTTCATGCTCTTGGGGCATACGAATTTTTTACTAGCCTTTTTTTTTAATAAAAGATAAAGCACTCGCATTCTATGAAAAGTGAATCCCTTCAGTGTTATTTTAAGTCTTTTCTCTTATTGGGACCTTTTCTATCGTGTAAAAATTCTTTAAAATTGAAATTCTTTAAAACTAACCTTTATGGTTCGCTACCCCTAACATCAAATTCTTGTAAGATTAGGATTGCCAAGTCTATATATATTGCCCGTCAGGCCTGTCAATTAATACATAATAGGTCTATAAAGTTTCGTCTAGGTTATTATAGTGTCCTTTTTGGATTGTATGAAAAAGTGCCACAACCTAGATTTGAAGCCTGTGGAACCTTAGGTGGCCTTCCTAGAGCTTACGAAATCTGGCTATGAAGCCTATACCTTCTTTGTATCTTAAAAACTATTTTAGTCCTAAAATGTTTTTGTATTCACTTTGAAGCCTAGTTAAGACCTTTTCAAATCCTAACAAATGCATATTAATTAGAAATCAAATAAGTAATTATTTCTAACAATTGTTTAATATTAAATTAATTATATTATATAAATTTAGTAAACTATTCAAATAATAATACTAATCAAATTTATTTTTTAAATTTAATTAAAATAATTAAATATTAATTAAATATATGACTATTATAAATTAGATTAATAGTTATTAATTATTTTCATAATTCATTATAATATTATAATGTCCATTTGAACAAACAATGAATTTATTAATATTTTGAAAATTAAAGAAGTAAGAAATTTAAAAGTAAAAATGTTTACTAAACCATTCAATTAGTTATAACTATTCGAACAATTATTTATTTCAAATCATTATGACCATTTGTAATGTCATAAAATAATTATTTCTACTCATATAGTCTTATTCAGAATAAAGTAATACTAATTTATCAATATTTTGAAATTAATAACTAATAGATTTAAAAAATGAATCAATTGGCCTGACTAGTGCAAATAGTTATGATTGTTCCATTTCAAATCATTATGACCATTTGTTTTATCACAAAACAATTGTTTCTGTTTGTACTAGCTTATTTGAAATAATATAATTCTATTGTATTAAAAAAAGATTTAAAAAATAAATCTATTTATCAAACAAGTACAAATAATTATGACTATTTGAATAATTATCTATTTCTAATCACTCTAACTTTTTGTTTTGTCCTAAAACAAAAATTTCTATTCATACAAGCTTATTTCAAATAAAATTATACAAATTTATTAATATTCAGACAACTAATAAGTAAAAGATTTAAAAAATAAATCTATTTATCAAATAAGTTTAAATAATTATGACTATTTGAATAATTATTTATTTCAAATTATTATGACTTTTTGTTTTCTCATGACACAATTTATTTTTCTTCATAAAAGCCTATTTGGATTAAAATAATATTAATTTATTAATATTTTAAAAATTAATAAGTAAAAGATTTATTATTTTTTAAATAAGTTAATTAATTAGTCAAAATTAATTGTATATTTGTTATATATAAATATAAGAATTATAATAAAATATAAATAACTATTAGATATAATTTATAATAATATAACAATTTATAATATATTATAAGTACTTATATGTTTATAATTTTATAAGAGATTAATAATATAAACAAAAACATTTGTTTTTAATTATTATAACTAAAATCATTAGAATAATTCTAATATTTTTTAAAAATATAAACTAATATTACTATCTAATTAATAGAAATATATTATAAATAATTAATATATTTAATATTATATGACTATTTATTATATTTATTAATTTAGTAACTAATTTACTAAATTTAACAATTAATAGATTAATTATAATTGAATCATAATGATTTATCAAACAATTATGTATAAAGTAAATAGATTTAGTAATTAGTAAAATAATAAATTATATTTATTTAATTAATTATATATAATTATAATGAATTATAATTAATAAAATATTAATAATAACTAATAGTCTAATATATTATTAATTTATGTAATTATATATAAATATTAATAGTATATATATAGTATATATATAATTATACTATTAATAGTGTTATATATATAATTATATATAAATATTAATTAGTCTAATATACTATTAATTATATATAATTAGATTAATTATATATAATTATGACCTTTTGTTTTGTCATAAAACAATTGTTTCAGTTCATACAAGTTTATTCGAAATAAAATAATAGTAATTTATTAATATTTCAAAAATTAATAAGTGATTTAAAAAATGATTCTGTTTACCGAATTAGTTCAAATAATTATGGCTATTTCAATAATTATATATTTGAAATCAATATTACCTTTTGTTTGGTCATATAACAATTATTTTTTATCATACAAGCTTTAGAATAAAATAATACTAATTTATTAATCTTTCAAAAGTTAATAAGTAAGAAATTTAAAAAATAAATTTATTTATCGAACTCATTTAAATAGTTATGACTATTTGAACAAATGTATAGTTTAAATCAGTTATTTAAAAAATAAACTTTTTTTGTTCTGTCACAAAACAATTATTCATGTTCATACAAGCTTATTCGAAATAAAATAATACTAATCTAGTAATACTCTAAAAATTAATAACTAAGAGATTTCAAAAATAAATTTGTTTGTTGAACCAGTTTAAATAGTTAAGACTATATGAACAATTATCTATTTTAAATCGTTATGACTTTTTGTTTTGTCATAAAACAATTTTTTCAATTCATACTAGCTTATTCATAATAAAATAAATGAATTTATTAATATTTCAAAAATTAATAAGAGATTTAACAAATAATTTTGCTTACCTAACCAGTTCAAATAATTATGATTATTTAAACAATTATTTATTTCAAATAATTATGACCTTTTATTTTGTCCATACAAGTTTGTTCGAAATAAATTAATGCTACTCTATTAATATTTTAAAAATTAATAATAGATCTAAAAAATAAATCTTTTTGGATATCTATTAATCAATAAAAATCAATATTCAAATAATTAATAATAAATTATAAATATTTATAATAATAATTATAACTAAGAAATAATTTAATTTATTAAAATTAACTGAATTAAGTTAATTAAATATTTATAAATAATAAATAAATAAACTATAGAAATAGCTATAGTTTTTATTAATTATAAATTAATTATAACTGTATAGATTATAACTAAGAATTTAATATTCTTATTTAATTATTATTATATATATTTTATTAGATAATTCAATTTGAATTAAATTTATTTATGGTAAATTAGCTAATAGTAGTTACAAGATCTCATGACAAATTTAAAGCTTTTATTCAAAATATAATTATTAATCGGTAAATAGATTTAAATATTAATTTTTATGATTTATATTAATTTATAAATATTTATTAATTATGAATAAATTTATTAGATTGCTTATAAATTTATATAATTATGTAATATAATTATATTACACAACAAATAGTTTATTTTTTATTATAATTTATTTTTAATTAATAATTAATATTTGTGTTAATTGTAGCTATTTTGTTAAATATATATTATTTGATTTATTAAGTAGCTAATTAAAAATTATTTATAACAATAAATATAGTTATGTCAATGCATTCAAATATTCATAACTATTTGAATATTATTCTAGTTTAAGTTTAAATTTGTTTAATTTTAAATAATAAGATACTAATATTTGAAATTTCAAAAAATTCCATCATTGGATAATTATTATTTATTCTCAAAAAATAACTATATTATTATCTTAATTAATTAAAATAGTTAACTATCCTAATAATTATCTAAATTTATTATCAAAACTATTTAATTTTAATCTTTATTAAATTATTATTTAATTAAATATAAAGTTAAGTATTATAATAATTGACTATTTCAATTAATAAATATTAAATTGTGTCATGAGAAAACAAAAAGTCATAAAAATTTGAAATAAATAATTGTTCAAATAGTCATAATTATTTAAACTTATTTGATAAGTAGATTTATTTTTTAAATCTTTTACTTATTAGTTGTCTGAATATTAATAAATTTGTATAATTTTATTTGAAATAAACTTGTATGAATAGAAAATTTTGTTTTAGGACAAAACAAAAGGTTATAGCGATTAAAAATATATAATTATTCAAATAGTCATAATTAATTGTACTTGTTCGATAAACAGATTTATTTTTTAAATCTCTTATTAATTTTTAGAATATTAATAAAATAGAATTATATTATTTCAAATAAGCTAGTACAGACAAAAATAATTATTTTGTGATAAAAAAAAAGTCATAATGATTTGAAATAGATAATTATTCAAACAGTCATAACTATTTGCACTGGTCAGGCCAATTGATTCATTTTTTAAATCTATTACTTATTAATTTCAAAATATTGATACATTAGTATTACTTTATTCTGAATAAGACTATGAATAGAAATAATTATTTTATGATAATAATAATGGTCATAATGATTTGAAATAAATAATTGTTCAAATAGTTATAACTAATTGAACTGGTTTAGTAAATAGTTTTACTTTTTAAATTTTTTCTTTCTTTATTTTCAAAATATTAATAAATTAATATTGTTATATTCTGAACAAACTTGTATGTACAAAAACATTTGTTTTATGACAAAATAAAAGAACATAACGATTTGAAATAGATAATTGTTCAAATAGTCATAATTATTTGAATTGGTTAGGCAAACTTAAATGTTTTTTAAATCTCTTGCTTATTAAGCTTTGAAATATTAATAAATTTGTTTTACTTTATTACAAATAAGTTACTAAGAAATGAAAAAATTGTTTTACAACAAAACGAAAAGTCATAATGATTTGAAATAAAAAATTGTTCATATACCCTGAAATATTTGAACTAGTTCAGTAAACAAATCTATTTTTTAAATTTATTAGTTATTAATTTTCAGAATATTATTATATTAGTATTATTTTTATTTCGAATAAACTTGTGTGAATAGAAATAATTATTTTATGATATAACAAAAGGTTATAACAATTTGAAAAATATAATTGTTCAAATAGTCATAACTATTTGAACCGGTTCAGTAAACAAATTAACTTTTTAAATCTTTTATTAATTTTTGAAATTTAGTAAATTAGTATTATTTTATTCCAAATAGGCTTGTATGATGAAAAAAAATTGCTTTATGACAAAACAAAAGTTCATAACGATTTGAAATAGATAATTATTCAAATAGCCATAATTATTTGAATAATTTGATAAACTAATTTATTTTTTAAAACTCCAACTTCTTAATTTTTGAAATATTAATAAAGCAATATTATTTTATTTTGAAAAAATTTTTATGTACTAAAACAGTTGTTTTATGATAAAATAAAAAGGTCATAACGATTTTAAATAGATAATTGTTCAAATAGTCATAACTATTTGAACTTATTCGGTAAATAGATTTCTTTAAAATTTCTTATTAATTTTTTAAATTTTAATAAATTAGTATTACTATATTTCGAATAAGCATGTATGAACTGAAACAATTATTTTTTGACTAAACAAAAGATCAAAATAATTTGGAATAGATAATTGTTCTAATAGTCTTAACTATTGGAACTGCTTCGAAAAACACATTTATTTTTAAATCCTTATTAATTTTTGAAATAGTAATAAATTGGCATTATTTTATTCTAAATAATTTTGTATGAATAGAAACAATTATTTATAATAAAACAAAATGTCATAACAATTTAAAATAAATAACAGTTCAAATGGACATGACTATTTAAACTTGTTCGATAAATAAATTTATTTTTTAAATATCTAACTTATTAATTTTTAGAATAATAATAAATTAGTATTATTTTATTCCAAATAAACTTGTGTGAATAGAAACAATTGTTTTATGACAAAACAAAAGATCATAAAGATTTGACATATATAATTATTCAAATAGTAATAACTATTTGAACTTACTCGGTAAACAAATTTTTTATTTAAATCTTTTACTTATTAATTTTAGAAATATTAATAAATTAATATTATTTTATTTCTAGTAAGCTTATATGAATAGAAATAATTGGTTTATGACAAAACAAATTGTCATAACGATTTGAAAAAGATAATTGTTCAAATAATCATAACTATTGAATATGTTCAAAAAACATATTTATTTTTAAAATTTTTATTTATTAATTTTTGGACTTTTAATAAATTTATATTATTTTATTTGAAATAAGCTTGCATGAACAGAACTAAGTATTTTATGACAAAACAAATGGTCATAATGTTTTGAAATAGATAATTATTTAGATAGTCATAACTATTTGAACTTGTTTGGTAAACAAATTCATTTTTTTAATTCTCTTACTCATTAATTTTTGGTAGATTAATAAATTAGAGCTATTTTATTTCAAATAAGCTTATGTTAACTGAAACAATTATTTTATTACAAAATAGAAGGTCACAATTATTTGAAATAGATAATTATTCATATAGTCTTGACTATTTGAACTTGTTTGGTAAACATATTTATTTTTTAAATCTTTCACTTATTAATTGTCAAAATATTAATAAATTAATATTATTTTAATCCAAATAAGCTTGTATGAATAGAAACAATTGTTTTATTACAAAACAAAAAGTCATAACAATTCTGTTTACAAAACTATTTCAAATAATTATGACTATTTGAATAATTATCTATTTCAAATTGTTATTACCTTTTGTTTTGTCATAAAACAAATGTTTTTGTTCATATAAGTTTGTTTGGAATAAAATAATATTGATTTATTATTATTTCAAAAATTAATACGTAAGAGATTTAAAAAATAAATTTGTTTGCCATACCAATTCAATTAGTATAACTATTTAACCAAATATTTATTTCAAATCGTTATGACCAATTGTTTTACCATAAAACAATCGTTTCTGTTCATATAATATTATTTGGAATAAAGTAATGCTAATTTATTAATATTTTGAAAATTAATAAGTAATGGATTTAGAAAATGTACCTTTTGGCTTGACCATTGCAAATAATTATGACTATTTGAACAATTATCTTTTTCAAATCATTATGACCTTTTGTTTTCTTACAAAACAATTGTTTTTGTTCATACAAGCTTATTCATAATAACATTATTCTAATTTATTAATATTCTAAAAATTAATAAGTGAGAGATTTAAAAAATGAATCTGTTTATTGAACAAGTTCAAATAATTATGACTATTTGAACAATTATCTCGTTCAAATTGCTATAACCTTTTGTGTTGTCATAAAATAATTTTTTCTATTCATACAAGCTTATTTAAAATTTGTTTACCAAATAATTTTGAATAGTTATGATTGAAACAATTTATTTATTTCAAATCGTTATGACTTTTTGTTTTTGTCATAAAATGATTATTTTTGTTCATATTAACTTATTCATATTAAAATAATATTAATTTATTAATATTTCAACAATTAATAAGTAAAAGATTTAAAAAATAAATATGTTTACCAAACAGTTCAAATAGTAATAACTATATGAATAATTATCTATTTCAAACGTTATGACCTTTTGTTTTGCCATAAAACAATTATATCAATTCATATAGGCATATTCGAAATAAAATAATACTAACTTATTACTATTCCAAAAATTAATGAGTAAGAGATTTAAAAAATGAATCTATTTACCAAACAAGTCTAAATAGTTATGACTATTTGAACAATTATCTATTTCAAATTGTTATGACCTTTTGTTTTGCCATAAAACAATTGTTTCTATTCATACAAGCTTATTTCAAATAAAATAATATAAATTTACTAATATTCCAAAGATTAATAAGTAAAAATATATAAAATAAATTTGTTTTTTGAACATGTTCAAAATAATTATGACCATTTGCACAATTATCTATTTCAAATCATCATGACCTTTTGTTTTGTCATAAACCAATTGTTTCTATTCATAAAAGCTTATACAAAATAAAATAATACTAATTTATTAAAATTTCAAAAATTTATAAGTAAAATATTTAAAAAATAAATTTGTTTACCGAGTGAGTTCAAATTATTATGACTGTTTAAATAATTATTTATTTCAAATCGTTATAATCCTCTGTTTTGTAATAAAACAATTGCTTCTATTCATACAAAATTATTCAAAATAAAATAATACTAATTTATTAATATTTTAAAAATTAATAGGAGATTTAAAAACTATATCTGTTTATTGGACCAATTCAAATAGTTATGACTATTTGAATAATTATCTATCTCAAATTGGTATGATCTTTGTTTTGTCATAAAATAATTGTTTCTATCCATACAAACTTATTCGGAGTAAAATATTGCTAAACTAATAATATTCTAAAAATTAATAAGTAAGAGATTTAATAAATAAATGTATTTGTTGAACCAGTTCAAATAGTTAAGACTATTATAATAATTATCTATTTCAAATCATTCTGACCTTTTGTTTAGTTATAAAATAATTGTTTAGTTGATACATGCTTATTCGAAATAAAATAATACTATTTTATTAACATTCAAAAAATTAATAAGCAAGCAATTAAAAAATAAATCTGTTTACCAAACAAGTTTAAATAGTTATGACTATTTAAACAATTATCATTTTAAAATTGTTATGACTTTTTGTTTTATCATAAAACAATTGTTTCATTTCATAAAAGTTTATCCAAAATAAAATAATATTACTTTATTAATATTTCAAAAATTGAGAAATAATATTACTTTATTAATATGTCAAAAATTAAGAAGTTGGAGATTTAAAACATAAATCATTTTATTGAATCAGTTCAAATAGTTATGGCCATTTAAACAATTATCTATTTCAAATCATTTTGAACTTTTGTTTTGTCATAAAAAAATTGTTTTTCATCATACAAGCCTAATTAGAATAAAATAATACTAGTTTATTAATATTTCAAAAATTAATAAGTAGGAGATTATCTGTTTACTGAACTAGTTCAAATAATTATGACTATTTAAACAATTATATATTTCAAGTCATTATAACCTTTTGTTTTCTCATAAAACAATTATTTATGTTCATATAAGCTTATTCGAAAGAAAATAATACTAATCTAATAATATTATGAAAATTAATAATTAAGAGATTTGAAAAATAAATTTATTTGTTGAACCAGTTCAGTTCAAATAGTTAAGGCTATATGAATAATTTTCTATTTCAAATCATTGTATTCTTTTATTTTGTCATAAAACAAATGTTTTTGTTAATATAATTTTGTTTAGAATAAAATAATATTAATTTATTAATATTTGAAAATTAATAAAAGATTTAAAAATAAATTTGTTTACCAAACTAGTTCAATTAGTTATAACAATTTAATAATTATTTATTTCATATTGTTATAACCCTTTGTTTTGTCATAAAACAATTATTTCTATTGATATAGTCTTATTTGAAATTAAGTAATGCTAATTTATTAATATTCTAACAATTAAAAAGTAACGAATTTAAAAAATGAATTTGTTAGCCTGACCATTGCAAATAGTTATGACTATTTGAATAATTATCTATTTTAAATTATTATGACCTTTTATTTTGTCACAAAACACTTGTTTTTGAATTACAAGGAATATCTAATTAATATTTATATAGTATTTATATTCAAAATAAAACAACTATTTGAATATTATTCATCTTATTCTTAATTGTTATATTCTTCTAATTAGCAATTTTATTTACAATTCAAATTATTCGAATATTATAATAAATTATTATTAATTTGTTTGCAATGACCAATATTTATTAAATTATTTTAATATTGCTATTTATTTAAGAAATATTTTAAATATAATAATATTATTAATTTAAGTAATATTAAATTGTAAAATTAAATATAATTAACAAATAAATTATAGTTATAATTAAATGTTAAATATTTTTAAATATCATTTCATAAGTTACTATTTTGATGTGGCTTTTTATAAAGTCATTGTCATGCACTTTCTCTGGAAATAACATCCTTCAAAAAAACAGGTTCATAATGAAGTAATCTTGGAAGGAGTAAGTGAGTCAGCTGAGATTACGAAAGCAATTATTATTGAGTGCATGTCAAAACCCTTCAAAGGAAATTATTTTCATTTAATATTAATTATAATAATTATTCAAATAATATTTTAATTTATTTAAATATAATAAATTCGTATATTAAATTAATAATTAATTTATGTTGAATTATGGGATCCAGCGGTCTCCCTTAGGGACTCGGTATGCTGATTCATCTGGGTGAGGTATCCTATAGCGGATCGGATTTCGGTGTATGGCAACCCAACCTGCCAAGGCCCAATGGGTGAGGTATCCCATGAAGGCTTTGCGAAGCTTCTTATGTCCACCTGTCACTTAGTACGGGGCTCTGCGCTACTAAAAGAGAATAAGAAAATAGAGTTATGCCTTCACTATCAGCTATAGCTTTTGGTGTAGTGGTAAGCGCTTGTTCCTGAAAACATATTGTTAGCCTTGAATTAATCCTTATTTTGAAATGACAAAACATTAAATCTAAATAAACTTGATCAAGATTTTGAAAAAGATTTATTTAGTACAGGTTCTTAAGTTTTATATTTGGTACTAAATAAATAATATGATTTTCAAAGTTTAAACAAATATTTATTGGTGTCATATTTCTCAAACCAAATCTACCTTTAAAGATTTTTTATTTGAGCTTAAATGAAAGTCCAATTGTTGTTTTTAAAGTGAACTTATTCATTTTGGACTTAATACAATTTTGATAATATTGGTTTTGGGAAAATAGATTAAGTTAGGAAAATTTTTTTACAAGAACAAAGTTTTCCAACATTGAATTTATTTTATTTTTCTGTATAAATTCACAAGGTTTTAATACTTGAATTTTATATGGTTGGAAAGCTCTTTGAGTCTACTTTCTAATGGATTAAACAAAAAGAAAATCCAAATTTTCTAAGAAAAGATTTTGAATTTTTACTAGACACACTGTAGTTGTCCAGAAAACTGCACAAGGGGTAGATTTAAAAATTCACTATAATTCATACACAGTGAATTAGTGATGAATTTACATGGATCGAAATCACTTTAAGTCTAGTTTCTAAATCTTTAAACGGTTTGTGATTTGGATTTGTATAACTCAAGTTATGATCAAATTAGTGAGTAGAGTACAGAACGGGAAACAACCACCAACTTGGACAGGATCGATCCCCTCTAGAAGGGATCTATTGCTTCCTCAAATAGAATGGCCCCCAAGCTAAAAATCCAGAAAAAGGATCGATCCCCCACATAGGGGATCAATCACCCAAGCAAGGGATCGATCCCCTTAAGGAAAGGATTAATCAGGTAAGGCTTTTCAAGCACAAAATCATGCTTGAACCAACATGAACCAATCAATCCCCTCAAAAAAGGATCGATCGGTTATGGGCATGAAGACCTCTAACGGTTACTTTTTCATCATTCCAACAGGCATTTCTTCACTCCCCAACGGATAGTTTCTCAATTTCTCTATAAATTGGGCACTCCAATACACCAAGAAAAAAGAGGAAACAAAAGGAATCAAGAGAGCAAGAGCTAACAAGCAATATTTTCTTTTTCTCAAATAATCAAGAGTTCTTAGAGCTTCAAAGTCTATATCCTTGCATTTATTGTATCCGAATTATCTTTTTGTTATTCATTCATCTTTGTCTTGTCTATACCTTTGTGTACTTCAAATTAGCAAACACCCAACCTTTGAGAGGTTCTTAGAGTTTGCCAAACACTTGAAATTTTGTATTGTGTGATTGTAAGCTTAAAGGGGAGGATAACCCTTAAGAGTGTATTGTGTTGAGTTTGTAAAGCTTGGAGAAGCTTGTTTGTAATCTTCAACACATAGTGGATTTGAGCCTTGGTGTGAACAACCAAGAGAGAGGACGTAGGTGCCTCGTGGAGAAGGACCGAACCTCTATAAATCATTGTGTTTGATTTCTCTATCCCTATCTCTTTATAATTTATTATTGTCCATATTGCTTTTAAGTTCATTGATTGTTATTGCCTTCATTATAATTTCATTCAACTATATTGAAATCATTATTTGGGAAGAATTTGGAGAGATCCAATTCACCCTCCTCTTGGATCACCATCTAACCTATAAAGCTAACAATTTATTTTTATTGTATATTAACTATTAATAACGTATATTTGAATAACTATTATAATTAATATTAAATTAGAATAATTTCCTTTGAATATGTATAATTAATACATAATCATATTAAATTATTATAATCATGATTATAATTCAATATCATAATATTGAATTAATAACAATTCAATATTATTATAATACTATTAAATATTATTTAATATATAATAAGAATTTATATTTAATAAATTAATAATTAGATAAAGATAATAATAATTTATTTAAATAATAATTCATTATTAATAAATTATTTATTTTAAATATTCTTTTATTTAATTTTAATAATCAATTTAAAATATATTAATAGATAATTAAATATAATGCAAGTTGTTTCTATTAATTTATTTTGGATGATTTAAATAAGTCAAAACTATTGTAATTATTTAAATTAAAAATAAATAATTAAGTATATAGATAATCATTAATTAATTAAATATAAAACTAAATAATTATATTATTATAAATATATTATTATCTTAATTATTAATAAAGTATTAATTAGTATTTAATTGTAATTATTTAAATTTATTATATAGTAATTATATAATAATATTATTAGGATAATTTTAATTATTATCATAATACTAATTTTATCTATTATAATTTATTTAATAATTATAATTAATATTTTAATCTTTATTAAATAATAATTTATACATTTAAATAACTAATATTTAAATGTTCAAATAATCATAATTATTTAAACTTGATTGATAAAAATATTCATTTTTTAATATTTGTTAATTTGTATGATAATTCAAATAATTGCATATTAATAAGTAAGATATTTATTTGTATTAATTATAATCCTTATTAATTATAATTAATTATTAATATTTATTATAATTATAATAGAAAATTATTATATATTAAATTTTAATTGGATTATTAAATATATTAATAATATTAATATAATAATATTATTAATATTAATAATTTATTCAATAGCCATTAATAATATTGTTAATTATTAATACAATTATTAATTAATGATTATTAAAAATTTTTTAGTACATACAAGCTAATTTGAAATAATATAATATAATTTTATTAACATTCAAAAAATTAATAACCAAGAAATTTTAGAAAAAAATCTATTTATCGAACAAGTTCGAATAATTATAACTATTTGAACAATTATCTATTTAAAATCATTATGACTTTTTATTTTATCATAAAATAATTGTTTCAGTTCGATAATAATTTATTTTTTATTATTATCTAAATTAATTTATTTACTATCTCGAATACAAAATATTGTTTTATGATAAAACAAAATATCATAACAATTTGAAATAAATAATTATTCTAATAGTCATAACTATTTGAACTTGCTTGGTAAACAGATTTATTTTTTAAATCTTTTACTTATTAATTTTTAGAATTTTAATAAATTAGTACTATTTTATTTCAAAAAAGCTTTTTATGACCAGAAACAATTGGTTTATGACAAAATAAAAGGTCATAACGATTTGAAATAGATAATTCTTCAAATAGTCATAACTATTTGAACGTGTTCAGAAAACATATTTATTTTTTAAAATTTTACTTATTAATTTTTGGAATATTAATAAATTTAAATTATTTTATTCGAAATAAGCTTGCATGAACAAAGCCAATTGTTTTATGACAAAATAAAAGGTCATAATATTTTGAAATAGATAATTGTTCAAATAGTAATAACTATTTGAACTTATTCGGTAAAAATATTCTTTTTCTAATTCTCTTACTCATTAATTTTTGGAATATTAATAAATTAGTATTATCTTACTTCAAATAAGCTTATATGAATTGAAACAAGTGTTTTATTAGAAAAGAAAAGGTCATAATGATTTGAAATAGATAATTATTGAAATATTAATGACTATTTGAACTTTTTTAGTAAATATATTTATTTTTTAAATCTTTTACTTATTAATTATCAAATATTAATTAATTAATATTATTTTAATTCGAATAAACTTGTATGAATAGAAATAATTGTTTTATGACAAAACAAAAAATCATAACATGTTGAAATAAATAATTGCTCAAATAGCCATAATGATTAGAACTTGTTTGGTAAACATATTTATTTTCAAATAGGTAATTATTCAAATAGTCCTAATTATTTAAATTTGTTTAGTAAACAAAGTCATTTTTAAAATCTCTTCATTATTAATTTTTGGATTATTAATAAATTAATATTATTTTATTTTGAATAAGCTTATATGAACTGAAACAACTCTTTTATGACAAATCAAAAGGTCATAACGATTTGAAATAGATAATTATTCAAATTGTCATAATTATTTGATCTAGAGTGGTAAACATATTTTTAAAATTTTTTACTTACTAATTGTCAAAATATTAATAAATTAGTATTATTTTAATGCAAATAAGCTTGTATGAATAGAAACAATTGTTTTACAACAAAACAAAAAGTCATAATGATTTGAAATAAACAATTGCTCAAATAGTCATAATTATTTGAACTAGTTTGATATATAGATTTATTGTCTAAATCAATTATTAATTTTTGAAATATTAATATATTAGTATTACTTTATTCCGAATAAACTTATATGAACGAAAACATTTGTTGTATGACAAAACAAAAAATAATAATGATTTGAAATATATAATTGTTCAAATAGTATAATTTTTTGAACTAGTTAGGTGAACAGAATTATTTTTTAAATCTCTTACTTATTTTTTTTGAAACATTAATAAATTCATTTTATTTTAGTTCGAATAAGCTAGTATGAATTGAGAAAATTGTTTTATGATAAGACAAAAGGTCATAATGATTTGAAATAGATAATTATTCATATAGTCTTAACTATTTGAATTGGTTCGGCAAACAAATTTATTTTTTAAATCTCTTAGTTATTAATTTTTAGAATATTATTAGATTAGTATTGTTTTATTTTGAATAAGCTTGTATGAATAGAAATAATTGTTTTATGACATTAAAAAATGTTATAATGATTAAAGTATAGAATTGTTTAAATAGTCATAACTATTTAAACTGATTTGGTAAACAGATTCATTTTTTAAATCTTTTATTAATTTTTAAAAGATTAATAAATTATTATTATTTTATTTCTAATAATCATGTATGATAAAAAAAATTGTTATATGACCAAACAAAAGGTGATAATGATTTGAAATAGATAATTGTTGAAATGACCATAATTATTTAAACTAATTTCGCATATAGATTCACTTTTTAAATCACTTACTTATTAATTTTTGGAATATTAATAAATTAGAATTATTTTATTTTGAATAAGCTTGTATGAACTAAAGCAATTATTTTATGACAAAACATCATAATGATTTAAATAGACAATTGTTCAAATGGTCGTAACTATCTGAATTTGTTCAATAAACAAATTTATTTTTTTAAACTCCTACTTATTAAATTCTTTTTATTTTGGATAAGCTTTTATGAATTGAAACAATTGTTTTATGTCAAAACAAAAGGTCATAATGATTTTATAAAAATAATTAATCAAATAGTCACAACTTTTTAAACTTTCTTGGTAAACAAATTTATTTTTTCAAATCTTTTACTTATTAATTTTCCAAATGTTCATAAATTTGGATTATTTTATTCCAAATAAGCTTATAAGACATGAAACAAATATTTTATGACTAAACAAAAGGTTTGAACTATTTGAAATAGATAATTATTCTAATTGTTTTTACTATTTGAACTGGTTTAGCAAACATATTTAATTTTTAAATCTCTTATTAATTTTTGAAATATTATTAAATTAGTATTATTTTTAATTGAATAGGCTTCTATGATTAGAAACAATTGTTTTATGACAAAACAAAACTTTTAACAATTTGAGATTGATAATTGTTCAAATAGTTAGAATTATTTGAACTAGATTGGTAAACAAATTTATTGTTTAAATTTGTTACTTATTATTTTTGAAATATTAATCAATTAGTATAATTTTATTTTGAATAAGCTTGTATGATTAAAAACAATTGTGTTTTGACAAAATAAAAAGGTTATAATGATTTGCAATAGATAATTATTCAGATGGCCATAATTATTTTAACTGATTTGGTAAATAGATTTATTTTTTAAATTTCTTATTAATTTAGGAAATATTAATAAATTAGTATTATTTTATTCCATCTAAGCTTGTATTAACTGAAACAATTGTTTTATGACAAATTAAAAGGTTATAACGTTTTTAAATAGACAATTGTTCAAATAATAATAACTATTTGAACTTGTTCGGCAAACAAATTTATTTTTTAAATCTCTTATTAATTTTTCAAATGTTAATAAATTAGTATTAATTTATTCTGAATAAGCTTGTTGAATTGAAACAACTGTTTTATGACTAAAAAATGGTCAAAATGATTTGAAGTATATAATTATTCTAATAGTCTTAACTGTTTGAAATGATTCGATAGATAAATTTATTTTTTAAATTAAATTTATTTTTTAAATCTCTTACTTATTAATTTTTTTAATATTATGAAATTAGTATTATTTTAATATGAATAAGCTTGTACAAACAAAACAATTGTTTTATGACAAAAGAAAAGATCATAACAAATTGAAATAGATAATCATTTATATAGTTTTAACTATTTGAATTGGTTCGGTAATTAGATTTATTTTTTTTAATTTTTTTGTTATTAAGTTTTGGAATATTATTAAATTGCATTATTTTATTTCGAATAAAATAGTATAAATAGAACAAATTATTTGATGACAAAATAAAAGGTTATAATGATTTGAAATAGATAATTATTCAAATAGTCAAAACTATTGGAAATGTTTGGTAAGCAGATTTACTCTTTAAATCTCTTACTGATTATATTTAAATGTTCAAATTAATTTATTGTTAAGATACAATAAATTTATAAATAATTATTATAAATATTTTATTAGTTTAATTAAATTATATTATTATTTACTAATTACTAAATCTATACAATTATTTAAATATAATATTAATTAAATATAATATCATGAATAACTTATATAGTAAAAATTGTTTATATTATTATAAATTATATCTAACAGTTATTTATATTTTATTATAATTATTATATTTATATATAATAATATATAGACTTAATAGTTATAAACTACATTAATTATATCAATATAGTTATCTAAATTTATTTAATTACTTTATAATTAATAATATTAATTTAGTTATTAAATTATTTAATATTTAAATAATAATTAAATATTGATTTGAAATATAATTAATTTATATATAAAAATAGTTTCATTATATTATTAAATAATAATCAATATATATTCTTAAATTATATATATAATAATTTATTATATTATAAATTAAGTTACAAATATTAGTTTTTATTAAATTATAATAAATAATAATTATATAATGTTTTATAAATAAATAATATAATACTAAATTTTTACTTATTATAAATATTATAATTAATATAATTATATATAATTATAATATATAATAAATATAATATTAATTAAAATAATATAATATTTATAATAATTATTTAATATTAATTATTTCAAATAATATTAACTATAATTATTATTATAAATATTATTAAATATTTAATATATAATAATATTAATTATAATATTTATATAAATATTAATAATTAAGTATTAATATCCAATTTATAAATTAATAATAAATAACTTATTATAATTTATAAATTATAGCTAACTTATTACTATTCAAAAAATTAATGAGTAAGAGATTTAAAAAATAAATCTATTTACCAAACAAGTTCAAATAATTATTAATTTTTTGAAGTTATAATATAATATAAATCATATTATATAAACTATATTATATTATAATTAGCTTATAATTATTTAATAATAATTAAATTGTACTAATTTATAATTAATAATTTAAAATATAAAAAGTAATAATTTATAATCTTATTATAAATATTAAGAGATTATAATTATTTTAAATATTATTATTATTTAATTATCTATATAAGTTATTTAATACTTAACTTATATTAAAATAATTAATAAAATATTTATTTAGTTTATATTTTAATAATTTATATTTAATAATAACTAATGTATAATTAATGAAATTTATAATATTATTAATATATTAATTTTATAATTATGTTCAAATAGTTATTAAATTTAATAAAATATTAAATAGATAATTAAGTTATTAATTATTAAATATTTTTTAATATTTTTTAATCTATTAACATTTTATTTGTATTACTTATTAATTATATTTAATAATTAAGATTGTTAATTATTAATTAAGTTTAATATAATTATTATAAATAACTAATTTTAAATTTATAATAAATATTAATATAAATTGTCATAATTTTTAATATTAATCAATAAAATAGATTTTATCATTAATTATATTTAATTCATATAATTAAATAAAATTACTAATATTTATAACATTATAAATAATGTTATTTTTAATGACGTTATAACAATTTTGATTTAATTATATTATTACTAATTTAATTAATATGGATATATTATTGTAATTAGCTTATAATAAATTAATATACAATTATTTATTTAATAATTAATATAAATTTATATTATATTATAATTCTTAGTTATAATATAATCATTTTAATCTGCCATAGCTTTCATTAAAATTTTCTCAAAACCCACTGCTTTTACTTTTTCTCTATAGTAGCTGCAAACCAACACCAGTTATCCACCATCATCATTTGCATCCACATTAACAAGAGCTCATGGCTTTCTCTTTTTGTCATATCTTTATGCATTAGTAGATATTCAAATCGACTCTAATGATGAATTTCTGGCGGAATGCAATCAAGAAAAAATAGTCATGGGGTATTAACCTACCATTGTGCTTTTCCTTTAATTTAGCAGCTCCAGTTTCTGAAGTTTATTCTAACCAATAAATATAGCATCATGAAAAATGATTTGAAATATTGCATATTTATAAGTTATTCTCTATCATTTAATCCTACTGTTTACTCAAGAAAATAGGGGAAGAAAAGTTATTGGTTAATTAATTATTAATAATTATTATAATGAATAACTTATTATATAATATTCTTTAATAAGTTAATTTTTATTAATGTTTAATAAATGTTTTAAACATTTTAATTATTGTTATTAATTTATAGTATAAATATTAATTTATTAGTAATTTATTATTATAAATTACTATTATATTTATAAATAATATTTATTATTTAAATATTTATTTAATATCTAAAATATTGCTTCATATGTTATATATAATAGTAATAACATATAATTCTATTATTTGTAAATTAAAATTATAAATGTATAATAAAGTTATTTATAACTTGATCACATCCGTTAAATAATTAATAGAAAATAAATAATTAAATATAGTTTTAATACGATTAGTTGTCATAATCGTTATGACATACCTAGTCAAATTACATGCATAACAATATTTGACATGATCCAATAATTTCTTGTAGGGTCCTGATCGACTTTTACTAAGATTGAGTATGTCTGCCCGAAATATACGAACAAGTTCTGTACAACAATGGCTTATCATAATGTCCATCAGCTTCAACAACTGTCATATTATGGCCCTTAATAAAATAATTTGCATTCAGATTTAGTAACAAAAAAAAATTTGAACCAGTTGATAATCTTATTACAAGCATGGTAGAGTTGTGGAGATGTTGAACTAGAAAACGCAAAAGAATTACCTCAATTTGGTTTAAATAAATTATTTTTAAATTTTTTACTAATAAATATTAAAATAAATTTATTAGTTTACTAATTAATAAATAAACTTATTCTAAAATAATTATTAATTATGGCTTGAAACAAAAATAATTTTTTGTCATACAACAATTGTTTCAGGAAATAATAATTATTTCATTATAAATATTTAATATAATTAATAAATTATTTATTTATAATTAAGGATAATATTAATTTATAATAATAAAAATTGTGTAATGAATTATTAAATTATTATAATTGTATATTTTAATAAATTTATTACAATTAAATTAGTTAATAATTTTATAATAATCAAATAGTATAATAATTAAATGTATATATGAATAGTCTATTGAATCAATAGTTTATTAATCAATAATTAAAATATTTATGATTATTTTTAATAATATTTAACAAAATCATAAATTATATTATTATTTCATAGCTTATTTATTAATAAATATCGATAATTAAATAATAAAAATTAAATATTTTAATTTAAATATTTAAATATTAAAATTTTTAATTATTAACATTCAAAAAATTAATAAGCAAAAGATATGACAAAATAAATCTATTTATCGATCAAGTTCAAATAGTTATGACTATTTGAACAATTATTTATTTAAAATCGTTTTAACCTTTGATTTTGATAAAAAAACAATTGTTTTAAAAGCTTATCCAAAACAAAATAATACTAATTTCTTAATATTTCAAAAATTAATAAGCAATTATAATTTATTATTATAATAATATTAGTAATTAATATAAAATAGTTAATTAATTATATTTATTAGTTAAATAATATTAACAATAATTTTTATGACAATTTATTGATATTAATAAATGTAACAAAAAATTGTCATAATTTTTATAAATTTGTTACAAATTTATACTAAAACATGCAATTATTATATTAACAATAATTTGGACTAATAATTTATAAACAATTATTATTTTATTAATTTAATAATATTATAGTATTATTTGAATATAACTAAAAGTCAAATTATTTAATATAATTGTATACTATTATTTATTAGTAAATAAACAATCCTTAATAACTTAAAAATTATTTAGTTAATAAATAATTAGGTAATTAAATTATTTAAAATTATATAATTATATAATTATTTTTAATAATATATTAGTATAAAGCTTAGACGAAAAAATAATACTAAATATTAATATTACCTAAATTAATAAGAAATTTAAAAAATAAATATATTTATTGAATTAGTTAAAATAATTATATAATAATTATTATTATTTAGAATAATAATAAAATAATACTATATCCAGTTACAAAATGTGAAGAGTTTATTATGATATTAATAAAAAATAATTTCAATATTTTCCAATGTTAACTATTAATAATTATTATTAATTTTTATATTATTATTACAAATATTTTTGTTATTAATAATATCAATTTTACTTATTAATAAATTACTAATAAATTAATATTTATACTATAATATCTATATAATAATTTTAATATTATTATATTTAATTAATCAACTATATAAGTAAAAACTTATTATTAATTTATAGTTGGTTTATTTTATGTTATTTACAATATTATTTATAAATAATAAATTGTTATTTAAACTTATAATGATAAGTTTAATGATATGAGGATAAGAATGGATATGATTTTAAATTTTTATTAGATACGAAAATGGAGACGGATAATAATGTACCCACCTCATATCCATACTTATACCCTATGTATATATTTATATATATTTAGTATATAGATTTTTATTAAATAATATAAATTATTATTTTAAATTAATTAGAATTAATATATTGTTATTGAAAAATATATATTTATAAAAAATTATCTAACTATACAAGATAAAAATAAAAAAAAAAATTTATTTATTATTTCTTTTAAAAATGATGGGTATGAAAATTACTCACACCGATTAAATACCTGCAAAGATATGATAAATTTAAAATATCTTTTTGGTATAGGTACGGGAATGGATATAATATAAAAATAAAAAAATGATAATGAAAAAAATTAAAATAACTTGGCTTATAAATTACAATATTATTTTTAATCTTTATTTAGTAATTATATAGGATAATTATCAATTTGGCTATTATAATTTAATATATTAATATAATTTCAATTTTAAACTAATAGTCATATACTAGTTAATATTTATAATATTATTACTATTTATTATAATAATTAATTTATATAGTATCATGTAATAATTTAATAAATTATTATAATTAAATATTATTATTAATATTTTATGAATTATATTAATTATTATAATATGTAATTATAATTGTATATTATATATTATATAATAATTATTTATTATATAATTTAATTGGACATATATACTAATAATTAATATATATTAGTTAAATATAACGATAATTTAACTATCATAACTAATTTTTTTGTTGTTAATTATTATTATAAATCAAATAAGTATATTTAAATTCTATATTAATATGAAAATTGTCTTATTATTTTGTTATTATAACATTTAAATATTATTATTATTTAAATAAATAATATGAATATTATAATCATTTATAATATTATTAAAAATTAGTTATAATAAACTAATTAATACTTTATTAATAATTAGATTAAATAATTAGATTTATTTGTATTATTTATTAAGCTATTGCAATATTTATTACTTAAAATAAATTTTAATATTTATTTTTAATTTAAACAAATTAATATATTAAAACAATATATATTAGTTTTAATATTTAAAATTTAAATATTTATATTATATTTTAATTAATTATATATTATAATTAAATTAGATTATTATTTATTATAACAATTATTTTAATTTTAAATTAATAAGTAAAAATTTTAATTAATTTTAATTATATAAATAAATTAGATTTAATATTTAAAATTAATATATATTATAGTAGTAAATATAACTAGTAAAAATATATTTAATAATAATTATTAAAATATTTGTTAAATATTTTGAAAATTGATAAATATAATTAGTTATTTGTTAGTTATATTAAATTAAAATCAATAATTCATATTAATATCTTTATTTTATTATCATACAAGCTTAATCATAATATAATTTATCTAATAATTATGGTTTAATTAATAAGATATATAATTATTGTCCAATAATTGGGTTTAATAAACATATTAATAATTATTATTTAATAATTAATATCAATAATATTAAAATTGATAATATAGTTATTAATATTAATAAATTATTAATTAATATTTTAATTAATATTTCAATATCTTAATTTTATTCAAAATCAAAATGTTTTAATTTAATTCAAATTAATAATTAATATAATTTAATAAAAATAAAATTTTAATTTGAATAATAGATTATTAACTTAACAATTTAAGTTAAGAATAATCCTTGTTATTAATAAATTGTTATTTATTTAAGCAATTATGTCAAAATACTAATTTGTTAATATTTTGACAATTAATAAGTAAAAAATTTTAAAAATAAATATGTTTACCACACTAGATCAAATAATCATGACAATTTGAATAATTATTTATTTCAATGACCTTTTGCTTTGTCATAAAAGAATTGTTTCAATTCATATAAACTTATTCAAAATAAAATAATACTAATTTATTAATAATCCAAAATTTTATAATAAAGAGATTTAAAAAATGACTCTATTTTCTAAACAAATTTAAATAATTAGGATTATTTAAATAATTATCTATTTGAAATAGCGATAACCTTTTGTTTTGTCATAAAAGAATTTTTTTCTATTCATCTAAGCTTATTTCGAATAAAATAATACATATTTATTAATATTAAGACAATTAATGAGTAAAAGTTTTAAAAAATAAATCTGTTTACCAAACAAGTTCAAATCATTACGACTACTAGAGCAATTATTTATTTCAACTTATTATGACTTTTTGTTTTGTCATAAAACAATTATTTCTATTCATACAAGTTTAATAATATTAAAATAATATTAATTTATAAATATTTGACAATTAATAAGTGTAAGATTTAAAAAATAAATATATTTACTAAACAAGTTCATATAGTCATGAATATTTGAATAATTATCTATTTCAAATCATTATGACCTCTTCTTTTGTAATAAAAACACTTGTTTCAATTCATATAAGCTTATTTGAAGTAAGATAATACTAATTCATTAATATTATAAAATTTAATGAGTAAGAGAATTAAAAAAAGAATATGTTTATGTTTACCGAATGAGTTCAAATAGTTATGATTATTTATTTCAAAACATTATGATCTTTTGTTTTGTCATTAAACAATTGGTTCTGTTCATGTAAGCTTATTTCAAATAAAGTGATTTAAATTTATTAATATTCCAAAAATTAATAAGTAAAACTTTAAAAATTAAATATATTTTATGAACAATTTCAAATAGTTATGCCTATTTGAAGAATTATCTATTTCAAATCGTTATAACCTTTTGTTTTGTCATAAACCAACTGTT
This sequence comes from Durio zibethinus, assembly GCF_047325235.1. Lineage (NCBI taxonomy): Eukaryota > Viridiplantae > Streptophyta > Magnoliopsida > Malvales > Malvaceae > Durio > Durio zibethinus. The sequence continues at coordinate 8,359,511 of NC_143188.1, read as the reverse complement.
TCTATTCATAAAAGCTTTTTTGAAATAAAATAATACTAATTTATTAAAATTTCAAAAATTAATAAGTAGAAGATTTAAAAAATAAATTTATTTACTGAGCAAGTTCAAATAGTTATAACTATTGGAATAATTATTTATTTCAAATTGTTACGATCTTTCGTTTTGCCATAAAACATTTATTTCAATTCATACAATTTTATTTCAAATAAAATAATACTAATTTATTAGTATTCTAAAATTAATAAGTTTGACATTCAAAAAAAAAATTGTTTACTGAACAAGTTCAAATAGTCATGTTTATTTGAACTATTATCTATTTTAAATCATAATGACATTTTGTTTTGTCGTAAAACAATTATTTCTGTTCATGTACAATTATTCAAAATATAATAATACTGATATATTAATATTTTGATAATTAATAAGAGATTTAAAAACAAAATCTATTTACCGAAATAGTTTAAATATTTATGATTATTTGAACAATTATCTATCTCAAATATTTATGATCTTTATTTTGTTATAAAACAAGTGTTTCTTTTCATACTGGCTTATTCAATTCAAATAATACTAATTTAATAATATTCCAAAAATTAGTAAGAGATTTTAAAAAAATGTGTTTGTCGAACCAGTTGAAATAGTTAAGACTATTAGAATAAGTATCTATTTCAAATAATAAGTATTTGATCATACAAGCTTATTCGAAATAAAATAAAAATAACAATTTATTGATCTTTCGAAAATTAATAAGAGATTTAAAAAATGAATTTGTTTACAAACCAGTTCAAATAGTTATGACTATTTGAACAATTCTATACTTCAAATCGTTATAACCTTTTGTTATGCAATAAAATAATTATTTTTGTTCATACAAGCGTATTCAAAATAAAACAATACTAATATAATAATATTCCAAAAATTAATAACTAAGTGATTTAAAAAATAAATTTGTTTGCCAAACCGGTTCAAATAGTTAAGATTATATAAACAGTTATCTAATTCAAATCGTTATGAATTGAATTATACATTATAATATAATTAGAATACTTATAAATCCAAATAATTAAATTAATTAAATTATCCAATATGTAATTATTATTAATAATTAAAGTAATGCTAATTTATTAATATTCTAAAAATTAATTAAAGATATTTTAATTTATTAATTAAGATAATAATTAAACTACTATATAATAATTAATAATATTAATAATTATTAATTTAATAATATTAATAACATTTAATAATTTAAGTGCTACTAACAAAAAAAATTAGTAGAATAAATTATTTTAATATAAGTTAAGTTTAATTAGTATTATCTTATTTCAAACAAACTTATATTAATAAAAATATTAAAATTATTTTAATAATAACCCAATTCTTAATTTATTAACAACTTGATTAAATTTGGTAAAATTAAACAAAAAGTCAAATAATATCTAATTTATATAATTAATTTAATTAATATTTATTAATTAAATATTATTATTAATAAAATAATACTATTATTTTAAATGTATTCAAATCGTATATATTATTAGGATTATATGATTAACTAGTATATTAAAATACCTAAACTATTTATTATATAACTAGAACCTACTCTAATACCAACTATCATGGGCCTGGGACTTATGCCAACAATTCGTGGAGCATTATATTAGAATGTTAAATAATTTAATAGGTTATAATGATATTATTTTGATTTATTATTTTTAAAATATAGTTTTTATACTTTTAACTATTAATCTTTAAATTAATTATGAAAAGTAAATTTTATGTATATAATTATTTTATTATAATTAAGTTAATAATTGCTTGTTATTAATAGTCAAATATTAATGTTATTTTATTAAAAATATGTTATTAATTTTTCAAACATTAATAAGTAAGAGATTTAATAACTAAAATTATAAACTATCACGAGAGGGTAGATTTGATCAATTTTATAATAAATTTATATTATTTTATTCAAAAAAAGCTTCTATGAACAAAAAAAAATTATTTTACGACAAAGCAAAAGGTTATAGTAATTTCAAATAGATAAATGTTTAAATAGTCATAATTATTTAAACTTGATCAATAAAAATATTCATATTTTTAATATTTGTTAATTTATTTTAATTAATAACTATATTAATAATAGTAATCTACTAAATAGTCATAACTAATTTTCGATAACAAAATTACTAATATTATAAAAATATTATAATTATTATACTATAATAATATTAATTATTAGTAATATTATAAATATTAATATAATAAATTAAATAATGACAATATTAATTAGTAGTTTAATAATAATATAATAATACTAATTACAATTGATTATTAAACTGTTAATAATAAATAATCATAATAATAAAAATTAATCAGTAAATAATTAAATGTTATTATTAAAATCAATAATAATTAAATAATTAAATAATTAATAAACAAATAAAATTAATATTATAGTTTAATTATAAAACTTGTATAATGAACATTTAAATGACAAACAATATTAAATAATTATTTTAATCTATGCTCTAGACAATTTTTTATTTAATAATTATATAAAATTGTTAATATTAATATAACATTAACTATTTAAATCTTGATTTATATAATAATTAGAACTCTATTTTATTATATAAGCAGTTATTTGTATATTAGTAATAATCGATATTAACAAGCAATTTTATAATATATCAATTTATATATTAATAATTTAGATAATTATTCTATTTTTAAAATTATTATTATTATTTGAAATAAAATAATATTACCTTTTTAAATTTGTTCGATAAACAAATTTATTTTTTTAAACTTTTGTTTATTAATTTTGGAAATATTAAGAAATTAGTATTATTTTATTCTAGATAAGTTTTTATAAATTGAAACAATTCTTTTATGTCAAAACAAAAGGTATAACAATTTTAAATAAATAATTATTCAAATAGTCATAACTATTTGAACTTGTTTGATAAAATGATTTATTTTTTCAATGCTTATTAATTTTTCAAATGTTAATAAATTTGAATTATTTTATTTTGAATAAACTTATAAGATATGAAATAAATTTTGACTAAACAAAAGGTCAAAACGATTTCAAATTGATAATTATTCTAATAGTTTTAACTATTTGAACTGGTTTGACAAACATATTTATTTTTTAAACATATATATGCTTAATTCTAATAGTCTATTTATATTCTATTATAAATTTAATTAATTTATATAATTAGTTTTAAATTTTAGTTTTTAAATCTTTTATTAATTTTTAAAATATTAATAGATCAGTATTATTTTATTTTGAATAATTTTGCATGAACAAAAATAATTGTTTTATGACAAGAAAAAGGTCATAACTATTTGAAATAGATAATTGTTCAAATGGATATGACTATTTGAACTTATTCAGTAAATAATTTTTTTTAAATCTCCTACCTACTAACTTTTAAAGTACTAATCAATTAATATTATTTTATTTCAAATAAACTTGTATGAACAGAAACAATTGTTTTAGGACAAAACAAAAGATCATAACTATTTGAAATAAAAAATTATTCAAACAATCATAACGATTTGAATTAGCTCAGTAAATAGATTTATTTTTAAAATTTTTTACTTATTAATTTTTGAAATATTAATAAATTAGTATTATTTTATTTCAAATATGCTTGTATGAACAAAAACAATTGGTTGACGACAAAACAAAGGGTCATAGCTATTTGAAATAGATAATTGTTCAAAGAATCATAACTATTTGTACAAATTTAGAAAACATATTTATTTTTTAAATTTTTACTTATTAATTTTTGAAATATTAATAAATTTATATTATTTTATTTAGAATAAGCTTGTTTGAATAGAAACAATTATTTTAGGACAAAACAAAATGTCATAACAATTTGAAATAGATAATAGTTCAAATGGACATGACTATTTAAAGTTGTTTGGTAAACAATTTTTTTTTTAAATCTCCAACTTATTAATTTTTAGAATATTAATTGATTAGTATTATTTTATTTCGAATAAACTTGTATGAATAGAAACATATGTTTTGTGGCAAAACCTAACTATTTGAACTGGTTTGGTAAACACATTTATTTCTAAATCTTTTACTAATTTTTGGAATATTATTAAATTAGTATTATTTTAATTTGAATAAGCTTGTATGAAAAGAAACAATTGTTTTATGACAATAAAAATCATAACAATTTGATATAGATAATTATTCAAATAGTCATAACTATTTAAACTATTTTGGTAAACAAATTTAGTTTTTATTAATTTTCAAAATATTAATAGATCAATATTATTTTATTCTAAATAATTTTACATGAATTGAAACAATTGTTTTATGACGAAATAAAAGGTCATAACAATTTAAAATAAACAATTGTTCAAATGGACATGACTATTTGAACTTGATCGACAAACATATTTATTTTTTAAATCTCTTACCTACTAATTTTTAGAGTATTAATCAATTAGTATTATTTTATTCCAAATAAACTTCTATGAATAGAAACAATTGTTTTAGGACAAAACAAAAGATCATACCTATTTGGAATAAATAATTGTTCAAACAATCATGATGATTTAAACTAACTTGGTAAACAGATTTATTTTTTAAATTTTTTATTCATTAATTTTTGGAATATTAAGAAATTAGTATTATTTTTATTTTGAATACATTTGCATGAATAGAAACAATTGGTTTATGACAAAACAAAGGGTCATAACTATTTGAACGTGTTCAGAAAATATATTTAGTTTTTAAATTTTTACTTATTGATTTTTGAAATATTATTAAATTTATATTATTTTATTCGAAATTAGCTTGTTTGAATAGAAACAATTGTTTTACGATAAAAAAAGTCATAATGATTTGAAATAAATAATAGTTCAAACGGACATGATTATTTAATCTTGTTCGGTAAATAGTTTTTTTAAAAATCTCCAACTTATTAATTTTTAGAATATTAATTTATTAGTATTATTTTATTTAGAATATCTAATTTTATTTAACTAAAAATTATATTACAATTAAAATTATAATATTATTATAATTAATTATAATAATATAGTTATTATTAAGAATTTATATTTAAAATAATTTAAATAATATTTCATTAAATAATTATAATATCCATAATTAGTAATAATAAAAATGTTTTAGCTAATACATATTATTTAATAATAATAACTGAATTAATAAGATTTAAAATTATATTAATTAATTAGAAATTATATTTGAATTAATAATTTAAATTATAATTTTTATAATTTTTAATTAATATTTCATAACGATTTGAAATAGATAATTGTTCGAACAGTTTTAACATTTAAACTAGTTCGACAAACACATTTATTTTTTAAATATCTTATTAATTTTTAGAATATTATTAATTGAGCAATATTTTACTCTGAATTAGCTTATATGAACAGAAATGATTGTTTTATGACAAAACAAAGATCATAATGATTTGAATTGGTTCGATAAACAAATTTAGCTTTTTAATTTTTGAAATATTAAAAAATTAGTATTATTTTATTCTTAATAATTTTGTATGAATAGAAACATAAAATAATCAATATTACTTATAATACTGATTTAAGATTATAAAACAAAATTAAAAATTAAAATTACCATTGGTGATAATTTATTGATATTACCATAAAAAAATTATAATATAATTTAATATTGATAATAATTTTAAACTATATTATAAATTAACAAATACCTACTATTTGCTCAAGAAAATAGGGGAAAAAGTTTATGGTTAATTAGTAGTATAATTAATAGAAATCAGCATATCCAATAATTACATAATTTATAATAATAATAAACTATTATTAATTAAGGTATTTAATTAATGCCTATTTTAATTGTTCAAATATTAATTAATTATAATTAATTGAATTATATATATTAATTAATAATAATTAATTTTATTACATTCAAATTTACAAAATAAATTCTTGTGACAATTAGTATTACAAACATTATCTTTAATTATAATAATTAAATTATAAAATTTAATTAATATATTAAACATAATAATAAACAATATAGGTATTGTAAATATCGATTAATATTTAATAATATTATTTGAATAATATCTTATACATTATAGTTAATAATATAAATAGTTAATAATTAATTATATTAATAATAATTATTATCTATTTTAATATTTGATAATTTATCATAAAAGACCAAATATACATTTTAAAATATTTATGTTTATTTTTAATAATTATTTAACAAAATTCATAAATTATATTATTATTTATAGCTTATTTATTAATAAATATCGATAATTAAATAATAAAAATTAAATATTATACTTTAAAATTTAAAATTTTTAATTATTAACATTCAAAAAATTAATAAACAAAAGATATGAAAAGATAAATCTGTTTATCGATCAAGTTCAAATAGTTATAATCATTTGAACAATTATTTATTTAAAATTGTTATGACCTTTTGTTTTGACAAAAAAAATTGTTTCAATTCATAAAAGCTTATCCAAAATAAAATAATACTAATTTCTTAATATTTCAAAAATTAATTTGTTTACTGAATAAATTCAAATAGTTATGACTATTTGAACAACTATCTATTTAAAATCATCATGACCTTTTGTTTTGTCATAAAACAATTGTTTCAGTTCATACAATCTTATTCGAAATAAAATAATAAAAATTTATTAATATTTCAAAAATTAATAAGTGATTTAAAAAATGATTATGTTTACCGAATTAGTTCAAATAATTATCTATTTGAAATCAATATTACCTTTTGTTTGGTCATATAACAATTACTTTTTTATCATGCAAGCTTCATAATAAAATAATACTAATTTATTAATCTTTCAAAAGTTAATAGGTAAAAAATTTTAAAAATAAATTTATTTATGAAACCCATTTAAATAGTTATGACTATTTTAACAAATGTATAGTTTAAATCAGTTTTTTAAAAAATAAACCTTTTTGGTTCTATCATAAAATAATTATTCATGTTCATACAAGCTTATTCAAAATAAAATAATACTAATCTAAAAATACTTTGAAAATTAATAACTAAGAGATTTAAAAAATAAATTTGTTCGCTGAACTAGTTTAAATAGTTGAGACTATATGAACAATTATCTATTTTGAATTGTTATGACCTTTTGTTTTGTCACAAAACAATTTTTTCAATTCATACTAGCTTATTCAGAATAAAATAAAATAAATTTATTAATATTTCAAAATTTAATAAATGATTTAACAAATAATTATAATTATTAGAATAATTATTTATTTCAAATAATTATGATCTTTTGTTTTGTCATAAAACAAATATTTTTGTCCATATAAATTTGTTCAAAATAAATTAATACTACTCTATTAATATTTTAAAAATTAATGATAGATCTAAAAAATAAATCTTTTTAGATATCTATTAATTAATAAAAATCAATAATTAAAATATTTAAATTAAAATCAATATTCAGATAATTAATAATAAATTATAAGTATTTATAATAATAATTTAATTAAATATTTATATTTTAATTAATTCAAATAATTGTTAATAGATTAAATTTCATGGTTAATCTTTAAATATTAATCTAATTCATTTTAAATTTAATAGAAATAGCATTTTAAATTAATAACAATTATTTTAAATATTAACAATTATTTATATTTAATTAAAATAAGGAACTATATTGTCAATATTTATTTTAATATTAATAGTTAATCAATATTAATATTAAATAAATACTGAATTAATTAATCTTTTAATTATAATATAACAATGTGTTTTTCTTGTTAATGTTGCAAGAACATTTTCTATTCAGCCATTATTATTAATATTAATAATTCAATATTATTATTAAAATATAATAATATTAAAATATTAATTTAAATAATTAATATTTATTTATTTATAATTAATAAAATAATATTAAATAATAATATTACATATTATTAATTTGTTAATTAATATTTCTATGATATAATGCCCAATTAATAGAAATATTAAGAATGAACTTTTTATTTAATAATGATTAATAAAATATTCATTATTTAATTAATTATTAATTAATGAATATTTAATAACTAAAATATTAAATATAAATATAAATATAATATTTATTAATATGCAAAAAATTCCTTTTGAAGATGAGTATTATCATTCAATAATATTATTAAATAAAACAAATAGAAATAAAATAGTTCAAATAGATATTTGAACTATTTAAATTTGAAATATTTCAAAAATTAATAAGGACTTAGAGTTGTGTCTAATTATTTAATTATTATAACTACTCTTAATTTATTTTAATTAAATAAATAAATTTAATAATAATATTTGGATTATATTATAATTTTATTTTGAAATATTAATAAGTTCAAATATTAATATTTATAATATTATTAATTAAATAATTTGGAATAAAGTAATGCTAATTAATTATTTAATTAATGAATATTAAATTAATTACTAATAATTAATTTATTATATTAATAAATATTTGTATTTAATTAATATACTAAATTAATAAGGACTTAGTATTTATTAGTAATTATTATAATAATGATAATCTATTATTAATATTAGTTATATATATTAATATTATAAAAATATTTATTTATTTTTAATATATATTTCTTATTAATTATTAAATAATATAATAATTATTAGATATATTATAAAATAATATTAAATCTAAGGCGTTATAGATAATTAATAAAATTATTAATGGTATGAATAAATAATTAGATTTATTTGTATTAATTATCCAAAATAAAATAATTAATTATAGTAATAGTTTTGATAATATTATTAATAATGATATATATTATAAATATTTATTTTAATATTTAAATAATTAATATTTATTATATAATTATAAATTTATTATAATTTTTTTAATATATAATATAATATTAATAATAGATTAATTAATTAAAATTAATAAATAGATTTAAAAATTAATAAAGTAAAATCAATATTTAAAGTAATTGTTAATAGATTAATAAAATAAATATTTAAAGGAATTGTTAATAGATTAAAGTTATCTTAAATTATTTTAAAATAATTATGAATTTTATTTAAATTTTAATAATTAATCAAAATATTTGAATTATAAAATAGATGACAAAACAAAAAGTAATAACGATTTCAAATAGATAATTCTTCAAATAGTTATAATTATTTGAACTAATTCAATAAATAGAATTTTTTAAAAAATCTCTTCCTTATAAAATTTTGAAATATTAACAAATTATTTTTATTTTATTCCAAATAAACTTGTATGAGCTGAAATAATTATTTTATGATAAAACAAACGAACATAACGATTTGAAATAGATAATTGTTTATATAGTCTTAACTATTTGAACTGATTTAGCAAATGAATTTATTTTTTAAATCTTATAAGTTTAACTATTTAAACTGGTTCAGCAAACACATTTATTTTTTAAATATCTTACTATTAATTTTGTATAACAAAATAGATAATTATTCATAAATATTAATAAATTTATATATTAAATTTCATATGTGATAATTAATATCTATATAAAATTATTAAAAATTATTAACTATAATATTATAGTTAATCTGATAAGAATTAACTAATTATATATTAATAAATTAATTATAATCTATTTATATATTTTAAATAGAAAATATGTATTTATAATAATTTTTATTATAATTATTTAATTATAAAACAATAATTAAAGGTTTGTTATATTATAAATATATTAAATATTTATTATAACTATAAATTATAATAATTTTATAACTATATAATTACACTAATTAGATAATTATATATAATATAATTTAATAATTCTAATAATATTATAACTATATAATTTTATAAACCAATTGAGAATTAAAAATAACAATTGGTTATTAACAAATTAATAAATTATATTTATATTAATTGTTAATTTTTATTATCTATTTGTCATATACTAAATTATATAAATCATTTATGTGAATATATTAATAAATTATATATATAAGATTTGTAATAATTATTAATTATTTAAATATATAGTATTTGTAATATAGTTTCTAAGTTTGTATATAATCTATAACCTCATAGACTTTTGTCTTACTTCTAGTGGCAAACAAATTAAGTTATAAATATATAACATGAGCAATATAGTATATTATTATTTAATCCTTTAACTAACGAGTATATTTAATAATTATTACAAACAAATAATAGTATTCATAATTAATCATAATAATGTGTTGATTAACTATTTCAATTATATATATAGTATTCCAAAAATACAAAATTATTAGATATTAATTTAATTAATCATTTTAAATCAATTGGTTTTGTTTATTATCCCAAATTAAATAGATGATATAAATATTAAATTATATAAATATTAATATTAATATTAATTAGATAACAAATTATCTTATATGATTTGTTGTAATTGTTTTATGACAAAACAAGCATCTTAACGATTTGAGATTAATATTTTCACATAAATTTTTGAAAGAAAATTTAATTCACCTTGCATGTTTGTTTTATCATAAAATAAATTTAAGATTTTAATAGATATATTGATTTAAAAAATAAGCTTATCCTATTAATTATATAACAATTGCCGAGACATGATAAGAATAATTTAATAGATATATTGATTTTAATAGATATATAGCTATGAATATATAAATAATATTATAGAATTTTGCATATTAAATAGTATGCAAATTTTAAATTAATAATAAGTTAATTTATAAAATAATAACTATTATAACAATATAAATTTTATATTAATAACAATCATTATTATTAATTAATACTTATACTATTATATAAGTATTATATATATTTCAAATACATAATTGTTGAAATAGCCATAATTATTTGAACTAATTCAATAAATAGAATCATTTTTTAAATCACTTAATTATTAATTTTTGAAATATTAATAAATTACTATTATTTTATTTCGAATAAGCTTGTATGAACTGAAACAATTGTTTTATGACAAAACAAAATGTCATAATAATTTTAAATAGATAATTGTTCAAATAGTTATAACTATTTGAATTTATTCAGTAAACAAATTAATTTTTTAAACTCTTGCTTATTAATTTTTGAAATATTAAAAAATTAATATTATTTTATTTTGGATAAGCTTTTATGAACTGAAACAATTGTTTTTTGTCAAAACAAAAGGTCATAACGATTTTAAATAAATAATTGTTCAAATTGTTATAATTATTTAAACTTGATCGGTAAATAGATTTATTTTTTTAATTAATTAATGATACTAATACTAATCATAGTATTAGTAAGTTTATTATATTCCAAATATAATCCAAATAATATATTATATAATAGCTTATTATTATTATTATTATATCTGATAATAATATCTATTAATATTTCAAATATTAATTTAATTTATTCTAATTATTAATAAAATCATTATAATAGTTATAAATTAAGCTATTATTATTTATTTATAAATAAATATTATCTAATAAAATAGATTATACAAGGCTTTAAATATTATAATATATTTAAAATAATATATTAACAAATTAAATTATAAAGTATAAAGTAATAAAAATAAGAATATATTTTTTAAAAGAAATCTTAAAAAATAAATTAACATTTATTTGTATATAATAAATACTTACAAATATAATTTAATACTTACAAATGTATTAACTATTAGAAATATATTAATTAATACTATTATATTTTCACTATTTATAAGTTAATATTAATATTTACTATTATTTATTTATATAAATAATTAAGTATTAATTATAATATAATTAATTAATAATATACAATTGTTTAAACACAATGATTCTTAGTTAAAATTATTTTAAATTCATAAATTAATATTCTAGTATTATTTTATTTATTAGTAATTTTAATACTTAATTATTAATATAATTATATTAATAACAATAATATTAACAATTATTTTATTGTTAACATTATATAAAAAATATTTAATATATAAACTATTATTATTTACAATGTAATTAGCTTATAATAAATATTTAAACTAAGTTTTTTACAATATGTTTATAATATTGTTAGCTTTTTAGGTGAGATGGTGATCTAAGAGGGGGTGAATTGGATTTCTCCAAATTCTTTCCAAACAAATGATTTCAGTATAATTGAATAAAAATTAAAATCAATATCAAAATATGATGCAAACAACAATGAATTGATGAACAATAAGCAAATATAAACTATAGTCAAAATAAAGAGATAAGATAAAGAAATCAAAGACAAGAATTTATAAAGGTTCGATCATTCTCCACAAGGCACCTACGTCCTCTCTCTTGGTTGTCCACACCAAGGATTCAATCCACTATACTTGAATTGGAATTACAACCTATCTTTTTCTTTCTAAGGCTTAAAATAGAAACCTCTATCCTTTGTAGTATTTTACCAATCTCACTACAAAGCTCTCAAGAGGATACCTCACCTCTTGTTCTCTTCCACCCTTGTACGTCAAAGGTAATCTTGCAAACAATAGAACAACCTTTCTAAGGCTAACTGTTTACCAAGTTTAAATACAAGAAAATGATGAATGAATAACAAATATAATTTGGATACAATAAATACAAAGATATAGACTTTGAAGCTCTAAAAACTCTTAATTATTTGAAAGAATGAAAATATGGCTTGTTGGCTCTTACTCTCTTGATTCATCAACCTTCTTAGTGTGTTGGAGTGCCCAATTTATAGAGAAATTGAAGAAGTAGCTATTGGGGAAGCTTGGGAAGAAGAAATGCCCATTGGAAGCATGAAAAACTAGCCGTTGTAATGATTTTGCCCATACCTGATTGATCCCTTGCTTGAGGGGATCAATTGGTTCATGTTTAGGGAAGGCCATTTATGCTTGAAAAACAATGACCCGATCGATCCCTTTATGTAAGGGATTGATTGGTTAAGGGGGTGATCAATCCCTTCTGGCTTTTTCAACACAAAGTTGCTTTCTGGGTAAAAAATCAATCAATCCTATCCATGCTTGGTGATAGTCTCCTGTTTTGCACTCTACTTACTAATTTGATCATATCTTGAGTTATACAAATTCAAATCACAAACCGTTTGAAGATTTAGAAACTAGACTTAAAGAGATTTCTATCCGTATAAAGTTCATCACCTAATTCACTGTGTAAGAATTATAGTGAATTTTCAAATCTACCCTTTGTGCAGTTTTTAGATAACTGCAGAGTGTTAGTAAAAAATTCAAAATCTTTTCTTAGAAAATTTGGATTTGGATTTTGTTTGATCCATTATAAAGTAGAATTAAACAGATTTCCAACCATATAAAATTTAAATATTAAAACTTTTTGAATTAATACAAAAAAATAAAACAAGTTCAATGTTGGAAAACTTTGTTTTTGTAAAATAACTTTCTTAAGTTAATCTATTTCTCAAAACCAATATTATTAAAATTGTATTAAGTCCAAAATGAATAAGTTCACTTTAAAAACAACAATTGGACTTTCATTTAAGCTCAAATAAATAATCTTTAAAGATAGATTTGGTTTGAGAATTATGAAACCAAGAAAGGTTTGTTTAAACTTTAAAAATCATATTATTTATTTAGTATCAAAATATAAAACTTAAGAACATGTACTAAGTAAATCTTTTTCAAAATCTTGATCAAGCTTATTTAGCTTAATGTTTTGTCATTTCAAAATAAGGATCAATTCAAGGCTAACAAATATAATGTAATTATATAATAATTAAACAATTATATAATAACTGATTATTATAAATATTAAAATATAATTAATAACTTTAAATGGTTAAACCAATTTATTATTAAAATTTATACAATAATTAGTCAACTTAATTTAATATTAACAAATCTTTAAATATTAATTTAAGAGTATTAACTAATAAAATATTTATAATAATTATTTAATATTAATTATTTTGAATAATATTAAATATAATTATTAATAAATAAATAATTGTTATTTATAAATATATATTCAATTTAATATTTGAATTGGTAAACATATTCACTTTTTAAATCACTTATTTATTTGAATTTGTTTCGTAAATAGATTTATTTTTTTAAATCTCTTTCATATTAATTTTTCAAATGTTAGTAAATTAGTATTAATTTATTCTAGATAAGCTTGCATGAACTGAAACAATTGTTTTATGACTAAACAAAAGATCAAAATGACATACAATAGATAATTATTCTAATAATTTTAACCATTTAAACTGATTTAGTAAACAAATTTATTTTTTAAATCTCTTACTTATTAATTTTTAAAATATTATTAAATTAGTATTATTTTAATCCAAATAAGCTTGTATGAACAAAACAATTATTTTACGTTAAAAGAAAAGGTCATAACGATTTTGAATCTATTATTGCACTAATAATAGATTTTGAAATAAATTACTATTTAAAATAATAATGCTTATAATTAAAATAATGTTTTTTAATAATAATATTTTTAATAAATAATATGACAATTAATATTAAATTGAATTAACAAAAATATAAATACAAAAATAAACTTTAAAACATAGCTTGTTTTATAATAAATTCATAATATATAATTAATATAGTTTATTAATATTATTTGATAAAATAATAATTAAATAATTTAATTAAATGATTAAATTAACCATATATTCAAATTATTATTATAATAATTAGTTATCTGATTAATATTTGAACATAATTATTAATTAAGTTACTATATAATAATCATAATAATTAAAATTCATCCTAATAATATTTTTTAATTATTATTTAAATTACTAACATTATAAAATTACTAATATTATAAAAATATTAATTATTTTTAGTTTAATATTATAACTATTTATTAAATGGTAATAAATATTAAAATTTATATTCTATTATTAATAATTATTAACAATTGTTGTAGTTCATAAAAGTTTATGCAAAATAAAATAATTAATAAAATAATTATTTAGTAATTATTTTATTAATAATAATATTTAATTAATAAATAATAATAATAATAATATTATATAAGATTAGTTTATATAATAAATCTATTTTATAAGTAATTAAAGTTATCTATTTAATAGATTGTATATTTTATATAATCTATATTCAAATAATCATGACGATTTAGTAATATTATAATTTAAATTATTATTAATATTTAAGCTTTAAATTTAATTCTTATAAATATTATAAGATGATTAATTTATAATAATTAGTTGCTAATAATTATTAAATATTATTATTAATAATAATAAGATAAATTAGTATGCTAGTGTTATTTATGACTATTTGAACAAATATTCATTTAAAAGAATTATCAATAATTTTAACTAATTTTATAATAACATTATTAGTATTAGTAATATAATTAAATAATTATCTAATAATTAATATGGATTATTATTATTATTATATAGTATGTATATAAATTGATTTTAAAATGATTAATAGATGATCAAATAAATTAAAATTAATTTTGGTATTTAGTAGATTATATGAATCCCACTACCATTATTATACTAATTTCAAAATCTTTATTTTAGCATTTCCCCTAGGTTAAATTCACATCATGTTTAATTATTTTAATTGTCAAACATAAATTACTGTCAATTTAAAATACTATTATCAATTTTGATTATTTTCTTAAATTTATGTATCACAAAGAAAAAAAGGAGATTTAAAATTAATAATTCAAATTTAATAATTATTAAATTATTATATTAATTATAATAGAATTAAGTTAATCCTAATATTAATAATAAGAAAATTAATATTATTATAATTAATTTAATATTAACTAACAAAATAGATAATTAATTAATTTAATATTCATATTGTATATTATTTTAATTAATATTATACTAATTCAAAAATCAAAATTAATCTAATTTATAATAGTCATATATTTAATTAAATTTTTAAATCTTATTAAAAATTATTAGTTAATTTATTTAATAAATTATTGCTATAAATTATAATTATTGGATTAGAAGTAAGTCTAATAGTAATACTCAAATAATGAATACAATTATTATTTATAATTATAAAATAAATAAATAATTATAATAATTAATTACTAATAATAGTATAATTGTATTATAGTATAATTGTATAATTATATTATAAATATAAGAAATTATATTTAGTAATATTAATAATGAATTGATTATTAATAAAAAGTTTTAGAGATTATAATATTCATAATTTATTACTAATAGTTATATGTTATTAATTATATTAATAATTATTTAATAAATTATATTATATGAATAATAATATTTTATTCATAATTAAATATAATATATATTTATTAACTTATTTAATTAAATAATCTTTATATATATAAAGATATTTGATTTATTATAAAATAATATATAAATATTATGTTTATAATTAATTATTTGATTATTTATTATTAAAATTTATATAATTAAATAATTAAATAACAAAATAATATAATATGATTTATAGTTTGATTTTGATACTATATAAATTTATTATATTTCAAATATACAAAAAAATAACTTATAAAGACTGATTATCTATTATATATAATTTACACATTAATTAATTATTAAAAATTATAAATTATAAAAAATTATAACAAAAATAATTTATATAAATAATAATTTTAACTGATTATAATAATAAGAATATTAAATTTATAAATATTTTAATATGTTTAATTAATTTTTTTATAATTATTTATAATGTTATTAAGTAATTATTTATATAATCTCTTATATTTAATATTATTATAGTATTATATAATATCATTAAGTTATATATAAATAGTTAAGTTTCAAATCATTACATAACTTAATTAATAATATTATAATTTATTTATATACATATAAATACTATTAGTTCATTAATTAATTTAAAGCTTATAATATTTAAAAGCATACTGAAATAATTATTCATTATAGATATATGTATAATAATTATTTTTA
This sequence comes from Durio zibethinus, assembly GCF_047325235.1. Lineage (NCBI taxonomy): Eukaryota > Viridiplantae > Streptophyta > Magnoliopsida > Malvales > Malvaceae > Durio > Durio zibethinus. The sequence goes on along the minus strand of NC_143188.1, from coordinate 8,342,550 downwards.
ATTTCTAATTATACTAATTGATTATAAAGTTATATATTTATAATCAAACATATAAGTTAATTAGTTAATTAAAATATTTAATAATATTTAATTAATTTATTAAATTTGTAATATAATAACCAATTATGATTTGTCATTATTATTTTTGAATGTTTTAATAGATAATTAGTATTATAATTATAATTATAATTTATATATATCCTTAATAAATAAATTATTAAATTAACTAATAAGTTATTAAATAATCATTAAAATAATATTTTAATTAATTATAAAATAATACTAATCTAATAATTTCTGAAAATTAATAACTAAGTTTATTATTTAAATAGTATATCTTAACAATAACTATTTGAATATTATTCTAATTTATATTAATAATTATTATGAATTAAATTAATAAATAAATAAGATTAATAAGATTAATAAATAATTATATTTATTTAATTATAATATAATTAATTAATTATTACTTTTTTAATAATAAATATATTAAAATAATACTAATTTAATAATATTATTGAATTATTTTATAATAAAATAACATAGATTTTATTAGTTAATAGAATAAAATTATTTTAATTGATTTTTATCGAAGTAAATAGATTAGTTATTTAAATTAGTATATTAATTATAATTTAATAATTTAGTATTAATTATTATAATCAAGTTAATATTAAATTAATATATCATAATATTTATAAATAACAATTATTTATTTATTCCGATAAATTATTAGATATTATTGTAAATAATAATTATAAATAGATCTAATCCAAATTTCATATAATAACTAATAGTCATTATTATAAATAGTTGTATATTTATATCATAATTTTATAATAAAATATATTATATTAAGGTAAATAATAAACTGTTATCAATTGTTGTTGATATAATAAGTTAATATAATATTATAAATGAATAATTTTAGTATATAATATTAAATTGAAATAAATGTTATTTAAATAATATAAGTTAATAAGAGATTATATAAATAATTAGTTAATAACATTATAAATAGTTTATAATATATATTTTTAGTAAATCTAATAAATTATTAATTAAAATATCAATATTAGTATTTATTTTAAAATAAATAATTACTAAATTAAATAAAGAAATATTTATTAATTAAATAAAAATTAATAAATTATATATTATTTATAATTATATAAATATAAATTTATAATATATATAAATTATCAAATAAATTACTAATTACTATTATTATTTATACTTGATATTATACTATAAATTACTAAGTTTGACTATAATTGTTTATATATATATAAACAATTATAATTAAATTATATATTTTTAAAATCCCCTTTCTATTTATATAACTAGTTATTCTTAAGTAACAATATAAATTATTTATATATAAAATAATTATATTATTATAATATATTTATAATAATTAATTAAAAATATATAAAATAAATTTGTTTTATATAAAATTATTTTATATATTATAATATTAAATTTTCTTATTATTATTATGTTATTAATTAATTAAAATTTTATTAATTATTTTATTAGGAAAAATGAATAAGTATGTGATTTAAAAAGTGAATCTGTTTACCGAATCAGTTCAAATAGTTATGGCCATTTCAATAATTATCTATTTCAAATTGTTATTACCTTTTGTTTGGTCACATAACAATTGTTTTTTTATCATACAAGCTTATTCTATATAAAATAATACTAATTTATTAATCTTTCAAAAATTAATAAGTAAGAGATTTAAAAAATAAATATGTTTACCAAACTAGTTTATTTAATTGTTGATATATAAGTTTATTAATAAAATTAATTAACTATATTAAATGATACAATTGATATAAATAATTAATAATTATGATAAATAATTAAATACTAAATCATTAATATATTATTTGAATACATATAATTTATATTATTAATTAATTTGTATACAATTATAAATATTATTACAATATAATATTATTGTAAATTAACTATAAATATAATAACTATTATGTAATTATACATAGCACTTAAATGTTATAATAGTATAATTTATTATACTATTATAATATTTATCTTTCAAATAATATGCATGATTATTAAAAGGATAATATTATATTATTTAATTAATAAAATATATATTAATATACATAACAATTAATAATTTAACTTATTATAAATTATATTAATATAAATATTATATGTTTTATTATTGTTTATTTTATTTAGGATTTTTATGAATTCTATTATAAAATATAATATATTTTACTATTACTTAATTATATATAATCTAAATAATATTTATTTTAATATTTATATAGTATCAATATGCTATTATTAATTAAATAAATAATATAATTATATATAATTATATATATAAATAATTATAATATATTTAGATAAATAACAATATATTATATTTAAGTATGATAGTTTATGTCATAAAAATTAAGATGACTATTTTTCTAATTTAAAGTTATATAAATTATATTACTAATTAATTTAACAAATATTATAATAAAATTAATCAATTATTAATTAACTATATAATTAATATATATTATTATAATATAATCATAAAAATACAAATTTCTATTTTATAATATTTATAAAATTATAATAATAAATTAGATTAAATAATTAGATTTATTTAAATATATTAAAATATATAATATACTAATTCAAATAGTTATGGCTATTTAATTTTATAATTAAATATATATTATATTAATTAAGTAATATATTATTACTATTTTTATTAATATATTTAATACTATAATTATAAAAAATATTTGAATAAATTCATATAAAAATAAATTTTATAATTTATTATTTGTAATTGTAATATATATTAATTAATTAATAAGTTCAATTAATGTTAACAATTGCAATAATTTAATATTAAATATTTTTATTATAAATATATAATCATTAAATAGATTATATAAATTTTACTTATTAAGAATAAGCTCGTATGGACAGAAACAATTGTTTTATGATAAAACAAAAAAGTCATAAGAATTTAAAATAAATAATTATTTAGATAGTCATAACGATTTGAATTTGTTCGATAAATAGATTTATTTTTTAAATATTTTACTTATTAATTGTCTTAATATTAATAAATTTGTATTATTTTATTCAAAGTAAGCTTATATGAACAAATAAAATCATTATATGACAAACCAAAAGGTTATAGCAATTCCAAATCAATAACTATTCAAATGGCCATAATTATTTAAACTTGTTCAGTAAATAATACTATTTTATAATTAAATAATATTTAATTAGATATAACTTAAAAAATTATTCAAATATTATAATTATTATAATATTGTAGTATATTATTTTAACTATTTCTTCAAATATATATAAATATATATTTATTGATTTGAATAATTACTTGAAAAAATTAAACAATATAGTATTTTTATTATAATATTATAATTTTATTATGATACTTGGATTAATATATATTAAATTAATTATTATAATTATAATAGAAAATTAATTTATGTTAAATAATGTTAAAATATAGCATTTAACTATTATTATAACATTATTACAATTAATAGAAAATTTTATAATTATTAAATAATTATTAGTTTAAATAGAAAATTATAAAATATTAGGTTATATTTTATCATTTTAATATTTGGATAGAAACTATAATAATACATTTACTTATTAATTAATATAATTTATTCTATTATATAAGCTAATACAATATATAATATAGTGTTTAATTATTATAATAATTATTATAATTTATTGTTTATTATTATTTTTTCTATTTACTTATAATAAACGAATAGTTTTAATAATATTAAAAACAATTATATAAATAATATATTGTATATATTTAAATACAATAATATCAAACAGTATAACCAATATACTTAAGAGTTAATCTTAAACAATATATTTAAAGTAATATTAATTATTAATTGTTTAATTAATATATTTAAAGTATAAATAAAATAACAAAACTATATTAAATTATTTATTTATTTAAATTATAATTAAAATGTATATACTTATTATGTAATAATATTAATTATTACAAATATTTTTAGTTGTAATGAATAAATATATTTATTAATATTTATTAATTTTAAATTTATTAATTAATTAATTTAATTAATTATATACAATTCAGATATTTATATACAAAATATAAAATAACAAAAATTATGAAATGAATTTTGATTTACAAATAATAAAATAATATCAATATTATTTAGTGTTAAAAAATTAGAAATAGATATAATAAATGCTTATAAGCAATTTTATTTATTATCAATTTTAAATTATTTTAATTTATGATATTAATTATAATTATAAACATATAATATTATTATATCAGTAATTATATAATTATTATTAATAATATTTCATTAATATACTATAAAATTAATGAATATTAAAATTAATTATCAATAATAATAATATATCAATATTACAATAATTATAATAATATATAATAATAATAATAATATTTAATAATATTAATTTAATTTAATTAATAATATTTAATCTTCATTTATAAATATAGTATAATAATATCTAATTTATCAGTTAAATTAATTATAATAATATGTAAATTAAATAAAAAATAATTTTCAAAATAGTATTAACCATTTTAAATAATATTTACTATTATAAACAACAATTATATATTATTTATTTCAATTAATATATAGTACTATATAATTAGTAAAATTAATTTAAAATTTAAGTAATAAAGAATTGTTTATTTATTCTATTAATTATCTATTTTAAATAAATTAATTATTTGATAATATAATTATCAAATATTACTAATTTAATACTATATTATTCTAATCTATTATAATTATAATAATTATAATTATAATATTACAAAAGGATTAAGTTATTATATTTATTATTAGAACAAGTTAATTACTAATAATTAATATTATTTAGAATAATTTAATAATATGTTTGATAAATATACAATAATTGATAATATTGTTAAGATACGAAAGTAATAATATTTATGTATCAAATAAATTAAATCTATTATATTAAACTTGTTTGATATTATATTAATTATTTAATTTTTAGTTATACTTATAAAATAATTTATAAATAGTTATTAATAAGACAATTAATGAGTAAAAGATTTAAAAAAAATAAATCTATTTATCGAATCAATTCAAATCATTATGACTATCTGAATAATTATTTATTTCAAATTCTTATGACTTTTTTGTTTTGTCATAAAATAATTGTTTCCTTCTATACAAGCTTATTCGGATTAAAATAATATTGATTTATTAATATTTCAACAATTAATAAGTAAAAGATTTTTAAAAAATAAGTTTACCAAACAAGTTCAAATAGTCATGACTATTTGAATAATTATCCACTCTAAATCATTGTAACATTTTGTTTTGTAATAAAACAATTGTTTCAATTCATGTTAGCTTATTTGAAGTAAAATAATACTAATTTATTAATATTCCAAAAATTAAAAAGTTAGAGAATTAAAAAAATAAAATCTGTTTATCAATCAAGTTCAAATAGTTATGACTATCTTAATAATTATCGATTTCAAAACATTACAACCTTTTTTTTTGTCATAAAAGAATTAGTTCTATTCATTCAAGCTTATTTCAAATAAAATAATATAAATTTATTAATGTTCCAAAAATTAATAAGTAAAAATTTTAAAAATAAATTTATTTAAAAATTAATGTTCCAAAGCCAATTGTTTCTATTCATACAAAATTATTCAGAATAAAATAATACTATTTATTACTATTTTAAAAATTAATAAGAGATTTAAAAACTAAATCTCTTTACCTAACCAATTCAAATAGTTATGACTATTTGAACAATTATCTATCTCCAATTGTTATGATTTTTGTTTTGTCCTAAAACATTTAATTTCTATTCAACAAGCTTATTCAAAGTAAAATATTACTAAATTAATAATATTCTAAACATTTAAAAAATAAATGTGTTTGTTGAATCAATTCAAATAGTTAAGATTATTAAAATAATTATCTATTTCAAATCGTTTTGACCTTTTGTTTAGTCATAAAATAATTGCTTCAACTCATACATACTTATTCGAAATAAAATAATACTAATTATTAACATTCAGAAAATTATTAAGTAAGAAATTAAAAAAAAATCTATTTACAATACAAGTTCAAATATTTTTTACTATTTGAACAATTATCTATTTAAAATCGTTATGACCTTATATTTTATCATAAAATAATTGTTTCAGTTCACAAAAGCTTATCTAAAATAAAATAATATTACTTTATTAATATTATAAAAATTGATAAGTTAGACATTTAAAACATCAATCAGTTTATCGAATCAGTTTAAATAATTATGGCCATTTAAACAATTATCGATTTTAAATCGTTATGACCTTTTATTTTGTCATAAAACAATTATTTTTTATCATACAAGTTTATTTGAATAAAATAATACTAATTTAGTAATTCAAATATTAATAATAAATATATTTTTATAACTTAATAATTATTGATAATAATTAAACTAAATTATTATTAAATAATAATATTATTTGAACATTTAAATATTAGTTATTTAATAATTAAACTTTAATTAAATATAAATTAAATAATAGTTAATTAGATATTAGTTTAATAAGTTAATTAATTATATAATTGTTATATAATAGTTTAATAACAAAACTATTTAATAAATAATAATTATAATATTAATTTATAATTATTAACTATTAATAATGATAATTTGGACTAATAATTTATAAACAATTATTATTGTATTAATTTAATAATATTATAGTATTATTTGAATATAACTAAAAGTCAAATTATTTAATATAATTTGTATACTATTGCTTAAAATTATTAAAATTAATTAATAATTTTATTGATTAGTTAATAATAAATTACTCATAAATTAATATTTATACTATAATATCTATATATGTATTAGTAATAATAATATAATATTATTATTAATTTATTAAAATATTCATTAAAAAATTATTAATATTTATAATTTAAATATTAATTATAAATATTTACCTTATTAAACTAATACAATTAATCCAAATTGCATTAAGTAAATAATAAATAATTATTATTTACTATAATTAATGAATATAATATTTTTATTAATATAAATATACATTATTATATAAGATTATAAGTAATAAATAATTACTTTATTCCTAATATTATTATAAATAATAATAATCAAATATTACTATTAATATTTATAATAATATATTATTATTATAAGAATATTTGAACAATTATCTATTCATAATTATATCAAATTTATCTTGTTTAATATTAACGATTATTAATAAACTGAAAATATTATTATTAATATTATATGTTAATATTATCATAAGTCATTTAACAATTATAAAATGATATGTTATCATGTTACAAATTAATTTATAAATTAATAAACTATATTAATTATATAGTATGAATTTATTATAAAACAAGCTATGTTTTAAAGTTTATTTTTGTATTTATATTTTTGTTAATTCAATTTAATATTAATTAATTAATATTTAATTAATAAACAATAATATTAATTGTCATATTATTTATTAAAAATAGTATTATTAAAAAACCTTATTTTAATTATAAGCATTATTATTTAAATAATATAAAATATTATTTAATTAATAATAATTAATTGTTATATGTTAAAATTTATTATTAATAAAGGTTATTATGATTATATAATTTTTAAATAATTATTATATCTATTTTTTTTCGATATATAATAATTAATATAAAATAATTAGTAATATTAATTAATATAATAGTAATTAATATAATAATTCCAATAGTAAAAAGAAATAGTTAATATTCCAAATAATTATAATAATTATTTAATTATTATTATAATATTAATATAATAATATACAATCTTTAATAATTTCATAAAATTATAAATATATAACAATTATAAATTATTAAACTAATTTGAATCTTTAATTAATTATTAATTGATTATTAAGTAATTATTATACTGAACTAAACATTAATATAATATAATTTATATTATTAACTAATATTTTTGAATATTTAATTATTAATTTAAAGTATATTAAATTTTTAATATTTTCATTTTTAATAATGTTTAATTTTTACTTAGTTATAATTATTAATATAAAGAATATATTTAAACTACTAATAAATAAAGGACCTAAATATGTTCATATTTAAAATATGAATTAGTTAATTATTTGAAATAATTAAATTAATTAATATTTCAAAATTTAATAAGTAAAAATTTTAAAAATAAATTTGTTTTTTGAATATGTTCGAATAGTTCTAACTATTTGAACAATTTTTTATTTTAAATAGTTATGACCTTTTGTTTTATGATAAACCAATTGTTTCTATCCATACAAGCTTATTCCAAATAAAATAATTAAATTTATTAATATTCCAAAATTTAATAAGTAAAAATTTTAAAAATAAATTTGTTTTTTGAACATGTTCAATTAGATCCTACTATTTGAATAATTATCTATTTCAAATAGTTATGACCTTTTGTTTTGTGATGAATCAATTGTTTTTGTCTACATAAGCTTATTCAAAATAAAATAATACTAATTTAATAATATTCTAACAATTAGTAAGTAAACGATTTAAAAAATAAATCTATTTACCGAGTAAGCTCAATAGTTATAACTGTTTAAACAATTTTTATTTCTAATAATTATGATCTTTTGTTTTGTCAAAAAACAATTGTTTCTATTCATACAAGTTTATTCAAAATAAAATAATACTACTTTATTAATATTTTGCAAATTAATAGGTAGGAGATTTGAAAAATAAATCTGTTTACCGAACAAGTTCAAATAGTCATGTTAAATTAATATTATAATATAAATTTAAATAATAATTTAAATAAGCTACAATAAATAACTATTTAATTGTATAATTAAAATTTATTATAATTAAAAGTCATAACTATTATTTTATTAATTATTAACAATAATTAAATATTATATTTGTTAATTAATAGTTTATTATCTTATACATGTATAACAATTAATTATAAATTAATATAAAAATAATTTATATCAAGTATAAATAATAATAATAGTTTTATTATTAAATTATACTATTTGTATAATTTATATAATTATTGATTATATTAGATAATATTATAATAGTAATTATAAATAATTTATAATAAATATTGTTATTATATAATTAAGTATTTAACAATACTTATTAAAACAAATAATTTAATTATAATTTATAATAATTATAATATAATATTATAATTATATTATTATTTATAATTAACTTATTTGTTTTAATATTATTAATTTTAGCAATTAATATTATATATTTCTATAATAATATATTGTTTATTATTAATATGTTTATATTAATTATTACTATTTAAATTTTTGAAATAGTTAAATTTATTAATAATTATAAAAAGAGAGATTTAAAAACTAAATTTATTTCATATTATATGTTATTATTTAGTTAATAATTTATCTAAAATAATTAGCTAATTTATTAAAATAATAATAAATTATGACAATTTATCTGTATATATATTTATATAATTATGTATAAATCAAAGTTCTAATTAATTATTCCTAATTATTCATGATTTAAATAAAATAAACTAAATTAATATGATCTAATTAAATATTTCTTAAAATCGTTATTAAATATATAATTCAATAATTTAATTTATTAAATTATTAACTATATAGATTATAACTAAAAATATTTAAACAAAAGGTAATAAATTAGTATTATTATTAATAATAAATTATTTCATAATTGCAACAATTATCACTATTTAAATTTTTATTATTTAATTAAGAATGTAATAAATAATGTTATAATAATAGATATAATAATAAGCTATAATAAAATAATAAGCTATTATTTAAATTATTTGAAATAGATAATAGACAATTATTTATTTGAATAATTATACCTAATATTGATATTATTATTTGTAATCTGTATATTAATTAGTTATAATATTATTTTATTATAATATAGATAATATATTTTCAAAAATTATTTATTACAAATAATAAATTTTATTATTAATTTGGTAGTAATAATTGTATAATAATAAATTTAATTATTTAGTTATAATTAAATAGTTGTTAGCTTTATAGGTGAGATGGTGATCCAAGAGGGAGGTGAATTGGATTTCTCCAAATTCTTCCCAAACAAATGATTTCAATATAATTGAATGAAAATTAAAACAATAAGCACTTTTGATGAAAATGTAATGCAAACAATAATAACTACTGTACCAAGAATCAAATATAAACAACAATAAATTGTAAGGAGATAGGGATAGAGAAATCAAACACAATGATTTATAGAGGTTCGGTCCTTCTCTACAAGGCACCTACATCCTCTTTTCTTGGTTGTCCACACCAAGGCTTCAATCCACTATTCTTGAATTGCAATTACAACCTATCTTTTTCTTTCTAAGGCTGAAGATAGAAACCTTTACCCTTTGTAGTATTTTACCCAATCTCACTACAAAGCTCTCAAGAGGATACCTCACCTCTTGTTCTCTTCCACCTTTGTATATTAAAGGTAATTTTGCAAACAATAGAACAACCTCTCTAAGGCTAAGTGTAGGCTAAGTTTAAGTATAAGAAAATGATGAATGAATAACAAATATAATTTGGATACAATAAATACAAAGATATGGACTTTGAAGCTCTAAAACTCTTGATTCTTTGAGAGAATGAAAATATGGCTTGTTGGTTTTTGCTCTCTTGATTTATCAATCTTCTTGGTGTGTTGGAGTGCCTAATTTATAGAGAAATTAAAGGAGTAGCCGTTGGTGTGATTCTGCCCAGACCCAATTGATCCCTTCCTTGAGGGGATCGATTGGTTCAAGTTTATATGCCATTTCATGCTTAAAAAACATGACCCGATCAATCCTATCAATGGCTGGGTGGTTGTCTGTTGTTTTACACTTTACTCACTAATTTGATCATATCTTAAGTTATATAAATCCAAATCACAAACCGTTTAAATATTTAGAAACTAGACTTAAAGGGCTTTCTATCCATGTAAAATTCATCACCTAATTCATTGACTACGAATTATAGTGAATTTGCAAATTTACTCCTTGTGCAGTTTTTCTGACAACTGTAGAATGTCTAGTAAAAATTCAAAAACTTTTCTTAGAAAATTTGAATTTTGATTTTGTTTGATCCATTAGAAAGTAGACTCAAAGAGCTTTCCAACCATATAAAATTCAAATATTAAAACTTTTTGAATTAATACAAAAAAAATAATTTCAATGTTGGAAAACTTTGTTCTTGTAAAACAACTTTCTTAAGTTAATCTATTTCTCAAAACCAATATTATCAAAACTACGTTAAGTCTAAAATGAATAAGTTCGCTTTAAAAACAACAATTGGACTTTCATTTAAGCTCAAATAAATAATCTTTAAAGATAGATTTTGTTTGAGAAATATAAAAACAAAGAAATGTTTGTTCATACTATGAAAAACATATTATTTATTTAATACCAAAATATAAAACTTAAGAACATGTACTAGATAAATCTTTTTCAAAATCTTGATCAAGTTTATTTAGCTTAATGTTTTGTCATTTCAAAATAAGGATCAATTCAAGGCTATCAATAGTTTTAAAGATAATAAAAAATATAATATATTCTATATTTAATATATCATAATATAGAGCATTTGTCTATAATATAAATTTAATTCATTTAATTATATAAATATTTGTTTAATTAATAAATTGTTGTTATTGTTTTAATTAAATTGTTAATTTGAATATAAAAACTTATTAATAATTATAACAAATAATTAACTATATAATATATATTAATTATTATCCAAAATTTTGATTAATTATAGAATTAATTATAACTTTATTAATAAATATTACAATAGTATAATTATTATATTAATTAACTTATTTGTTAACTATTATTCAAATAGTTATACTTATAGTTGAACATATTTATTTTTTAATATTTTAAACTAATTAATATTATAATATTTATAATAGAATATAACATTTAAAATTATATTCTATTTTATAATTTATTATTATATTATAATTATATTATAATTAATTTTTATATATAATTAACAATTAAATTATTAACAATTGTTTTATGGTAGAACAAAAGGTTGTAACAATTTGAAATAGAAAATTGTTCAAATAGTTATAACTATTTGAACTAGTGCAATAGACTGATTTATTTTTTAAATGTCTTATTAATTCTTAAAATATTAATAAATTGGCATTATTTTATTTCAAAAAAGCTTGTATGTTGAAAAACAATTTTTTTATGACAAAACAAAAGGTAATAACAATTTGAAATAGATAGTTGTTTAAATGGCTATAATTATTTGAACTGATGGGGTAAACTGATTTATTTTTTTAAATTAGTTACTTATTAATTTTCAAAATATTACTAAAGTAGTATTATTTTATTTTGGATAAACTTTTATGAACTAAAACAATTGTTTTATGACAAAATAAATGGTCATAATTATTTTAAAAAATAATTGTTCAAATAGCCATAATTATTCGAACTTGTTCGGTAAACAGATTTATTTTTTTAAATCTCATGATTATTAATTTTTTGAATGTTAATAAATTAGTATTATTTTCTTTCAAATAAGCTTGTATGAACTGAAGCAATTATTACACGACTAAAGAAAAGGTCAGAATTGTTAGCTTTATAGGTTAGATGGTGATCCAAGAGGGGGGTGAATTGGATCTCTCCAAATTCTTCCTAAACAATGATTTCAATATAGTTGAATGGAAATTAAGACAATAAGCACTTTTGATGAAAATATAATGCAAACAATAACAATTAATGAACTTAAAATCAAATATGAACAACAATAAATTATAAGGAAATAGGGATAGAGAAATCAAATATAATGATTTTAGAGGTTTGGTCCTTCTCCACAAGGCACCTACGTCCTCTCTCTTGGTTGTCCACACCAAGGCTTCAATCCACTAATTAAAGAAAAATTCTTACAAGATATAAACCTATCTTGTACTAAATCTCTATCTTTTTCTCAAGGCTTAGTTAGCAACCTCTACCCTTACAATATCAAGAGGATACCTCACCTCTTGTTCTCTTCCACCCTTGTATATCCTAGGTAATTTTGAAAACAATAGAACAACCTCTTTAAGGCTAAGTGTTTGCTAAGTTTAAGTACAAGAAAATGATGAATGAACAACAAATATAATTTGGATACAATAAAGACAAAGATATGGACTTTGAAGCTTTAAAAACTCTTGATTCTTTGAGAGAATGAAAATATAGCTTGTTGACTTTTGCTCTCTTGATTCATCAATCTTCTTGGTGTGTTGGAGTGCCCAATTTATAGAGAAATTGAAGAGGTAGCCGTTGGAGTGTTTTCACCCAGAACCGATCAATCCCCTATGTGGGAGATCAATCCCTTTTCTGAATTTTCAGTCCTGGGAGTATTCTGTTTGAAAACCAATCAATCCCTTCTAGAGGGGATCGATCTTGTCCATGCTGGGTAGTAGTTTCCCGTTTTGCACTCTACTTACTAATTTGATCATAACTTGAGTTATACAAATCCAAATCACAAACCGTTTCAATATTTAGAAACTAGACTTAAAGGGCTTTCTATCCATATAAGTTCATCACCTAATTCACTGTGTACGAATTATAGTGAATTTTTAAAATTACACCTTGTGCAGTTTTTCTTACAACTATAGAGTGTCTAGTAAAAATTCAAAATCTTTTCTTAGAAAATTTGGATTTTGATTTTGTTTGATCCATTAGAAAGTAGACTCAAAGAGCTTTCCAACCATATAAAATTCAAATATTAAGACTTTATGAATTAAAACAGAAAAATAAAACAAGTTCAATGTTGGAAAACTTTGTTCTTGTAAAACAGCTTTCTTAAGTTAATCTATTTCTTCAAACCAATATTATCAAAATTGTATTAAGTCCAAAATGAGTAAGTTCACTTTAAAAACAATAATTGGACTTTCATTTAAGCTCCAATAAATAATCTTTAAAGATAGATTTGGTTTGAGAAATATGAAAACAAAGAAAGGTTTGTTTAAGCTTTGAAAATCATATTATTTATTTAGTACCAAAATATAAAACTTAAGAGCATGTACTAAATAAATCCTTTTTCAAAATCTTGATCAAGTTTATTTAGCTTTAATGTTTTATCATTTCAAAATAAGGATCAATTTAAGGCTAACAAGAATGATTTGAAATTGATAATTATTCTAATAGTCTTAACTATTTGAATTGGTTCGATAAACACATTTATTTTTTTAATCTCTTATTAATTTTTAGAATATTATTAAATTAGTAATATTTTTATCTAAATAAGCTTGTATGATCAGAAATAATTATTTTATGAGAAAACAAATATCAAAACAATTTGAGATTGATATTTATTCAAATAGCCATAATTATTTGAATTGATTTGGAAAATAATTTTAGCTTTTAAAAATCTTGCTTATTAATTTTCAAAATATTAATAAAGTAGTATATTTTATTTTAGATAAGTTTTTATAAACTGAAACAATTGTTTTATGATAAAACAAAAGGTCATAACGACTTTAAATATATAATTGTTTAAATAATCAAATCTATTTTAATTTATTCGATAAACAGATTTATTTTTTTAAATCTCATGCTTATTAATTTTTTGAATGTTAATAAATTAGCATTAATTCATTCTAAACAAGCTTGTATAAATTGAAATAATTGTTTTGTGACTAAACAAAAGGTCAAAATGATCTGAAATAGATAATTATCCTAATAGTCTTAACTATTTAAACTGATTCAGCAAACACATTTATTTTTTAAATCTCTTACTAATTTTTGGAATATTATTAAATTAGTATTATTTTAATATGAATAAGCTTATATGAAAAGAAACAATTGTATTATGACAAAATAAAGATCATAACAATTTGATATAAATAATTGTTCAAATAGTTATGACTATTTAAATAATTTAAAACAATACTAATTATTTAATTAATTATTATTAATATCATGTTCAAATTAATATTTGTATAATTTTGTTATCTATACAAAAATTAATGTAATTAAATAATTATACATATTAAATTAATATTATATATAATTATATATAATTAATTATATTAAAATATAAAATATTTATTAAATAATATGTATAATAACTATTAATTAACTATAATTAATTACAAATATATAAATATATTTATATCTTATATCTAATTATTTAAAATATATAACAATTATAAAGTATATTTATAATCATTAAAAGATAATAAATATCCAATATTCGAATATAATTATATAAATAAAATAATTATTTAAAACTAATAATATTATATGAATAATATAAAATTTATTTATAAATATATTAAACATATAATAAGACAATAATAGTACTAATAAATATATTAAACAATAAATATAATATTATATTGTTATTAAATTTATATTAATAAGTAATAAATATATTATATTAAACCTAATTATTTAAGATTTATATAGAATCTTATATTTATATATAATTATAATAATATATTAATAAATTCATATTAATAATAATTTAATATGAATTTAATAATACTTCTATACTTCTAATATTATTATAATTCAAATAATTGTTATTTATAATAATAATTATTAATAATAATCTATATTTAATTATTTTAATAAATTTAATCAAATTAAATTAAATAAGTTTATATAATAATTAATATTATTAGTTAATATAAATAAATATTTATATTATTTATTTATAATAATAAATTACTAATAAATTAATATTTATACTATAAATTAATAGCAATAATTAAAATGTTTAAACATTTATTAAACATTAATAAAAATTAACTTATTAAAGAATATTATATAATAAGTTATTCATTATAATAATTAATTACCATCAACTTTTCTTCCCCTATTTTCTTGGGTAAACAGTAGGATTAAATGATAGAGAAAAACTTATAAATATGCAGTATTTCAAATTCATTTTTCATGATGCTATCTTTGTTAGCTAGAATAAACTTCAGAAACTGGAGCTGCTAACTTAAAGGAAAAGCATAACGGTAGGTTGATACCCATGACTATTTTTTCTTGATTGTGAATTGATTTTGCATATGATTGCATTCCACCAGAAATTCATCATTATAGTCAGTTTGAATATCTACTAATGCAAAAATATATGACAAAAAGGAAAGCTGTGAGCTCTTGTTAATGTGGATGCAAATGATGATGGTGGATAACTACTGTTGGTTTGCATCTGCTGTAGAGAAAAAGTAAAACCAGTGGGTTTTGAGAAAATTTTAATGAAAGCTAAGGCAGATTAAAATGATTATATTATAACTAAGAATGATAATATAATATAAATTTATATTAATTATTAAATAAATAATTGTATATTAATTTATTATAAGCTAATTACAATAATATATCCGTACTACTTAAATTAATAATGATATAATTAAATCACAATTGTTATAATGTTATAAATATTAGTAATTTATATTTAATTATATGAATTAAATATAATTAATGATAAAATCTATTTTATTGATTAATATTAAAAATTATGACAATTTATAATTAATATTTATTATAAATTTAAAATTAGTTATTTATAATAATTATATTAAACTTAATTAATAATTAACAATCTTAATTATTAAATATAAATAAAATGTTAATAAATTAACAAATATTAAAAAATATTTAATAATTAATAACTTATTTTTCTATTTAATATTGTTATTATTTTTATATTAATTATAAATATATTTATTTATTTATAATATTCATTATTTTATAATAAATAGTATAATATTATATTTAAAATTAAAAATATTGTTTATTACTAATTTTAATCACTACAAATTTAAAAAATAAATATGTTTATCAAACTAGATCAAATAGTTTGACTATTTAAATAATTAATAATTATTGGTATAGTAAATAGATAAGTAATAATAATAAATTATCATTTCAATATTTTAATTATTTGTTAATATAATTATACTATTCAATTAACTATATAATTATTTAGTTTTAATCTTTATATAATTCATGTAATATAATATTATTGTAATTTTATAAAATTAAATTAATAATATATATTTAGTATTATTACTATAATAAATATTATAAAAAATTTATAATAAAAGCTTATAAATTTTATATTTTTATAATATAATAATTACTAATATCATAATAATTTACTAATAAATATAATTAAAATTTATAATATATATTAATGTTATATTAATAAGTATATATTTATCAATTGCTTAGTTATTATATATATAATTAATAATATTATAGTATTATTCGAAATAGATATTTTTTTTGAATAAATTTGTATGAACAGAAATAATTGTTTTATGATAGAACAAAATGTTATAATAATTTATTATAATAATATGTTAATTAATTAAATTTAAGTTATATAATTTATAATTATAGTATTATTAATACAATTTACAATTAATAAATTATAATTTATTAATTAATATTAACAATTAAGTGATTTATGTTATATTTAATTATAACTAATATAAATTATTAATTAATAATTGTTTATTAATTAGTATGTAAAATAATTTATTGTAGCTATTTAATTTGTTTAATATCAATATAATGGGAACCTGTTCAAAAAGTTTCATATCTTAGAATTATGTAAGATTATATTGAGTTATATTAAATATATTAATTATTTAATGATAATTTAATTTATATTAAATTATTCATAAATAATAATTAAAATTTTTAATAGTGTTATGACTATTTGAACATGTATATCTATATTTAGTATAATATAATGATTAAATTTATTAATTAATCATTATTTAAACATAATTTAACACTGATACTTTATTTATATTCTATTATAAGGTTAATTTTATAATAATTATTCGATATTAGTTAATTGAAATAATATATTTCTAATCAAATATATTATTAGTTCTATTAATGATTTAAAAAAGTCATAACGATTTAAAATAAATAATTTATTAAACAGTCATAACTATTTAACTAATTTGATAAATAGATTTTATTTTTTAAATCTCTTATTAGCTTTCAAAATATTAATAGATTAGTATTACTTTATTCTGAATAAACTTATATGAACGAAAACATTTTTTCATGACAAAACAAAAGGTAATGATGATTTAATTTCTAAATCATATATTAATAAACAATTGATTATTGTTGAATATTATTATAGTTAATTAAAACATGTCTTTTTTATTTTTAAAATAATTATTATAATTAAATATTATTATTAATTATTAAGTATATAATTATATTAATAAGCAAATAATAAAATAATATTAATTATTAATATATAACTTTATTATCTAATCATTTATTAAATTAAAATAAATTACAAATAAAATTATAATATTTATAAACTATATTATAAATTTGATATTTACTAAATATTATTAATATTAATTAATAATATTAAAATAATACTTATAATTATATCATTAGAGAAATTATATATAATTTTACTTAATAATTTTATAATCTTAAAATATTATAATTAAGTGTAAAATCTAGTTATCATAAATATTAGTATATTTTAAAATATATTAACATATATAATAAATTATTATATTTTAATTGAATATATAATTGGATATATTAATATTAACATAAAATTAAACTATAATTTAAAAATTATAAATTTGTTATAACTTAATAATTATTAGTATTAATTAGAAATAGTATTATATAATAAATTAATTAGTATTAATTATAATAATTAAAATTATAATATTGACTTGTTAATATAATAATATTCATTATATTGATAAGTATTTTTATAATAGATATTTAATAACTTGTAAATTTAATTATAATTAAAATAATTATAGTAATAATATATATTATTTTAATTATATTTATAATAACTATTAATATTATAATTAATTATAATTTAATTAAATATACTTATTTAATTAAGTATATTTTAATAAGTTCCATAATATTAATTAATTAATATTATAAATAGTTGTATATTTATTTACTATTTAAATTATCAATTTAATAATAATTATCAATAATTTTAATTTATTAAAATATTATATATAATTTTAATAAGTTATATCAATATTATCTATTTAATAAATCTATTTTATAGTTTTATTAAAATTATTTATTAATTGAAAAAATAAATTGAATTAATATTAACAATTATTACTTTATTAATACATATTTTATAATTAATATTAATTATTATTATAGTCATTTGGTAATTATTAATAGATTATAATTAATTATAAAAATAATTAATACTTATTTATTTTTTAATTATTAAATAAATTCTAAATAGTAATATGATTAATAATAAATTAATAAATAATATTTATAATAATGATTTATAATCCAACATATAACTATAGTTAGAATATTATCTATATTTAGTTAATTTAAGTATATATTTATAACATTTATTATAATATTTCAATTTATAAATACATATTTTCTATTTAAATATATAAATAGATTATAACTAATTTATTAATATATAATTAGTTAATTCTTATCAGGTTAACTATAATATTATAGTTAATAATTTTTAATAATTTTATATAGATATTAATTATCACATATGAAATTTAATATGTAAATTTATTAGTATTTATGAATAATTATCTATTTTGTTATACAAAATTAATAGTAAGATATTTAAAAAATAAGTGTGTTTATTCGAAATAAAATAATACTAACTGATTAATATTTTAAAAATAATAGGTAACAAATTTAAACAATAAATCTATTTACCAAACTAGTTTCAATAATTATGACTATTTGAACAGTTATCAATATCAAATCATTAAAATTTTTGTTATTCTGTTTCATATTATATTTTACAATATAATGTATATTAATATAAAATATTATATTCATAAAACTAATCAATAATTAATATAATTAATATTATAATATGAATAATAATAGATATGTTATATCGATAATAACTAATTATTAAAAAATTATCTTTATTAAAATAATTTATATATTTATTTATAAATAAATAAGTATAATAATAACATTATGATAATTATAATTTGATTATAAGTTAATATTGATATATTAATTTAATTATATATAATATAATTAATATTATATTAATAATAATTCTATATATTATTATTATTAAATAATATGTATTAGCTTAATATTTATTAATAATCAAATAAGTAATCGTTATGATTTATAGTTACTAATATTAAACAAAATAATATATATAATGGAAATAGTAGGTGTTATTTATATAATTATCATTATAATTATTTATAAAATATAAGTTCATAATTATAAATATTTTGCTTTATGATAATATATTATTATACTATATTTATAAATGAAGATTAAATATTAATATTAAATTATATTAATATTAACTTTAAAAATTAAAAAGTTATTTATAGTAATTAAGTATTATAATAATTAATATTTATTACATATTTTAATTAATTACAAATTTTCTGATAACTTTATATTAACTAAAATTTATAATTATTAAATGAATATTATAATAAACTATTATTATAATTGATAATTATTAAATTATAAATCATTTTGAATAATTATAGTTACTATAAATTATTTATTAAATTACTATAATATTCATTGTTAATATTATAATTATTACTAATATATTATAAATTTATATAATTATATTATATAATTATATAATATAAAATTATATTATTCTAAATTATTAAATATTATTATTATAATTATTATAATTATTTAATTAATTACTAATACTAATAATACTATTATATAATCATTATAATTATAATAATATTATTTCTCTAATAATACTATAATATAAATTATTATTAATTTATACTTCAAATAATTGTTAATTGTTAATATAAATTTATTATAATTTATAATGAATAATAATAACTATATCATATATATGTCAATTTATAAAATTGATTATAATTATAATCTATATTAATTTATATTATTATTAAATAATATTAATTTAAATTAATAAAAAATAACAATACTTATACTTATATTAAAATTTAATATTAGTAAAAAAAATATATAATTATAATTACTTAATTAGGTAGTATTATAATTAAATAATCTTAATTATAATTCTATTTGTAACAATTAGTATTACAAAACATTATCTTTAATTATAATAATTAAATTAAACATAATAATTAGTAAGTTAAAATAAATTAACTCAATGATGTTAATATTAATTATAATATTAATCAGTTTAAAATCTATTATAATATTAAAATACAATATTATAATTGCTAATATGATATAAGTATAATATAAATTTATATAAGACTACATTTATTATAATAATTTAATTGTTTTATACACTAATATTACTAATTATTATTAAGTCTTATTAATAATAGTATTATTAATTATGAATAATACTAATTTTAAATTATATTATTAATATAATTATTTTATAATTAGATTAAAATAATACTAATTTAATAATATCTCAAAAATTAATAAGTAAGAGATTTAAAAAATAAATTTGTTTACTGAATCAGTTTAAATGGTTAAGACTATTAGAACAATTATCTATTTCAAATCATTCTGACATTTTGTTAAGCTTGTATGAATAATTAGAAAAAGTATTTTTTTAAAACTAATAAAAAAATCTTGATAAGGAATTTAAAATTTAAAATATAAAAATTTAAGATATTTTTCATACAATTTATAATATAAAAAATATAGTTGTAAAATATCATTATATTTGCAATAATTTTTTATACTAATTATTTATTTAAAATTTTTTATATTATATATAAAAGGAATTTTTTTTGCTGAAAACTCTCTTTTAAGATACTTGAAAATCATTTTTGTCTTGATTATTTATAAAAACATGTTATAATAAATTATTAACTTAGTACAAAATAAAAATAAATTTTTAGTCTCTATACCATACAAATAAGCGTATAATATTTTTTTAATCATAAATTTTAAATATTATATAAAAATTTAATTAACTTAAATGGAGACTAACTACCAAAACAATTGACATCTAAGTGACATCAAAGCGTGAAAAGAAAAAGCACATAGATAACATGGAATTAAAAAAATCATATTTTAGAGTAAAAAAGAGTTAACTTACGAATGCCGTGACAATCTTTGATTAAAGAATTCAAATTCAAAATCAAGTCAAATTTCATGCTTCTTGTACAAATTAATTATAACAAAATCTAATTAGTCGAACTTAAGTTGCTTGATTATTTTTTGAACTAAACTCATAAAAATCAAACTACATCTCGAAAATGGAGTTGAACTATTCAATCCAACATCTAATGGCAAGTACATAACTTTTAGTTATATAGATATCGATAAAAATATTAAAATATCAAATAAGTTAATTAATTTTCAAGTAATTAATTAGATTAATATTATTTTATTCAATATTTATATTAATTGTAGTTTTATTATTTCAAATAATATAATTGATAAGAACAATTATCGATATTGTTTAATACTAATACTAATATTAATATTAAGCTTTTTATTAATTGATAACGATTTGAACACTTAAATATTTTAATAATTATTATAAATCCTTACAATTAATAAGGATTATTATATTAAATTATTAAAAGTATGAACTTTTATTATGATAAATAAAATAAATCAACAAATTATTAATCAATAATTCATATTAAATCTAAAGGGTTATGATTTTAATAAATATTTAATTAGATTATATTAATTTATAATAAAATATTTAACAATAATATCTATTTAATACTAAATAAGTTAATAATAGAATAATATCATATATTATATGATAAATACTTAATAATATAATTATAATTTATAGTTATTATTATAATATATTATGAATTTATAATAGTAATATCTATTATAAAATAATATATATAAATATTTTATTATATACAAGTTTATTAAATTATAAATGAATAATTTAAGATTTGAAAAAATAAATTTGTTTACCAAACAAGTTTAAAAAGTTATAATATTTAATCAATTATTTTTATAAAATCGTTACGACCTTTTATTTTGACATAAAACAATTGTTTCAATTCATAAAAGCTTATCAAAAATAAAAAGAATTTAATAAGCAAGCGTTTAAAAAAATAAATTTATTTATCAAGCAAATTCAGATAGTTATGACTATTCGAACAATTATCTATTAAAATCATTATGATGTTTTGTCATAAAATAATTGTTTCAGTTCATACAAGTTTATTCAAAATAAAATAATTCTAATTTATTAATTTTAAAAAATTAATAAGTAAGGGATTTAAAAAGTGAATCTATTTGTGAAATTAGTTCAAATAATTATGGTACTAATTATAACTATTATTATAATTAATTTAAAGTAATTATAATTATATATTATAACATTAAATATAATATATTTATAAATTATGAATATGTATAATCAATTATACATATAAATTATATAATTGTTTAATAATATATAATTTTAATTTTAATTAATATAAGAAATGATATTATAATAAATATCAATTTTTAATTATAATAATAATTTATTATAACTTAAATTTAAGTTAATTAATATATAGTAATAATAAATATTATATTATATATATTATTATATATTGTATTAAAATTAATACAAATTATAAAAATAGTATATACTAGTTGGTAATATATTATTGAATTATTGAATTAATTATTATTAAATAATTATTTATTTAAAATTAAATCAAACAATAAATAAATATTATTAAATTATATAAATTTAAATCAATTTATATAATTCTATTTATATAAATTTAATTTAAAATTTAATAATATTTAATATTAATAGTTAAGACTATTAGAACAATTATCTATTCCAAATTATTCTGATCTTTTGTTTAGTAAAAAAATAATTGTTTTAGTTCATACATACTTATTCGAAATATAGCAATACTAATTTATTAAAATTTAGAAAATTAATAAGAAATTAAAAAAAATCTATTTACTAAATAAATTTAAATAGTTATGACTATTTGAACAATTATCTATTTTAAATCATTATGACCTTTTTATTTTATCATAAAACAACTGTTTCAGTGCATAAAAGTTTTTCAAACATAAAATAATATTGCTTTATTAATATTTCAAAAATTAAGAAGTTGGAGTTTTAAACAATAAATCAGTCTATCAAATTATTCAAATAATTATGGCCATAATGATTTGAACTTGTTTGGTAAACAGATTTATTTTCAAAATCTTTTACTTATTAATTATCAAAATATTAACAAATTAGTATTATTTTAATCCAAATAAGCTTGTATACATAGAAACAATTGTTTTATAACAGAACAAAAAGTCATAACTTTTTGAACTAGTTTGATACATAGATTTATTTTTTAAATTGCTTATTAATTTTTAAAATATTAATAGATTAGTATTACTTTATTTCGAATAAACTTATATGAACAAAAACATTTGTTTTATGACAAAATAAAAAGTAATAATGATTTGAAATATATAATTGTTCAAATAGTATAATTTTTGAAATATTAACAAATTCATTTTATTTTATTTCAAATAAGCTAGTATGAATTAAGAAAATTGTTTTTCGACAAGATAAAGGTCATAACGATTTGAATTAGATAATTGTTCATATAGTCTTAACTATTTGAATTAGTTCGGCAAACAAATTTATTTTTTAAATCCCTTAGTTATTAATTTTTTGAATATTATTAGATTCATATTTTTTTATTTTGAATAAGCTTATATGAATAGAAATAATTGTTTTATGACAAAACAAAAGGTTTTAATGATATGAAGAATAGAATTATTCAAATAGTCATAACTATTTAAACTGATTCGGTAAACAGATTCATTTTTTAAAGTCATACTTATTAAATTTTGAAATTGTTAATTGTTTAATATTTATATAACTATTTGAATATTATTCTAATTTAAGTTTAAATTTATTCCAAATAGTTATGACTATTTGAACAATTATCTATTTTAAATCATCATGACCATTTGTTTTGTCATAAACCAATTTTAACTTATAATTAGATAAAATAATAAACTTATTAAAATAAAATAACTTGAACAAACAACTATTTGAATATTATTCTAATTTAAGTTTAAATAGTTAATACTATAAGGAATATAATTATCTTTTAAATTAATAATTAATAATTTAATAATTTAATTAAAAATTTTAGGATATATGTTTATTAATTTTTAAATTATAAATAATAAGTTTAGATGATTTATAAATAAAATAAAAATAATCTAATAGTATTCTAAAAATTAATAACTAAGAGATTTAAAAAATAAAATTGTTTGCTGAACTAGTTTAAATAGTTAAAACTATATGAATAATTATCTATTTCAAATCATTATAACCTTTTGTTTTGTCATAAAACAATATTTTTAATTCATACTAGCTTATTTAGAATAAAATAAAATAAAATAAATTTATTAAAATTTCAAAAATTAATAAGTAAGAGAATTAAAAAATAATTTTGTTTATTTAATTAAAAATTTTAGGATATATGTTTATTAATTTTTAAATTATAAATAATAAGTTTAGATGATTTATAAATAAAATAAAAATAATCTAATAATATTATAAAAATTAATAACTAAGAGATTTAAAAAATAAAATTGTTTGCCGAACTAGTTTAAATAGTTAAAACTTTATGGATAATTATCTATTTCAAATCATTATAACCTTTTGTTTTGTCATAAAACAATATTTTTAATTCATACTAGCTTATTTAGAATAAAATAAAATAAATTTATTAAAATTTCAAAAATTAATAAGTAAGAGAATTAAAAAATAATTTTGTTTACCTAACCAATTCAAATAATTATGACTATTTGAACAATTATCTATTTCAAATTGTTATGACCTTTTGTTTTGTCATAAAACTAATGTTTTTGTTCATATAAGTTTGTTCAAAATAAAATAATACTAATCTATTAATATTTCAAAAATTAATAAAAATTTTAAAAAATAAATTTGTTTATCAAACTAGTTCAAATTAAGACTATTTAAGCAATTATTTATTTTAAATCATTACGACTTTTTGTTCTGTTATAAGATAATAGTTTCTATTTATTCAAGCTTATTCATATTAAAATAATACAAATTTATTAATATTTTGACAATTAATAAGTGAAAAATGTAAAAAATTAAATATGTTTACTGAACTAGATCAAACAGTCATGACTATTTGAATAGATATCTATTTCAAATAGTTAGGACCTTTTCTTCTATCCTAAAAAAATTATTTCAATTCATATAAGCTTATTCGAAATAAAATAATATTAAGTTATTAATATTTTGAAAATTAATAATTAAGAGATTTATAAAATAAATATGTTTACTGAACAAGTTTAAATAATTATAATTATATGAACAATTATTTATTGGAAATCGCCGTAACCTTTTGCTTTGTCATAAAATGATTTTTTATGTTCATACAAAGCTTATTTTGAATAAAATAATACAAATTTATTAAATTAAGACAATTAATAAGTAAAAGATTTAAAAATAAATATGTTTACTGAACAAGTTCAAATCATTATGACTATTTGAACAATTATTTATTTCAAATTGTTATGACATTTTGTTTTATTATAAACAATTGTTTTTGTTCATTCTAGCTTATTTGGAATAAAATAGTATTAATTTATTAATATTTCGACAATTTATAAGTAAAAGATTTAAAAAATAAATATGTTTGTCGAACAAGTTCAAATAGTCATGACTATTTGAATAATAATCTATTTCAAATCATCGGGAGCTTTTGTTTTGTAATGAAATAATTGCTTCAGTTCATATAAGCCTATTTGAGATAAAATAATATTCCAAAAATTAAAGAGTAACGGAATTTAAAAAATGAATTTTCATATCGATCAAGTTGAAATAGTTATGACTATCTAAATAATTATCTATTTCAAAACATTATGACATTTTGTTTTGTCATAAAACAATTGGTTCTGTTCATGCAAGTGTATTTTGAGTAAAATAATATAAATTTATTAATATTCCAAAAATTAATAAGTATAATTTTAGAAAATAAAGCTATTTTCTGAACACATTCAAATAGTTATGACTATTTGAATAATTATCTATTTCAAATCATTATGACCATTTGTTTTGTCATAAACAAATTTTTTATTCAATAATCAATAATATTTTAATAATTTGAAATTATTTTATTCTATTTAATAGATAAAATAGATATATCAGTGATATATAAATTAAATTAAAATAAATCAATATCCATTAATTAATAATTAATTAAATATTAATTATTCATTAAATAATTAAAATATATAATAACTATATATATTATATAGTTATTAATATTCATATTAATAATTTTTATATTATATTATATTATATTGAATACTATTAGATTTCTCAGATGTCAAATTTTATGAGGGGATAATTGGTTTATCTTCCCAACTAAAAAGGCTTTAATTTCTTATCTTGTTCTCTATTTTTTCCAATTAGTAAGAGTCATACACAGAGATGGATTAGTATCACCTGCCTTTCTCACATAAAAATTTTTTATGCTTTTAACTATTAATCATTAAATCTAAGGGTAAACGATAATTTAATATTTATATCAATTATCAATATAAGCTACTTTTGGATTATTATTGTTAATCCAATAACAATCCAATCTAATATTAAATTATTAATTTATGATAATTAGTATAATATATTATAATAATCATTAATATTATAATATTAAATATATTATTAATAATCTAATATATTACTCAATGTATTATATCATAATATAATTAGATTATAATATTATATAATAATCATTATTATTAATAATAAGATATCTTAATATCTGTTTAAGTATTAAAACTTTTTTAATTGGATATATTATTATAAATCTAGGGATAGCTATTAATAGTGTCAATATATTATAATTTATTATTATAAATTATTCTTAATTTAACTAAAGCTTATTAATATATTAATATCTAATAATTTATTAAGAATATATTGTAATAATATATGATTATAATTTTATTATAATAATTAATTTTTCATAATATATAATCTTAATAAAATAGATAATAATTATAATAAAATATTGATTTATATATAATAATAGCTTAATATTAATTATAAAATATATTATAATTGACTATTTAAAAATAATAAATATTATATCTATCGAATATAATCATTATATATAAGTTATAATATTAATTTATATTAATAATTTTGTAATATCATTAAAATAATATTTTATGACTAAATAAAAGGTTAATAGTTTTAACTATTTAGTATTTAGTAAAATTATAAATTAATGACTTAATTTAAATGAATTATCATTAAAATTCATTTAAATATTTAAATATAGTATTAAATATTATATAAGATAATAATACAAATATTATAAATAATCACAATTTATTTACACAAAACAAATTAAACTATATTATGAATACTGTAAATATTAATTTTCAAAATTTTAATACTACTTTATTAATATTTTCAAAATTATTAAGTAAGAGATTTAAAAATTAAAGCTAGTTTTCAAACCAATTCAAATAGTTAAGACCATTTGAACAAATATCATAATAATATATATATTATTAGAATATTATATAATTATTTAATATTATTAATTTTAATTATTTCTAAGAATTATTAAGTATAGTTTTAATTATTTGATAATTAAATGAATAGGAAGATAATCATGATACCGATCAAAGGGTTGATTTTGAAAAATCAATTAACACTGATAAACTTGATAATGAAGATAATTCTGTAGAGTATGTTATCCCTCCATTTAAGGACCTGATTATAAAAGTATAGTATTTCAAATTATCCAATTGAATAATTTCATTTAAACTATTTTAATGTTACTCATAAAATATTTTTTATAAATAACAATATATATAAATAACTATTACAAAAGTTATTATTTTAATAATAGTTATATTAGATAACTATTATTTTATAAATAGTTAATTTATATTAAGTTAATTTAATATATTAATTATCTATCAAACCAATTATAGTCTTAGTAAACATTATAAATTAATAATTATAAAAATTCTATAATAGATATAATATCATATTATAATTAGATAATATCATAATTAATATTATGATAAGAATCTTAATATATAATTTATTTAATAAACAATTGGTTATAATATTAATAATATCTTAATGGCATTATTTATAATATAATTATAATTATTAATATACTAATTTTTCAAATTGTTTTATAATAACTTAAATTATGAAATAAATGATTTAACTGTTAGTATTTTATTTTTGTTTTATATAATAGTAACTTATTATAACATAAATTAGTATATTTATTATATTAAATTATAATTATTTGGAATAAAACTATTAATAGTTTCAATTCATACTAGCTTATTCGATATAAGTTATAAATTATTTTATATAATTAATTTAATATAAATTAATAAATTGCAATAAAACCAATTTATATTTAATAATTATATGTAATTATAACAATATAATTATAATTACAATTTCTATTTAAATGATTAATAATTAAATAGTATATAACTTTATTTAAATTTTCTATTTAAAATTTAATATTATTATTAAATAGTATATAACTAGTTTAAAATATTAATATATTTATTTTTTAAATCTCTTACTTATTAATGTTTAAAATATTATTAAATTAGTATTATTAATTGATCATAAAATCATATATCAAATAATTTATTAATTTAATATTATTTTATTAAATAATTGTTTTTAATTCAAATAAGTTTGAATTATAACATAAATTAAAATTTTAATTATAATCTATATTATTAATTTAATGTAGAATTATAATCTAGAACTTGTTATAAATGAATTATTAATTATATAATATATTAAATTTATGTATTAAATAATCTAGATAAAATATATTATAATACATATAATTATAATACATGTAATAACCTAAAGTGGTTATTAAATATATTATGAATTTTCAAATTATAATTAAATATTATTTAGATAATAATAACAAATTAAATATGAATTAATATTATAATTATAATTAAATATTTCTATTTAAATATTAATTCAAATAATTAATTAAAGAATTAAATTATTTACAAGTTATTATAATAATATAAAAAAATTTAACTATGTAATTATAATTATATGTAATTATAACAATATAATTATAATTACAATTTCTATTTAAATTATTAATACAATTATTTATTTTTTAATTATAAATTAATAATTATAATTTAAATATTATATTTTAGTACGATTAAGTATTAAATATGACTAATATGAAGTTATAATAAAGAGTTTAATTATAAAATTAGTTATATAATTAACACTAAATAATTAATAATAATTAATAATATTTTAATTAATAATTTAATTACAAATAATAATATCAATTATATTAAATTATTAAATATAAAATTTAATAATAAGCTATTATTATTATTAATAATTTAATATAATTCTCTATTAATTTATTATAAAATAACAAAAAATTATATGTAAACAAATTTATTTTTATTATTTAATAATATATTGTTAATTAAATATTACTAAATCTTATTAAATTATGAATAATAATTATCAATCTGAATCTAATCAAATTATTTTATTTCAAATTAATTAAATTTAAAATTATATTAATAAAATTTATATTTAGAATAATTATAATTAATATTATTATCTATTACAATATTAAGCTTGTATGAATAGATTATAATTATATTTTGTTATAATTGACTAAAATCAATTATTGCTAATAATTACAATAATTATAAATCAAATAATTGAAATAAATAATTATATTCTTATAATTTATAACTATTAATAACTATTATTACTAATACTATATAAAAACCTAATCATTCATTAATATTAATGAATATAATTTATATTCTACTTTTGTTTATAAATGGTAATTTTAATATATAATTTAATAATAATTATTATAAATATTTAACTTATTCTAATTGTTAATACAATTATTAATTATAATAATTTTAAACTTATTAGTACAATATTATCTATAATATAATATTTAATTAATTGGTTTAAATAATAATAATAATTAATAAGTTTTGTATTATTCAATTTTGTTATAACAATTTTATTTTTATATTTTATATTTATTATTAACTTATTTAAACTTATACTTACTTATTAATATAATTATAATAAGCAAATAGTCATTTCCAGATCATATAATATAAGTCTCCTAGTATTTGTAAAATACTAATGATTATGGCCATTAAATAGAAACAATTTTTTAATTAACATTTGAATATTTAATAATTTAATTATATAAATATAATAGTAGCAAAATATATCTAATAGCTTAATTTATTAAATATATTAAATAATAATATAAAATAACTTATTATTTTATATTATTATTATATAAATATTTAATTAGTATGATAATTTTAATAAAATATTTATCATTAATAATAATTATTTAACTATATTATTATTTATTATAATAATTTAATAATTATTGAAATATTTGAAATTATAACTATTTCAAATAGAATTATATTATATATTTTATTTATAAAAGTTTGAAATTATATTAATTAGTTATATAGCAACTAACATTATAATATTATATTTATAATAATTAATGTTAATTAATTATTAATATAATTAATATATAATATTTGAATTACTCTTGCTTATAACAATTATAAATTAATAATTAATATTTTAAATAACTAATTTTATTTACTATAATTAATTATAATAAGTTTTATAATTTGCGCGAGTGAGGATTTTGTTATAATATATATTATTTTTGAATCTATCTTTAGAATAAGTTATATCTAATAAATATAAATAACTTATATTTATTAGTAATTAATAAAATAGTTAAATTATATAACTAGTTCAAATAATTATGACTATTTGATTTTATCAAATTATAAAATCAATTAATTTTTATTAATTAATTAATTAATTATTTCTATTTGATAAATATAATAGATATAATTAAACATAATCTTTTAATTTATAATTATAATTAAAATATATATAGTTATAGTTATATTAATTATTTTTGTTTATATTAATTATTTATTAATAATTATTAAAAAATCGTAACGATTTGAAATAAATAATTGCTTAAGTAATCATAACTATTTAACTAATTTGATGAATAGATTTATTTTTTAAATCTCTTATTAATTTTTGAAATATCAATAGATTGGTATTATTTTATTCCAAATAAACTTATATGAACAAAAACATTTGTTTTCTGACAAAGGGACATAACAATTTGAAATAGATAATTATTCAAATATATATAATTATACATATAATTATTATATGCTTAATTATAAACAATATATAGATTTTTTATTATAGTTTTAATGTTTAATATATACAATAATATTAAATATAATTATATTAATTATAATTATTATATGTTAGTAATATATTTATATATAGTTAAGCTATATTAATTGAACTTATACTTAATAATATATAAATATATATTATTATAAGATTAAATTAATTCAAAAATTAATTGAATTATTATTATTATTAAAATCTAAATAATATTAACGTAATTTATTATAATTTAAATTAAAGTATTACAAAAAAAATATTTAGAATATATATTAATTAGTATATAGTTATTAATAATTAAAGTTATACTAATTTATTAATATTCTAAAAATTAATTAAAGATATTTTAATTTATTAATTAAGATAATAACTAAACTACTATATAATAATTAATAATATTAATAATATTAAATAATTTAAGTACTACTAACAAAATAAATCAATAGAATAAATTATTTTAATATAAGTTAAGTTTAATTAGTATTATTTTATTTCAAACAAACTTATATTAATAAAAATATTAAAAATTATTTTAATAATAACCCAATTCTTAATTTATTAACAACTTGATTAAATTTGGTAAAATTAAACAAAAAGTGAAATTATATCTAATTTATATAATTAATTTAATTAATATTTATTAATTAAATATTATTATTAATAAAATAATACTATTATTTTAAATGTATTCAAATCTTATATGTTATTAAGATTATATGATTAACTATTATATTAAAATACCTAAACTATTTATTATATAACTAGAACCTGCTCTAATACCAACTATCATGGGCATTGGACTTATGCCAACACTCTGTGGAGCATTAGGTTAAAATATTAAATAATTTAATAGATTATAATCATATTATTTTGATTTATTATTTGAAAATGTAGTTTTTTATGCTTTTAACTATTAATCATTAAATTAGTTATGAAAAGTAAATCTTATGTATATAATTATTTATTATAATTAAGTTAATAATTACTTGTTATTAATAGTCAAATATTAACATTATTTTATTAAAAATAAATTATTAATTAAAATATTAATTATTAATATTTCAAACATTAATAAGTAAGAGATTTAATAATTGAAATTATAAACTGTCACAGAAGGATAGATTTGATCAATTTTATAATAAATTTATATTATTTTATTCAAAAAAAGCTTTTATGAACAGAAAAAATTATTTTACGACAAAGCAAAAGGTTATAGCGATTTTAAATAGATAAATGTTGAAATAGTCATAATTATTTAAACTTAATCGATAAAAATATTCATTTTTTAATATTTGTTAATTTATTTCAATTAATAACTATATTAATAATAGTAATCTACTAAATAGTCATAACTAACTTTGGATAACAAAACTACTAATATTATAAAAATATTATAATTATTATATTATAATAATATTAATTATTAGTAATATTATAAATATTAATGTAATAAATTAAATAATGACAACATTAATTAGTAGTTTAATAATAATAT
Organism: Durio zibethinus; assembly: GCF_047325235.1. Lineage (NCBI taxonomy): Eukaryota > Viridiplantae > Streptophyta > Magnoliopsida > Malvales > Malvaceae > Durio > Durio zibethinus. Next base: position 8,308,672 of record NC_143188.1, on the reverse strand, counting down.
AATAATACTAATTACAATTTATTATTAAACTGTTAATAATAAATAATCTTAATAACAAAAATTAATCAGTAAATATTTAAATGTTATTACTAAAATCAATAATAATTAAATAATTAATAAACAAATAAAATTAATATTATACTTTAATTATAAAACTTGTATAATAAACATTTAAATGACAAACAATATTAAATAATTATCATAATAAATTATTAATTAAATAATTAATTATTAATAAATTATTATAGTTATACTTATTATATACTTAATTTATTTTATTTAAATCATAAATAATTAGGAATAATTATTTAGAACTTTGATTTATACATAATTATTAAATATATATACAGATAAATTATACAATACTATTATTTTATCTAATGTAAATAAATTGATATCTAATAGTTAAATCAATTAGATTTAAATAAAATATTTAATTTATAATTAAATATATAGAATTATATATTATTATAATATATAAATTTTAATATATTCAATATATTCATTACTAATAATTGATAAATTATTAATTATTAAAATATATAATATTATATTTAAATGGTAATAACTTTATGAACTTATTTGGTAAGATGATTTATTTTTTAAATCTCTGACTGATTAATTTTCAGAATATTAATAAATTAGTATTTTTTAATTTTCGTATAAATTTCTATGAACCAAAAAATTTTTTTTATGACAAAACAAAAAGTAATAATGATTAGAAATAGATAATTGTTCAAATATTCCTAACTATTTGAAATAGTTTGGTAAACAAATTTATTAATATTAATAATAATATAATTTAATAAATAATTTATAATTCAATAATATTTTATTGAAATAATTTAATATAAAATATACTATTTTAAATTTATTATATTCTATATTAAATTTATAAATTAAATGAATTAACACATTTAATAACTAATTATAAACTTTCAATTTGAAATAATATTATAATCAATTAGGTTATAATATAATATTGAATTATTAATATTCATAATCAGTTACAATTATTAAACATTTAGTTAATAATTAATCAAATTAATAACAATTATTATATATATAATTTGTTTAAATTATTAAATTATATAATATTATATTATAATATAGTTCAATAATCTGACATAATTATTAATTATTAATATAATTTATAATAATATAAACTTTACTATATAAATTAGTTTTATTAATTTACAATTATTAAATAAATTCTAAATAGTAATAATTAATTGTTTATAATAATTATATAATAATAAATTATATTTAATTAATTAATATTAATTATTATTTAATAATAATTATAATTATACAAATTATTAAATATATTGTAATTAATAAATTAGTTAAATTTATTATATTTAATAATTAAATGATTATTATAGTAATTATAATTTAATATACTTATTAATTTATTCCATACAAGCTTATTCTGAATAAAATAATTAAATTTATTAATATTCCAAAATTTAATAAGTAAAAATTTAAAAAATAAAATTGATTTTTAAACATGTTCAAATGATCTGACTATTTCAACAATTATCTATATCAAATAGTTATGACCTTTTGTTTTGTGATGAACCAATTGTTTCTATCTATATAAGTTTATTCAAAATAAAATAATACTAATTTAATAATATTCCAACAATTAATAAGTAGAAGATTTAAAAAATAAATCTATTTATTGAGTAAGCTCAAATAGTTATAACTGTTTGAACGATTTTTTATTTCTAATAGTTATGATCGTTTGTTTTGTCATAAAACAATTGTTTCTATTCATACAAGTTTATTCAAAATAAAAATATACTGCTTTATTAATATTTTACAAATTAATAGGTAGGAGATTTAAAAAATAAATCTATTTACCGAACAAGTTCAAATAATTATGCCATTAGAACAATTATCTATTTCATATTGTTATGACCTTTTGTTTTGTCATAAAATAATTATTTCTATTCATACAAAATTATTCAAAATAAAATAATTTTGATTTATTAATATTTTAAAAATTAATAAGAGATTTAAAAACTAAATCTATTTACTAAACCAGTTCAAATAGTTATGACTATTTGAACAATTATCCATCTCAAATCATAATGATCTTTTTTTTGTCATACAACAATTGTTTCCTTTCATACAAGCTTATTCGGATTAAAATGATACTAATTTAATAATATTTTAAAAATTAATAAGAGATTTAAGATATAAATATTTTAGCCGAACTAGTTTAAATAGTTAAGACTATTAGAATAATTATTTATTTCAAATCATTCTATCTTTTTGTTTAGTTATAAAACAATTATTTCAGTTCGTACAAGCTTATTTGGAATAAAAATACTAATTTATTAACATTCAGAAAATTAAAGCAAGAGATTTAAAAAAATAAATCTGTTTACTGAACAATTTCAAATAGATATGACTATTTAAACAATTATCTGTTTAAAATTATTTTGACATTTTGTTTTGTCATAAAACAATTGTTTCAGTTAATAAAAACTTATCTAAAATAAAATAATACTACTTTATTAATATTTCAAAAATTATTAAGCAAGAGATTTAAAAACTAAAGTTGTTTTTCAAAGCAGTTCTAATAGTTATGACTATTTTAACAAATATTAATCTCAAATCGCTATGATTTTTGTTTTGTCATAAAACAATTATTTTTTATCATATAAGCTAATTCAAATAAAAATTAATAAGTAAGAGATTTAAAAAATAAATGTGTTTGCTTATCAGTTCAAATAGTTAAGATTATTAGATTAATTATCTATTTCAAATCGTTATAACCTTTTATTTAATCATAAAATAATTATTTCAATTCATACAAGCTTATTCAAAAGAAACTAATACTAATTTATTAACTTTTGAAAGATTAATAAGCAGGATATTTGAAAAACTAAATTTGTTTACTGAACAAGTTCAAATAGTTATGACTATTTTATAATAACTATTCATAATCTTTAATAGTATATATAGTTTTATTATTAAATTATATATTTTTAATTATAACGATAATTCATCTTAATAATAATTATAAATAATTTATAATATATTAGTTTACAATATCATTATTAAAATAATTATACTATTAACTAATATATAAAATAAATTATATAATTTTAATTATTATTAATGATATTATTAATTAAATTAATAAGGAATATATTTATATTAGTTAATAGTATAATGATATAAATATATAATTATTATAATATTATATATTATTGATTATTCACCACTATATATCTTAAATTATTATATATTATATATAAATATAATATAATCTCAAATCATTAATAATAATAATTATAAATTTATAATTATAATTTTTGTAAATTAATTATATTTTACAAATAATATTATAATAATTATATTTAATTATTTTAAATATTTAAATTTAAATTAATATTTATCTAAAATATTAATATACTAAATTTAGAATTATTTAGTATTGATTATTATAATAATATAATAATATTTAATTTTTGAAATATTAATAAATTAGTATTAATAATTAATAATTATTTTAGTATTAAATAAATGATTAATAATTTTTTTAATTAAATAATGATAATTAATAAATTAATTATTACACTATTTAAATAGTTAATTATTATTTATAAACAATAGTAACTAATTATAATTTATAATAACTATTTATAATATAATATCTTTAATAATTTTAATAATTATAAATTTATAATATATTATTTTATATTAAAAATAAATATAATTAAATTTTGTTATAATTAAAAGTCATAACTATTATTTTTTTAATTATTAACAATAATTAAATAATTAATTTAATTATAATATATAATAATATTAATAAATATTATATAATTATAACTATAAATGATACAATTAATATACTTTATTAATAATAATTAATATTAATTTTATTATAATTATTATATAATTAATATAATTATAATAGTATAGTAATAAATTATTATACTATTATGTTTATTTAAATAAACAAAGTAAATATTAAAATTATTTAAATAAATATATTTGTAACTAATTACAAAAGGTTATAGTGACTTGAAATATATAATTGTTTAAATAGTTGTAATTATTTGAACTAGTTCAGTAAATAGATAATCTCCTACTTATTAATTTTTGAAATATTAATAAACTAGTATTATTTTATTCTAATTAGGCTTGTATGATGAAAAGCAATTGCTTTATGACAAAATAAAAGTTCAAAATGATTTAAAATATATAATTGTTCAAATGGAGATAACTATTTAAATTGATTCGATAAAATGATTTATGTTTTAAATCTCTAACTTCTTAATTTTTGAAATATTAATAAAGTAATATTATTTTATTTTGGATAAGCTTTTATGAAATGAAATAATTGTTTTATGATAAAACAAAAGGTCATAACGATTTATTTTTTAATTCCTTGCTTATTAATTTTTTGAATGTTAATAAAATAGTATTATTTTATTTCAAATAAGCATGTATGAGCTGAACAATTATTTTATGACTAAACAAAAGGTCAGAATGATTTAAAATAGATAATTATTATAATAGTTTTAACTATTTGAATTGGTTCAACAAATACATTTATTTTTTAAATCTCTTACTTATTAATTTTTACAATATTATTAGTTTAGCAATATTTTATTCTGAATAAATTTGTATGGATAGAAACAATTGTTTTATGACAAAACAAAGCTCATACCAATTTGAGATAGATAATTATTCAAATAGTTATAACTATTTAAATTGGTCCGATGCACAGATATAGTTTTTAAATCTCTTATTAATTTTCAAAATATTAATAAATTAGTATTATTAAACCTTATACTAATTATAATAATTTAAAACAAACTTGTAAGATATGAAATAAGTATCTCCTACTTATTAATATTTTTTAAATATTAATAAATTAATATTATTTTATTCTGAAAAGGCTTGTATGATGAAAAACAATTGTTTTATGACAAAACAAAAGTTCATAATGATTTGAAATAGATAATTGTTTAAATGGCTATAATTATTTGAACTAATTCGATAAATTGATTTATGTTTTAAATCTCTAATTTATCAATTTTTATAATATTAATAAAGTAATATTAATTTATTTCAAATAAGCTTTTATGAACTGAAACAATTGTTTTATGATAAAATATAAGGTCATAATGATTTTAAATAGATAATTGTTCAAATAGTCAAAAATATTTGAACTTGTTCGGTAAATAGATTTTTTTTCTAATTTCTTACTTAATAATTTTATGAATGTTAATAAATTAGTATTATTTTATTTCGAATAAGCATGTATGAGTTGAAGCAAATATTTTATGACTAAATAAAAGGTCAAAATGATTTAAAATAGATAATTGTTCTAATAGTCTTAACTATTTGAACTGATTCAGCAAACACATTTATTTTTTAATTCCTTACTTATTAATCTTTAGAATATTATTAATTTAGCAATATTTTACTCTGAATAAGCTTGTTGAACATAAATTAAATGTTTTAGGACAAAACAAAAATCATAACTACTTGAATTGGTTCGGTAAAGAGATTTAGTTTTTAAATCTCTTATTAATTTTCAAAATAGTAATAAAATAGTATTATTTTATTTTGAATAATTTTGTATGAATAGGAACAATTGGTTTTGGAACATTAATTTTTAAATAAATTTACTTTTAAAATTTTTACTTATTAATTTTTGGAACATTAATAAATTTATATTATTCATTATTTATGAAGACTTAATAAATAATTTATAATATAAATATATATTATTATTTATATTTAATAATAGATATTTATTAAATAAGTAATAAATTAATATAATTATTCAAATTTATTGAATTATATAATAATAGTCTAATCAGTTAAATATGAACAATATATTATATTATAATAAAAATACAATATTATATAATATAATAATTAATCTTATTATAATAATAAGTTAAAATAATAATAATAATTTATTTATATTAATATGTTATTAAATATTAATTAAGTTATATAATTATTTCATATCTATATAATACTTTATATTATATAAATAAATATAAATAATTATAATGAATATTAATTTTTATTTGTAATAATATCAAAATTATATTAATATTTCTAAAATTAATAAGTAAAAGATTTAAATAATAAATTTGTTTATCAAGCAGTTAATAAAATTATTATAATATTAATTTCTATTTATAATAGAATATAATATTATTAATATATCTAATAGTATAATAATATTAACTTTATTGTAAAATAGTCTAGTTAAAATATATCCCTATTAAAATCACTTAGTACTATTATTTGAATAGTTTAAGTAAATATAATAATTTAAAATAATTTAAATAAATTAGGACATATAAGTGACAATTGTACAATTATTATTAAATTTATTATTAATCATTTGATTAATTTTAATTAAAATATTTATAATCTATTTATTATAAATATAATAATTTATTATTATTAATTCCATATTAATATTATAAATTATAATAAATTTAATTAAATTATATTATTATACGGGGATGGACATATTATAATTTTTTATAATAATTATATTATTAATATACATTATAATAATTTAAATAATAATAATATAAAATTAGTTATGACTATTAATATAATTAATTAATATTAATTAAATTAATAAATAAATAGTATAATATTAATCAAGTTAATATAATAATAATATAACAAAGATATTATAGTACAATTACTTGGAATAAAATAGTATAAATAGAACAAATTATTTGATGATAAAATAAAAAGGTTATAATGATTTGAAATAGATAATTATTCAAATGGTCAAAACTATTTGAAATGGTTTGGTAAGCAAATTTACTTTTAAAATCTCTTATTGATTAATTTTATAAATATTAATAAATTAGTATTATTTTATTTCAAACAAACTTATATTAACAAAAACAATTGTTTTATGACAAAATAAAAAGTAATAATGATTTGAAATAGATAATTGTGTAAATAGTTATAATTATTTGAATTGGTTACGTAAGTAGAATTATTTTCTAAATCTTTTATAAATTTTTGAAATATTAATAAATTAATTTTATTCTATTCCGAACAAGCTTCTATGAGCTTAAATAATTGTTTTATGACAAAACAAAAGGTTATAACAAGTTGAAATAAATAATTTTTCATAGTCTTAACTATTTGAACTAGTTTAAATAATATAAATTAATATTATTATTATAAATAATAATAGCTATAGCTATTTGCAATTGATAATTGTTCAAATAGTCATAACTATTTGAACTTATTCAGAAAATAAATTCATTTTTTAAATCTCTTACTTATTAATTTTTGGAATATTAATAAATTAGAGTTATGTTATTTTAAATAAGCTTGTATGAACAAAAACAATTGTTTTATGATAAAACAAAAGATCATAATGATTTGAAATAGATAATTGCTCAAACAGTCATAACTATTTGCATTGGTCTTGCCAATAGATTCATTTTTTAAATCTGTTACTGATTAATTTCCATAATATTAATAAATTAGTATTACTTTATTTCAAGACTAGATAAACAGAAACAATTGTTTTATGACAAAACAAATGGTCATAACAATTTGAAATAAATAATTGTTAAAATAGTTATAACTAAGTGAACTGGCTTAGTAAACAGATTTATTTTTAAATCTCTTACTTCTTAGTTTTCAAAATACTATTTCAAATAGATTGTAAATATATAATAACTATTAATTATTATTATATAATAATAAATTTCTAAATAGTTAAAAATTATTAATTAAATAATTATTATAATTTTAATATAATACTATTATATTATATATTATATATAATTATTATATAATTATAAGCTGTACAAGTTATTTAAGTCATAACTATTTAAAATATTATTAGTATTAAATTTAATTTTTTTATGACTATTTGAGCATAAATATAATTAAAATTCTATATTAAATTTTATTGATCAAGCCATATTGTTATATTACAAATAGATAATTATTTAAATAATAAATATTAATTATTTAATTTGATTATTACAGATTAATATCAAATCTATTTTATTTCTTAATAATTATTAAAAAATTAAAATTATTAATAAATAACTATATTTTAATAAAATAATAATATTCTCCATACCATCCTACTGTGAACAATACCTCATCCTGCATATATTAGCCAACCCCATTGCCATCTCATCCTTCAACATACTAGCCCGTTTATAGCCCCCAAGCTCCCATATACAACCTTAACATCCAACTTCATGTTATTACCAAAACATGAATAATTAATAATAATTTTAATATTGAATATAACGTAAAAAATAAATTTGTTTACCGAACCAGTTTAAATAGTTACGACTATTTATTCTATATTTTAAAATATATATTAAATATTTAGTATTTAGTAATAATTTGATCAATAAGTTTATAATCAAATTAAGTTAATAATAAGCTTTAAAATTTATATAATTAAATATAATAAGTAATAATTGATTATATGTATTACTGGAAGATTCATTATCAATTTTTTAAAGTAATCAAATATATAAAAGTAAACTATTAATTGTATATTATTGAAATATTATATAATAATATAACTAAGAATTTTATTTATATTAAATTATAATTATAATAGTTAGTTATTTTAATAACTAATACAAATTATTATTATAAATTATATAAATTATAATTATACATTAATATATTATATATAATTATTTTATAATATATTAGATATTCAATAACTTTTTAATAAATGTAAACTACTATTTAATTACAAATATTTGATTATTTATAATAATAAATAATAATTATTTAAATTAATATATTTATTAATATTTGAAAAATTAATAAGTAAAAATTTTAAAAATAAAATTTGTTTTCTGAACACGTTCAAATAGTTATGACTATTTGAACAATTATTTATTTCAAATCATTATGACCTTTTGTTTCATCATAAACCAATTGTTTTTATGCATAAAAGCATATTAAAAAAAAATACTAATTTGTTAAAATTCTAAAAATTAATAAGTAAAAGATTTAAAAAATAAATCTATTTTATTCACACAAGTTTATTCTAAATAAAATTATATTAATTTATTAATATTCTAAAAATTAAAAGTTGGATATTTAAAAAATAAAATTGTTTACCAAACAAGTTTAAATAGTCATATCCATTTGAACTATTATCTATTTCAAATAGTTATGATATTTTGTTTTGTCGTAAAACAATTGTTTTTATTTATACAAAATTATTCAAAATAAAATAATATTAATTTATTAATATTTGAAAAATTAATAGGAGATTTAAAAATAAAATTTGGTTACCAAACTAGTTCAAATAGTTATGACTATTTGAACAATTATCTATCTCTGTTCATATAAGCTTATTTAGAGTGAAATATTGATTCTTAATTATAATATAAAGATAGAGTATTAAAATAATCATAATTATTTTAATTATTGATTCAATAGACTATTCACATATACATTTTAATTATTATACTATTTGATTATTATAAAATTATTAACTAATTTAAATATATATTATTAGTATAGTATTATAGTTAAAAAAAAGCTTACCAAACAAATTCAAATGGTCATGACTATTTGAATAATTATCTGAATATATTTATAAATTATTATAAATTAATATAATAATTTAATCTATTCAAATAATTAATTTATTATAACTTATTAGTATATTATATTTAACTATAATTATAATTAAAGTAGTACTATAATACTAATTATTAATAATGATATTATTATTATACTTTAATAATAGATATAGTAATAATAATTAATATATTATCAAATTATAATTATTTAATTATTATATATAATAATAAGAACAATTTGAAATAAATAATTATTCTAATAGTCTTAACCATATGAATTTGTTCAGTAAACACATTGTTAACAATATTTAATATGTATTATAATATATATTATTACTATTTTAGTTAATAATTCAATTTAAACTGATTAAACTAAGAATTTATAATATACTTTATAAATATAAAGAATAAATATCTTTATTTATTTTTAATAACTATTTATAATCATAAATATAAACTATGATTTCCATATCATTATAATTATAGAACTAATTTATAAAATGTTAATAATTTTTAACTAATAAAATTATGAAACTATTATAATTATAGTTATGACTATAATAAATTCTTTAAGAGTTTATTAAATATTATTTTAATAATACTATTTTATTCAAATAATTAATTAGATTATATCATTATATAATTATTTGTACCATATTATGATTTGAATTTAATATTATTAAATACTATTAATAATTTAATATGATGAAACAAAGGTCATAACAATTTGAAATAGATAATTATTCAAATAGTTATGATTATTTGATCATGTTCTATAAATGTATTTATTTTTAAAATATTTTACTTATTAATTTATCAAAATATTAATAAATTAATATTATTTTAATCCGAATAAGCTTATATAAACGAAAATAATTGTTTTATGACAAAACAAAAAGTTATAATGATTTGAAATAAATAATTGTTCAATTATATAATTATTAATAATAATTTATTATATTACATTATCATTATTTATTAAAAATAACCGTTATATTTTTATAAAATTATATTAGAATAAATAATTTATTATTTTATATTTTATAATTATAATTTAATATAAAATAATATTAATTTACTATATTTATAATTATATATAATTATTAAATTATAATCTTATAATTATAATATATTAATAATAATGTGATGTTATTTAAATAATTATATAAATATAAACTAATAATAATACAATATTATAAATTGACTTAATTATCAATATGTTTATGATATAAATAGAAATAAATGTTATATATTAAATAAATTATAATAGTTTTAATATTTAATTTCAAATCATTGTTAATAAATTAAACATATTCCTAACTTATAGATAATTTATTTTTATTAATTATTAATATAATTAATATTAAGTTAATATTAAATTTTAAATTCTTATAAATTATTATATATTAAGTATGTTAATACTTATAATTAATATTATTATATTAATTTAGATTATATTTAATCTACTTTTTAATAATTAATTATAGTTATTTATAATTATTAAATTATCAAATAGTTAGTTTAAATAATAATTATAAATATATATAAATATATTAGATATTATAAATCTAATTTAGATTATATATAACTAAGTAATATTAAAATATATTATCTAATAATATTTATATAATATTATATTATTTAAGTAATAAATAATCAAGTATTAAAATTAATTATATTTATATTAAATATATTATAATTAAAATATTATAATTATATTTATTATAATGTAATAATATAAATTATAATATTAATAATTTGATATATAACTAAACTATTTTAATATATAAAAATATATTAAATATTATTATTATAATTTTAATAAATTATATCAATATTATCTATTTAATAAATCTATTTTATAGTTTTAATTATCAATTTTAAATAATTATTAAAATTAATAATTAAATTTGTATAATTCAAATATTGACAACTATTTGAATATTATTCTAATTTAAGTTTAAATTTGTTTAATTTAAACTTTAATTGATTTTAATTATTTTAATACCAATTTATCAATATTTTGAAAATTAATAATTAAAAGATTTAAAAAAATGAATTTGTTTACTGGATAAGTTTAAATAATTATATTTTATAAACTTTAATTAATTAATTAAAATATTTATAAATATAATAGAACATACATATTATTAATAATAAGTTAATCATAATATTATTCAATATTATTTTATTGATATATTAGTGTTTATTAATTATTCTAATAATTAAGTATATTATTATTTAATCTATTTTATAATTAAGTTATAATTAATTAAATATGATTATATTGGAAATATTAATAATAATTAAAATTATTACTATTAGTTATATCTTGACTATTATTTATTATTATAATTAATATTACTATTTAAACTAACTAAGAATTTATAATTAAATTATTAATTATATATTATTTATAATTACAATGAGTTCATCAATAATAGTTATATATATTAAATATAATATAATTTAGTTATGTTAATATGTTATTAATAATTATTTATTATATAATTAAATCACATTTATTATATAATAACTATAATTTATAACAATAATTAATAATTTATATATTATTTAAAATTAATTTATATAAATAATTAAATAGTATATAATAATATTATTTAATTATTTATTATTAATAGAATTAATAAAATATTTAATATAACATTATCAATATTAAGTTATAATAACAAAATTGTATTATATATAATATAATTATTATATATAATAATTCTAATTATATGCAAAAATAATCAAATAGTTAATAATCAATTTATTAAGTTATAAATAAGTTTAATTATTATTAATTAATTATATTTATAGTATATAATATTTATATATTAAAGCTTATTATTTATTATAACTTTAAATTTATATTATTAAATATTATATAACAATTTATTAATTACTACTATAATTGATAAATAAATAATTTTACTTATTTTTAAATGATTAAATAATTATTTTAAATGAATATTTTTAAATAATTTTACTTATTTTTAACTAATTATTATATTTTTACTTATTTTTAAATGATTAAATAAACAAATTTATTTTTAAAATTTTTTACTTATTCATTTAGGATTTAATTATTAATATTAATTTAAATTATATAAATAATAATAAATTATTATTAATAATTTAATATATATAATCTAATTATATATATTAATCATTATAATAATTATTATAATTAATTATAATTGCGAAATTATATTAAACATTATAACAATGGAATTCAATAAATATATTATAATTTATAATTATCTAAACTTATTAGATTTATAATAACTTAATTATAATTATAAATATAAATTATCATGTTAATATTTAATAATTTATAAATTATGTGTTAATTTTCAAATATTATAGTTAATTTAATAATATAAAAAAACTTATAATATTTACTATTATATTATTATAAATTAATAATAGTTTATAATATTTTTGTGTAAAATATAATTAAAAAATTTTAAGTCAATGTCTTTTATCATTAATAATTAAACTTTTATGAACTAAAATAATTATTTTATGACAAAACAAATGGGCAATATTGATAATTGTTCTTATCAATTATATTATCCAGTAGCATAATAATAATTTTTATTATATCTATTAAACAATAGAAAGCCCCCATATATATTAATTACTAATTATTAATTTTATTATATATTTTTTATTATGATATATAGTTATTAATTATTAAATAAATTTATAATTAATAAATAGATAAATCATTTTAATAATTTAATATTAAAATTAAAATTATTATAATTTCATATAATTATTCATATTAAATAGTTATGATTTAATCAATAATATTTATTTATTTATTTAAATAAATTAATAATTAAAATAAATAATTATTATGATTCATACATAATTATAATATAATTAATAGACTAAATTATACAATTAAATCGTAAGAATTATTAATTGTAAATTAACTATTAATTTATACTAGTTATAATATAATTTATAAAGATAAATAAATTATATAATTAACTAAATTTAATAGATAATTAAATAAATTTAATCTAATATAAATATCCTTATTTAATTAAATAAAACTCCACTAAATTATTTTACACTGTAAAATAATCAATTAGAACATAATAATACTAAATTATTATTATTAAATATTAATTTTACTAGTTATATTTAATACTATAATATATATTTAGTAATAATATAAATTAATAAATTTATTATTATATTAGTAATGCTAATTTAATATAATAAAAATATATTATTTTAATATATATTATTTTAAACAAATAATAAAACTATTTAATATTAAAATAAATATAAATTATATTAATAACTTGATACAATAAATATTAATAATTAAGATAATTATTATATTATAATTATTACAATATATTTAATTATATATTATAAAATATTTAAATATTTATTAGTTTTAATAATGTAGATAATTATTATTCATAATTTTATAAGATTTAGTAATATTTAATTAACAATATAAATTAAATAATAAAAATAAATTTGAATAATTAATGATTATTAAATTGAATAGTTAATTCAAAATATGACTATTATTAATATTTATACTAATAAAATAATTATATTAAAATAATATTCAATTAATTAATATTTAAATTTATTAATTAATAAATTATTATAATAATTCTTAATTTTTAATATTACTATTAATTATAATACATAATTATTAGTATCATTATAAAATTGAATAATTATCTAATTTATTAATATAATAATATATTATAGTTATATTAAATTATAGCAATATTAAAATTATATAATTAAATATTAGATAAACTTATTTATAGTACAAATATATTTATAATATATTATAGTTTATAATTTATAATTTATTCATATAATTATTATAAATATATTTGATAATAATTATAAATCTAAATAACTAATATTTATATGTTATAATATTACTTATAAATATCTATTATAACTATTTATTATAATTATTTTTAAATAAATAATTCTTTAAGTATAAGTAAACTATTTATTATAATAAATTTATTATAAATAATAAAAGCTTATTATAAATTATCCAATTTAATATTAAGTTATTACTTAATTATTAATTCATTATATTATAATATAATATTTGGTGCAAGCCTCATCTATTGATATATAAAATAACAATATATATTATAAATATTTCAAATTGTTATGATCTTTTGTTTTATTATAAAATAATTGTTTCTATTCATACAAGTTTATTTGGAATAAAATAATACTAATATATTAACATTCTAAAAATTAATAAGTTGAAGATTTAAAAAATTAATTAGTTTACCGAACCAATTCAAATAGTCATGTCCATTTAAATTATTATCTATTTCAAATTGTTATGACATTTTATTTTGTTGTAAAATAATTGTTTCTTATCGATCAAGTTAAAATAGTTACGACTATCTAAACAATTATCTATTTCAAAATATTATGACATTTTGTTTTGTCATAAAATAATTGGTTCTGTTCATGTAAGCTTATTTGGAATAAAATAATATAAATTTATTAATATTCCAAAAATCAATAAGTAAAATGTTAGAAAATAAAGCTATTTTGTTAAATTAATTTAAAATGATAATTTTAAAATTATAATATTTTTGTTAAAATTATTACTTTTATATAATATAGTTATTATATATAGTAATAATTAATTGTTCTAATTAATATTTAAATTAATTAAATTATTAAAACTAATCATTATTATTTAATAGCTTATAATTTTATTAAGAAAATTATTTGTTCAAAATGCTTATTTATTAAACCCAATTATTGGATAATAATTATATATTTTATTAATTAAACCATAATTATTAGATAAATTATATTATGATTAAGCTTGTATGATAATAAAATAATGATATTAATATGAATTATTGATTTTAATTTAATATAACTAATAAATAAATAATTATATTTATTAATTTTCAAAATATTTAACAAATATTTTAATAATTATTATTAAATATATTTTTACTAGTTATGTTTAATACTATAATATATATTAATTTTAAATATTAAATCTAATTTATTTATATAATTAAAAATTTTACTTATTAATTTAAAATTAAAATAATTGTTATAATTAAATAGTAATCTAATTTATAATAATATAATAATAATATTATATAAGTAATTATATATATTATAAACTATATTTAATAATTGACCTATGAATAAAATATAATTTAATTATTTATAAATATAATTATTAATTTATTTATAGTAATTATAAATTACTTATTAAATTTATAAACAAATATTATTTATATAATGTAATCAGATTATTGATTCGAAGAACATATTTATTTTTTAATTTTTTTACTTATTAATTTAGAAAATATTAATAAATTAGTATTATTTTATTCTATCTAAGCTTGTATTAACTAAAACAATTATTTTATAACAAATCAAAAGGTTATAACGATTCTAAATAGTAATAATTTTTATACTAATTTATTAATATTTATTATTATTAATATTAAAATAAATATTTCAAATATATTGAGTCATTGATTTAGATAATTATTACTGTTTAGAATTGTAATTAAGTATCATAATAAATTATTAATTAAAATATCAAATTAAATTATATTTGATCGATTTATAATTGATAAATATAATTATTACCAGTTCATATTAATTTATTTTATTTTGAATAAGATTATTATAAGGAAATATTATTCAAAATAACAAACTAATAGTAGATCTATTTGAATTAAATTTATATATTTATTATATATAATTATAATATATAATAAATATAATAGTAATTAATAATTGTATAGATTTAGTAATTAGTAAAATAATAATATAATATTAATTAAACTAATAAAATATTTATAATAATTATTTAACATTAATTATTATTATTTAATTATCAATTTATTAAAATATAATATTATATAAAATAATTTAATATAATATTATTAAATATTATAAGTTTTAAATTAATAGTTAAATGATATTGATATTTATATATATAAATATATAAATTAGACTTATATTATAGAATTATCAAAGTATATTAATAAAGTAATAAATTATTTTATTATTTATGATACATAAATAATATACTAATTTTTTTAAATTTATACTATTATTAATTAATTTATAATTGTATTTTTGTATATAATTATATAATTTAATAATCAAATTAAAACAATTATAAATTTGGTTTAATAATTTATATAATAGTTATATAATATTTTAATATTTAATTAAAATATATACTATTAATAAGAATGATTTAATTAATATTTCAAATTACTTATAGTTATATTTATTATTAAGCTTATGGCTTAATTCTTTTATATTATTTAAAAAGAATTAAAGATAATTTTAATTATTAATTTATTAAATATAAATTCTTATTATATATATTTTTAATTAATTATAAATAATTATAAATAGTTAAATAAATAATAATTCTTATGATTTAAATATATAATTTAAATTATATAATTTATTAAATTATTAACTATAAATATTATTTAGTTATAATCTATATAGTTAATCTATACAATTAAAATTTAAAAAAAAATTTTAAATAATTTTCTTTATATAAATAAATTAGATTTAATATTTAAAATTAATATATATTATAGTATTAAATATAACTACTAAAAATATATTTAATAATAGTTATTAAATATATTTAATTAAATATTTATATTTTAATTAATTAAATAAAATTTAAATATTTATTATATTTATGAATTATTTTAAATTTAAATTAAACAAATTTATCCTTAATAATTTAGTAATTATTATTTAAGTTTAATATTAATAAAAATTAAATTTAGTATTTAAGATAACTATATTATTATCTTAGTTATTATTAATTATAACATAATAATTATATTTATTTGTATTAATAATTATTATTAATAATAACTTTAATTTTACATATATATTTCTATTTTATTTTATTATACTATAATGATTGTTAATAAATATTTATAATATATATCGTATAATTTAAATAAAAGAAATAAAAGAAATAAAAATAATTAATTAAATTATACACGTCATATTACAAATATATTTCTATTAATATATGTTATTTTTATTAAATAGAAAATTAAAATAATAGATTAAAATAATTACAATTAAATATTTATATTTATAATTTAATTCTTTAAAGTATTAATTGTTAATTATTAATTTTCTATTTAATTATATAAATTGATAATTAAAATTAATATTTAAAATTTAATTAATAATTAAATAATAATACTAATTTATTAGCTTTTGTTTAGTCATCAAATACTTGTTTCATATCTTACAAGTTTGTTTTAAATAATTATTATTTATTTAACCAATACCTAAAAGTCAATAATATTTAAACTTATTAATATAATTCAATCAAAATAATAATAAAGAGTTTGTTATTTAATAACAATTGTAATTTATTTGAATAATTATACCTAATATTGATATTATTACTAGCAATGATTTTAAATAGATAATTATTGAAATAGTCATAACTATTTAAACTTGTTCGGTAAATAGATTTATTTTTTCAAATCTCATGCTTATTAATTTTTTGAATGTCAATAAATTATGACCCTTATCTTATAAATTGAATATTTTGAAATAGTTAGAGATTTAAATAATAAATATATTTACCAAACAAGTTTAAATAGTTTAAATTATTAAATCTTATTATTTAAATAATTATTAATTTAAAAGATAATTATATTCCTTATAGTCTTAACTATTTAAACTTGAATTAGAATAATATTCAAATAGTTGTTTGTTCAACTTATTAATTTTAATAAGTTTATTATTTTAAACTTATTTAAATTATTCAATAATTTAAATAAGTTTTGTAAAACAATTATAAAACTTAACTTATATTAAAATAATTAATAAATTATATCAATATTATCTATTTAATAAATTAAATAATAAACTTATTTGAACAATTATCTAATTAATATTAAAATATTAAAAATTATCTATTGTAGTTTTAATAATTTAATTATTACCATAAAATTAATAAAAAAATAATAATAAATAATATTTAAATAGGCCTTTTATTATCTAATTAATAAAATATATAATATTTTATATTATCTTTAATATTCAATTATATTCTAACTATATAATTATCTATAATTGTAAGTAAGAGATAATATTTGAAAGATAATATATTAATTAGATTTATTAGACTAATAAATAATTTAATATAAACCATATTAAATTAATAAATTAATTTATTATTTAATAATATTAAAATTAAAATCCTTATAATAATTTAGTTAAATAAATAATAATTATTTAAAACAAACTTGTGAGATATGAAACAAGTATTTAAACTTATATTAATACTAAATTTATATATATAATTATAATTAATGTAGATTGTTCATTATAAGTTTAAATAACAAATAATTACAATATTTAATTAATTTATTATAAACTATTAGTTTATTTGCAATATTATATAAATAGATTATAATTATTAAATTATTAGTATGATTAATAATATTAATTATAATTATTATTTAGATAAATTATATAATAACTTAATAATATTAATTATAACTAATATACATTATCAGTATAATATTTAAGTTCATAAAAACTTATCTGAAATAAAATAATACTACTTTATTAATATTTTAAAAATTAATAAGCAAGAGATTTAAAAACTAAAGCTATTTTCCAAATCAATTCAATTAGTTATGACTATTTGAACATATATCAATCTCAAATCATAATGATCTTTGTTTTGTCATAAAACAATGGTTTCAATCATACAAGCTTATTCGAATAAAAATAATACTAATTTAATAGTATTTCAAAAATTAATAAGTAAGTGATTTAAAAAATAAATGTGTTTGCCAAATTAGTTCAAATAGTTAAGACTATTATAATAATTATCTATTTCAAATCATTCTAACCTTTTGTTTAGAAATATTATATTTAATGGTTTTATTTATTTATTTAACAATTAATAAAATAATAATTAATTTATAAACATTAATTAAATATAAATTATATTAATTTATTATTATTAAATTAAATTAATCTTATTAATTTTAATAATAACAATAAATACATATTGATAATTTGTTAATTAATCATATTATTGTTAATATTATTATAAAATTTTAATTATAACAATTTGAAACAATTAATAATTTAATATATATATTATTGTATATTATAAATTATTGTTTGAGATTAATTATTAGTACTAATAATATTTGATTACTAATTAATATTAACTACTCAAATTCATTATAAAACTTTAATGAATCATATATTATATTATTAAAGATTGTAGTATGAATAATTAACTTAATATAATTAATCTAATTTGTATAAAAAATTATACTAATTATTTAAAATATATCCATTTTAAAAATAATTTAAATATTTTTAAATAGTTAATATAATAATTAACTATATTGATTAATTTATAAATTATACAATTGTTAAATTATTTTATAATTATTAATATAAATATTAAATATTAAATATATTAATATAATTTGGTTGATTTCCTTCTTTTCTTCTTACTTAGGTTAGCCAAACCTTGGATTAGATTTCAACAACAGGCATTTGAAAGCCAGTAAAAGGCTGAGAACGATCAATCACTTATTTTTCCCTTTATAAGGTTGACAATTATAATATTTAATTGTTTAATTTATTATAATAGATATTTTAAATAATTTAATATTAATAATTATTTATTTATGATAAATACATTATAATGTATTTAACTTATAATAAGCAATAATTTTGAAATAAGTATATTATAATTATAGTTATTTGAAATTATAACCTAATTAATTTATTAAATTAATATTATTAAGATATATTAATAATATATAAAATTAATATATAATTGTAAACTAAATTAAATAATCATAATTTATATTTTAATAATCTTATATTAAACTTATAAACTTAATATTATAATTAATTTACTAATCTGATTAACATTACTACTTTTGATTAAAGTATTATCAATAATATAATCAAAATTGATTTAATATTAAATTAATCAATTAATATACTAATTTTATAATTAATTATATAAATAAGTTTATATTATTAAATTAGTATTAATAATTAAAATTAATCACCTCGTTTAATGTGATAATAAATAATTTATAATATAATAATAAAAAATAAATAATTATTAATATTTTAATAAATTAGTTAATTTACAAATCAAAATTCAAATTTGATTTAAATTATAAATATTAATTATTAATGTTTTATATTATTATTTAAATTAACATTATAATAATATAATATTATAATTTATAATAATTAATATTAATTATAAGTATTAAATTTTTAATGGCATTCTCCATAACTATAATAATTATAATTGGTTTGGATCATTATAATTTTTCAATGTTTAAAAATAGTATTAAAAATAGTCATTTTTTAAATAATGACTACAATGTAATTATTATTTTAAAATTTTAATTATTATTTATATCTAATAATATTTCACATATTATATTAATAAATGCTAATTTATTAACATTTGAAATAAAATTATTATCTACTAATTATTAATTACAATATTAATTTTAAGTTAAATTAAAATTAAAATTATT
Organism: Durio zibethinus; assembly: GCF_047325235.1. Taxonomy (NCBI): domain Eukaryota; kingdom Viridiplantae; phylum Streptophyta; class Magnoliopsida; order Malvales; family Malvaceae; genus Durio; species Durio zibethinus. Next base: position 8,287,461 of record NC_143188.1, on the reverse strand, counting down.
ATATTTGTATAACAAGTATATTATTATACAAATAATAACTATATTGCTCTTGTTATAATTTCTACTTATAATAAATAGTAGTTTATTAATTTGTTAATTATTATAGTTTTATAACATTATTAAATTAAAATAATAATATTTATCAATTTTATTTTTCATTTAATTTATTAGTATTATAAATATTTAATACTTATAAATTAAGTTCCATATACTGAATGCATGACAGCTCAATTAAAAAACTTTTTGAGTTTAAATTACAAAAGGTACAATTCAAATTTATTAACAAATTATTAATTTAGTACGATTTGAAAAAATTAAATGTTCAAATTGTTATAACTAATTAAACTAGTATGGTAAATAGATTTATTTATTAAATCTCTCATTAATTTTTGAAATATTAATAAATTAATATTATTTTATTTTGAACAGACTTATACGAACAAAAACATTTGTTTTACGATAAAATAAAAGGTCATAACGATTTGAAATAGATAATTATTCATATAGTAAATAATTTTATATTATTAATTTAAATAATAATTATAAATAGTATTAAATATTATATTTATTATAATTATATTATAATAAAGTTTATACATTAATAAACTTAAGTATTATTTATTCGATATTTTATAATATAGAAATTAAATTATAGTATCTTCTTTGATACTACTAATTATTTAATAAATTATTAATATTATAATATATATCTTATAATAGATATATATTGTGATTAATATATTATAATTATTTATTTATAATTTTAAATTAAAAATATATTTATATTTTAATATTTAATTATAACTTTATTAACATAATATAAATTATGGAATATTAAATTTATTTATTTAATAAATAAATTATTAAATTTAATAATTCAATTATTACTACAAATTGTAATAATTATAGAAATATTAATTATTATAGTAGTCTTAACTATTTGAACTAATTTGGCAAACACATTTATTTTTTAAATCACTTATTAATTTTTGAAATACTATTAAATTAGTATTATTTTTATCCGAATAAGCTTGTATGATTAGAAACAATTGTTTTATGACAAAACAAAGATTATTATGATTTGAGATTGATATTTGTTCAAATAGTCATAACTAATTGAATTGAGTTGGAAAAAAGCTTTAGTTTTTAAATCTCTTGCTTATTAATTTTTGAAATATTAATAAAGTAGTATTATTTTATTTCAGATAAATTTTTATGAACTTAAATATTATACTGATAATGTATATTAGTTATAATTAATATTATTAAGTTATTATATAATTTATCTAAATAATAATTATAATTAATATTATTAATCATACTAGTAATTTAATAATTATAATCTATTTACATCAAAATTGCAAATAAACTAATAGTTTATAATAAATTAATTAACTATTGTAATTATTTGTTATTTAAACTTATAATGAGCAATCTATATTAATTATAATTATATATATTTAGTATTAATATAAGTTTAAATACTTGTTTCATATCTTACAAGTTTGTTTTAAATAATTATTATTTATTTAACTAAATTGTTATAAGGATTTTAATTTTAATTTAAGTATTAATTTATTTTTAATATTATAATTTTTATATTAGTAATATTTAATTACTAATTTTATAATTAAATAGTTATTTATTATGTAATTAATAATTATAATTAAATAAGTAACTAATTACACATTTATTACTTTTATGTAAATATTAATAATAAGTAAATTAATTAAGTTGAAGTTTTGATTATATAAACTTCAATACCTGGCACCAAGACCCCCATCTTCGGCTGAAAAAATGTAGAATTCCCAAGCTCTATAGTTGCGGCTGCCATATAAAAATCCATGCTCCACTCTCCTTCCATCCTTTACAATGAGCCACACAACACCATCTTTTCATCCTTGTACACCCGAATTCAAACCCTCATGTGACGCGAACACTTTCGATGCTTAAATAAGTGACCTCTGATGATTCTCAGTTGAGACAGTCATGGCAGAGGGTAAGGGAAGTGGAATCAGAGGCTGGGACATGAGATCCATTGATTTTGAGCGAGACACTGATTTCACGGCAGATGTGGTCATTAATTTAAATTGTTACAAAATTATTAATTATTTGATATTAATTATATTTAATTATTATATAATTTATAATATAATAATAATATTATAATTAATAATACAATTTAAACTACTATAATTATATAATAAATATTATTAATGAATGTAATAAATTATGACCTTTTATTAATTATAATATGTTAAATTTTAATATATGATATATTATATAATTGTTTAAATAGTCATAATTATTTGAATTAGTTCAGTAAACAGATAATCTCCTACTTATTAATTTTTGAAATATTAATAACTAGTATTATTTTATTCTAATTAGGCTTGTATGATGAAAAACAATTGTTTTATGACAAAACAAAAGTTCAAAATGATTTGAAATATATAATTGTTCAAATGGCCATAAGTATTTGAATTGATTCAATAAAATTATTTATGTTTTAAATCTCCAACTTCTTAATTTTTGAAATATTAATAAAGTAATATTATTTTATTTTGGATAAGCTTTTATGAAATGAAGCAATTGTTTTATGATAAAACAAAAGGTCATAACAATTTTAAAATGATAATTGTTTAAATAGTCATAACTATTTAAAATTATTTGGTAAATAGATTTATTTTTTAATTCCTTGCTTATTAATTTTTTGAATGTTAATAAAAGAGTATTATTTTATTTCAAATAAGCATGTATGAACTAAACAATTATTTTATGACTAAACAAAAGATTAGAATGATTTGAAATAGATAATTATTATAATAGTCTTAACTATTTGAACTAGTTCAACAAATACATTTATTTTTTAAATCTCTTACTTATTAATTTTTAGAATATTATTAGTTTAGCAATATTTTACTCCAAATAAGTTTGTATGGACATAAACAATTGTTTTATGAAAAAAAAAAAGCTCATACCAATTTGAGATAGATAATTATTCAAATAGTCGTAACTATTTAAATTGGTCTGATAAACAGATATAGTTTTTAAATCTCTTATTAATTTTTAAAATATTAATAAATTAGTATTATTTTATTTTGAACAATTTTGTATGAATAGAAACAATTGTTTTGTTACAAAACAAAGGATCATAATGATTTGAAATAAATAATTATTTAAATAGTCATAATTATTTGAACTCACTCAGTAAACAATTTTATTTTTTAAATATTTTACTTATTAATTTTTGCAATTTTAATAAATTAGTATTATTTTATTTTGAATAAGCTTTTATGAATAGAAACAATTGGTTTATGACAAAACAAAAGGTCATAGATTTGAAATAGATAATTGTTCCAATGGTCATAATTATTTTGAACATGTTCAAAAAACAAATTTATTATATATATTTTTACTTATTAATCTTTGGAATTTAGTAAATTTATATTATTTTATTTGAAATAAACTTGTATGAAAAGAAACAATTGTTTTATAGCAAAACAAAAGGTCATAACAATTTGAAATAGATAATTGTTTAAATCTCCTACTTACTAATAAAAAATTTATGAAATATCAATAAATTTATTATTAATATTATTGTTTACATTAATTATAGTTTATTAATTTTATTAATAATTCAATTAATATTACGTATATAAAATTAGTTATGACTATTTAATAACAATCTGTAATATTAAATATTAATAGATATAATAATAGTTAATAAATTAAATATAATAGTTAAATTCTAATAATTAATAAGTAAATGTTTATCATTATAATATATTTAATTTATTTAATTATATAATATTATTTTATATTAAATATTTAAATTAAATATTTATTATAATATAATAAATATTATATAGTTATATTATTAATTTAATTATATAATAATATTAATTTTATTAAACAATTGAATAATATTTATGTATAATTTATCAAACTAATATTTAGATAATTAATAATATTAATTAATTAATATTCTATTATATTAAATAATTAATAAGAATTTATTTAATATATTGTTAAAGATTTAAATAATTAATACTAAATTAGTACAATTATTCGAAATTGCTAATTTCAGTAATAATATTTAAATTATAAATATTAATACAAATAATTATATTTGTATAATTATAAAATTTTCCTATGACTCTTAATAATTTTTGGAACATTTAGGATATTTAATTATATAATTAATACTAAACAACATTTAGTATTAGAATTTTAATTAAATTTATTAATACATTTGCATAGCTAATAACATAAAACAACAAAATTCACACCTAATAACTTTGATCTAATTGCTAGTGATATAATAAGAGTTTTACGAGCCCTCATAAAAATCCTAACCCACTATCGTCCATATAAGTTAAGCAAAAACTTTGTTATTAAAATAATATATTTATTTAATATTTATACATTAATATAATTATTTGATAAAATACTAAATTCATAATAATACTCTATAATAAATTTTTTAAATATATTTAAAACTAATTTTAAAATAGAGATTATTATAACTTAATAATATTATTATTAATTAGTAGTTTAATTAAATAGTTTAATAAATATTTTATGAGTAACAATATTTATTAATAAATAACTTATGTAATAATAATTTTAATCTTTATTTAAATTAATTTAAATAATAATATTATTTAATAATAATTTAAGTATAATATAATTAATAAAATTAAATTATATTAGATAATATTATTATCTATTTCTAATTTATAATTATAAAATTAATATAATATTCAAATAATATTATAATAATTATAATTATAATAACAATAGTTATTTGAATAATTAATATATCCTTAAATGTTTAACAAATATTACTAGTTTATATTCAATTTATTAATTTATAACGATTTAAAATAATTAATTATTTCATAAGACAATTGTTTCAGTTAATATAAGCTTAAATTGAGTAAATTTACTAAATTATTTAATATTATTTCATAAATTTAATATCAAATTAAGAATTATAATATAATCATTTTGTTATTAATTCTTGAAACAATTATAATTCTATATTAAATTATATTATAAACTAAGTACATATTAAATAATTATTATTCAATTCTATTAATTCTTAAATTATTATTATAATAATTTATAATAAACAATAATTTATATATAATCTAATAATAATTATTATTATATAATATTAATTACATTTTGTTTTGTCGTAAAACAATTGTTCTGTTCATGTAAAATTATTTAGAATAAAATATGTAATCTAATTAACACTAAATTTAATAATTAAATAATTAATTATTAAATCTTATAAATTTATTATAATTATAAATAAATTAAAATTTTATTATAAATTAAATTATAACATTATAACTAATTATTATTAAATTAAATTATTATAATCAAATATATAATATTTAATTATATGTAATTAAATTATTTTAATTTAAATAATCATTAATATGTATTAATTATTATATAATGAGTTATAATATATTATATCTAGATTATTTAATATAAATTTGTTAATAAACAAATGTCATATTTACATGTAGTATTTAATATTAATAATAACTCAATTTAATTGGACATTTTTTACTAAACAAAAATAAATTTAACATTAATATAGATTTAAAATAAAATATATAAATTATTGATAATAATTTAAATATTATGAATAAATATTATTGATTATAATTTTATAATCTAAATTTTATTATTTAATAATTTTTTAGTTTGAATTATAAAATAATTTATTTATTTCAATATATTCTTTAAATTAATTAATATTTATTTGATTATATTAACAAAATGTTAATTTAAATTATTAATATAATAATTGTCTTAATATTAATAAAATTATATTACTTTATTCAAAATAAGCTTGTACAAATAGAAAAAAATATTTTATGATAAAACAAAAGGTTATAGTGATTTCAAATAAATAATTGCTCAAATTGTCATAATTATTTAAACTTATTTGGTAAATAAATTCATTTTTTTAAATCTCTTAATTATTAAATTTCAAAATATTGATAAAATGGTATTATTTTATTTTGAATAAACTTATATGAACTAAAACAATTCTTTTACGACAAAACAAAAAGTCATAACAATTTGAAATAAATAACCATTCAAATAATCATGATTAATTGATCCAGTTTGATACACATATTTATTTTTTGAATTTTTTATTTATTAGTTGTCAAAATATTAATAAATTAGCACTATTTTAATTTGAATAAGCTTACTATAAATAAATAATTATATTATAATATTAATTATAAATAATTTTTTATAAAATATAATGTTAATAAATTTAATATTAATTGAACTATATTTAATTTTATATAATAAATAAAATTCAATTATAAATAAATATAAATATAAATTTATTATTATAATAATAATATTATTAATATATAAGTTTACTTATAATATAATTATAGTATTATAATTTTATTAATATTTAGAAAATTAATTAGTAAGAGATTTAAAAAGTAAATTTGTTTACCAAACCATTTCAAATAGTTTTGACTATTTGAATAATTATCTGAATATATTTATAAATTATCTATTTCAGTCGTTATGACTTTTTGTTTTGTAAACTATATAGATATAATAAATTTATATAATTATAAATTATATAAATTATTAATTTTAATATATAAAATATTAGCTTATTTAATTTATATTAAGATAAATCTAATAAATAATTGTTCAAATAGCCATAATTATTCAAACTTATTTGGTAAACATATTTATTTTTTTAATATAAAATATTATAATATTAATTAATAAATGTTATAATTATAATAAATAAGTATTATCTCAATTTGATAATATAATTATTGTAATAATTATTAATAATTAATAATTATATAATATAAATTTAATAAAAAGAATAAATATTATTACAAAAGATACTCATAAATTAATTATTAATTTTATATAAAAATAAATTATTTAAAATTAATATTAATTATTAATATACATTTGATTAATATTTATATATTAATAAATAAGCTATTTATTATATATGAATATAATATAAGTAGTGATGTTTATATTATTATATAATATTGTTTACTATTAATTATATAATTTTGAATATATTTAAACTTTAACATTATAATTAATTATAATTGATATCCTATAAGCTTTTTTAAATATAAATAAATAGTATTATTTATTAATTATCTTTTGTTAATTAATACAAATCTAATTTATTATTAGATTAAAGCATACTAATTATGACATAAATTTATAAATTATAATTCATTGGTAATAATATATGCTATAATTATTGTTAATAAAATAATATTTATTTGATATATATTATTATTAAATTAAAAAATTATAATATAATTTATAATGAATTAATTATTATACTAATAATAAATGTATATTATTAATAATATATAAATTATAACATAAAATTAATATATCTATTTTATTTAATTCTATAATTAAACTAAATAAAATATTAATTATTTTATATATCATTATAAATTAAAATTGTTAATTAAATCGTCAATGAATTATTAACTATTATTATCTTCTTTTGTATGTTATTTATTGGTAATAAATTATCAATAAATAATTGAATTATTATCATTTATTATCGTTATTAGTTATGACTATTTTATAAATATTTTAATTTTAACTTATTCTAATTGTTAATTTATATAATTGAATTATATAATTAATAATTAATATATTAATATACATTACTATTTACTTTTGGATTGCAGGACCAATGAAAGGTGAGAATGCAGACTTAATATAATTTATATAATATATTAATAGCTTAATATTAAAATATAATTAATTTATATAATATATAATATTAACTAATTATAATACTGAATATAACGTAAAAAATAAATTTGTTTATCGAACCAGTTTAAATAGTTACAATTATTTATTCTATATTTTAAAATATACATTAAATATTTAGTATTTAGTAATAATTTAATCACAATAATTTGATCAATAAGTATATAATCAAATTAAGTTAATAATAAGCTTTAAATTTTATATAATTAAATATAATAAGTAATAATTGATTATAAATATTACTGGAAGATTCATTATCAATTTTTTAAAGTAATCAAATATATAAAAGTAAACTATTAATTGTATATTATTGAAATATTATATAATAATATAACTAAGAATTTTATTTATATTAAATTATAATTATAATAGTTAATTATTTTAATAATTAAAACAAATTATTCTTGTAAATTATATAAATTATAATTATACATTAATATATTATATATAATTATGTTATAATATATTTAAATATTCAATAACTTTATTAATAAATATAAACTAATATTTAATTACAAATATTTGATTATTTGTAATAATAAATAATTATTATTTAAATTAATAAGTAAAAATTTTAAAAATAAATTTGTTTTCTAAACACGTCCAAATAGTTATGACTATTTGAACAATTATCTATTTCAAATCATTATCACTTTTTGTTTTGTCATAAGCCAATTGTTTTTGTGCATAAAAGCATATTCAAAATAAAATAATACTAATTTGTTAAATTTCTAAAAATTAATAAGTAAAAGATTTTAAAAATAAATCTATTTTATTCACACAAGTTTATTTTAAATAAAATTATATTAATTTATTAATATTCTAAAAATTAAAAGTTGGATATTTAAAAAATAAATATGTTTACCAAACAAGTTTAAATAGTCATATCCATTCAAACTATTATCTATTTCAAATTGTTATGATATTTTGTTTTGTTGTAAAACATATCTTTTGCTTATTAATTTTTTGAATGTTAATAATTAAAAATTTTAAATATTTAAATTAAAATATTTAATTTTTATTATTTAATTATAGATATTTATTAATAAATAAGCTATGAAATAATAATATAATTTATGAATTTTGTTAAATAATTATTAAAAATAATCATAAATATTTTAATTATTGATTCAATAGACTATTCATATATACATTTAATTATTATACTATTTGATTGCTATAAAATTATTAACTAATTTAATTGTAATAAATTTATTAAAATATACAATTATAATACTATTTATAATTCATTACACAATTTGTATTATTATAAATTAATATTATACCGAATTATAAATAAATAATTATTATTTTCTGAAACAATTGTTGTATGACAAAAAAGAATTTTTGTTAATTAAATTAATTATAAGCTAATAATAACTAATTATTATACTATTTAGTTATACTAATTATCTAATATATAATTAAGCTAATAAATTAGTTTTATAATATAACAAATAATATGAAATATTTTAATCAAAATAAAATAACACTAATTTATTAAATTATTTTGTTTAATTAAAACTATTATATTAAATTAAATATTAATTAATAAATTAACTAATATTAATTAATAACAATAATTAAAATATTTACATTTGCTTCTAATAATATTAATTATATTATATAATTAGTTAATATAATAACATTAAATAATATATAAATTAAATAATCATTTAAAATACAATATTGTATAATATAATAATTAATCTTATTATAATAATAAGTTAAATATAATAATAATAATTTATTTATATTAATATGTTATTAAATATTAATTAAATTATATAATTATTTCATATCTATATAATTGTTATAAATATTAATAACTAGTAATATTAACTAATAAGTTATTCATCAAACTAATTATAATTATAACTAATTATTAATTAAATATTTTAATTATATTATTAATAAATCATAATTATTATATTATATTTAATAATTTATAATATAAATTATAAATTAATTATAAAATATTAATTAATAATAATTAATTATTATCATAATATATTATATTATTCTAGTCATACTATAAATTGTTATAATTTATATCAAACTATAAATTATATAATATTATATTATAATAATAACTTGTATAGTATATATAATTAAATATAGTTCAATTACTATTAAATTTATTAACATTATATTTTATAAAAAAATATTGATAATTAATATTATAATATAATTATTTAATTAATATAATAATTACTTATTTATAAATAATATATAATTATATATATAGATTATATATATTATAGTAAATAAGATGGTTAGTTTTGTTTACTAAATGGTTCATTAATTAGTAAATGTATATATATAATTAGATAAAATATAGTCTTAACTAATAGTTTATTATAAAACAATTGTTTTAATTAATATATATATTAATTATATAATAAGTTAATATAAATTATTAACTTATTATAAATTAAGATTATTTTAAAAAAATAAATCTGTTTATATCATTAATTTATAGATAAAATTTAATACATTTATAATTAATAAATTATATAGTATAAATTAATTATTAAATTATAAATATTAAGTAATTAAATTTTATAATTTTTTTAAAATATTAATTACATATTACTAATAATATATTAATTGTTAAAAATTATTAGTAACTAATTATTATAATTAATTAGGTAGTGTTAATATATTATAAATTATTATCAATAATAATTAGTAATAATTAATTAAAAATTAAAAATTATATAATATTAAATCTAACTATAATATAATAAACCTATATATATAATTTTTAATATATAAATTAAACTAAATTTAATATTATTCATAATAATAAATATTTATTATATTTTAATTTAAAAATAAGTCCATTTCCCGAACGAACTCAAACAGTTAAGACAATATGAATAATTATCTATTTCAAATTGTACTATTTCAGCTTATACAAGCTTATTCAGAATAAAATAAAACTAATTTATTAATATTTCAAAATTTTATAGGTAAGAGATTTAAAAAATAATTTTATTCACTGAACCAATTTAAATAATTATAACTATTTGAAAAATATATATTTCAAATTGTTATTACTTTTTGTTTTGTCATAAAATAATTGCTTTTGTTTGTATAAGTCTGCTTGAAATAAAATAATACTAATTTATTAACATTTGAAATAAACTTTATGCTTATTTCAATTTAAAAAAAAGAATGCCTTGTTAATAAATTCATAATTATTAATTATGGCTGTACCCATAATTAATGTATTTGACATAATTATTCCAATTTTTGAATAATTGTTAACCTAGTAAGAGATTTAAATCTGAGTTCAACTATTAATTTGACAGATAAATAATTGTTTTAATTTTATATATTATTATTAACTTGTATTATAATTTGATTATAATTTAATTAATATTAACTAATAATTTTTTAATTAATAATTATAATTATAATTAATAAGTATAATTAATAAATACAATCAAAATTTAACTATTTAAATTACTATTGATTAAACCTAATTATAAAATATTTTATATAGTTATTATTATTAATTCTTTAATAATTTAAGTTATAATTTTTAAAATAATTAATAAAATAATTATAATTTATATAACTAATACTTATAATATGATTATAAAATAATTTTTACTATAATTAGATTATAATTATGAATATTAGATTAATTATATTAAGTTAATTATTAATTATAAATTAATAGATAAAATCCTCTAATTTTATAATAATTAATTAAATATTAACAATTATTTTATTTTGATCACTATTAATATTTAAAGTTTATAAAATTAATATGAATTAATATCTCTTACTTATTAATATTGTATAACAATATTAAAACATGTATTTAATTAAGTTTATCTTTAATTGTTATAATTATTTATTAGTAAATAATTTCTCATAAATATTAATAATTGACAAATAGATAAGACAAATTAGAATTATTTTATTTTGAAAAAGCTTGTATGAACTGAAATAATTATTTTATGACAAAACATCTTAATGATTTTAATATTAATAATATTAGTATATTATTATTATAATATTACTAAAATAAATTTAATATATTGATATATTAATTAAAATTATTAATTTTTTATAATAAATAGATTAGTTAATATATTCAATATATTCATATCATTATTAAAACAAGGATAATTAATATTTTATATTAAATATTTAAAATAATAATTGTATGATTTATTATAAATGTTATATTATAATATAACAAAGAATATATGTTTAAATTTTATTAGCAATTATGTTTCATAGTTATCAATTAGTTTCCTTGTACTAAACAATATTAATCAAATAAATATTAATTATTTAAATATTTTAATAATAAAATATTAATTAATATAATATTATAATATTTAATTATAATTATAATTATAATTAATAAATGTTTTAATAATTTATTCTTAAAATTAAATTAATTTAATAATAATTATATAAGTTAACAAATAATTTATTGGTATGTTAAATATTAGTTATTTAAAATATTATAAACATTAATAATATAATTGATAAATATTAATATATAATAATTAAAATCGTTGTGAACATTTAAACTAACAGCACTAATCTTATATAATAAATAAAAATATTAATTAAACAATCGATAATTAAATAATTAAAGATTTGTTAATAAAATATTATATTAATTTATTTAATTTTATTAATTATATTATACTTAAATTATTATTAAAATTAAATGTTCCAAAAATTAATAATATTTTATTATTATTATTTTTTATAATAATATTAAGAATAAAGTAATATTTAGTAAAAACTAAATATATTTTCTGAACACGTTAAAATAGTTATGACTTTTTGAACAATTATCTATTTCAAATAGTTATGACCCTTTGTTTTGTCATAAACCAATTGTTTCTATTCATACAAATGTATTCGAAATAAAATAATTCTAATTTCTTAATATTCCAAAAATTAATGAGTAAAAAATTTTAAAAATAAATCTGTTTATCGAGTTAGTTTAAATCGTCATGATTGTTTGAACAATTATTTATTTCAAATAGTTATGATCTTTTGTTTTGTCCTAAAACAATTGTTTCTATTCATACAAGTTTATTTGGAATAAAATAATACTAATTGATTAATACTCTAAAAATTAGTAGGTAGGAGATTTAAAAAATAAATATGTTCGTCGAACAAGTTTAAATAGTCATGTCCATTTGAACAATTATTTATTTTAAATTGTTATGACCTTTTTTATTTTGTCATAAAACAATTGTTTCTGTTAATGTAAAATTGTTCAGAATAAAATAATACTGATCTATTAATAGTTTGAAAATTAATAAAGACTAAATTTGTTTATTGAAATAGTTTAAATAGTTATGACTATTTGAATAATTATCTATATCAAATTGTTATGATTTTTATTTTGTCATAAAACAATTGTTTCTTTTCATACAAGCTTATTCATATTAAAATAATACTAATTTAATAATATTACAAAAACTAGTAAGTAAGAGATTTAAAAAAAAAGTGTGTTTACCAAACCAGTTCAAATAGTTAGGTTTTGTCATAAAACATATGTTTCTATTCATAAAAGTTTATTCGAAATAAAATAACCATACAAATTTAAATAGTCATGTCCATTTGAACTATTATCTATTTCAAATTATTATGACAATTCGTTTTGTCCTAAAACAATTGTTTCTATTCAAACAAGCTTATTCTGAATAAAATATTATAAATTTATTAATATTTCAAAAATTAATAAGTAAAAATTTAAAAAATAAATATGTTTTCTAAACATGTTCAAATAGTTATGACCCTTTGTTTTGTCATAAACCAATTGTTTTTGTTCATACAAGCATATTTGAAATAAAATAATACTAATTTATTAATATTTGAAAAATTAATAAGTAAAAAATTTTAAAAATAAATTTGTTTACTGAGCTAATTCAAATCGTTGTGATTGTTTGAACAATTTTTTATTTCAAATAGTTATGATCTTTTGTTTTGTCCTAAAACAATTATTTTTGTTCATACAAGTTTATTTGGAATAAAATAATACTAGTTGATTAAAACTTTGAAAGTTAGTAGCTAGGAGTTTTAAAAAATAAATCTATTTACTGAATAAGTCTAAATAGTCATGTCCATTTGAACAATTATCTAGTTAAAAAAGTTATGACCTTTTTTTTGTCATAAAACAATTGTTTCTGTTCATGCAAAATTATTCAGAATCAAATAATACTGATCTATTAATATTTTGAAAATTAATAAGAGATTTAAAAACTAAATTTATTTACTGAAACAGTTCAAATAGTTATGACTATTTGAACAATTATTTATATCAAATTGTTATGATCTTTATTTTGTCATAAAACAATTGTTTCTTTTCATATAAGCTTATTCATATTAAAATAATACTAATTTAATAATATTCCAAAAATTAGTAAGTAAGAGATTTAAAAAATAAATGTGTTCGCCAAACCAGTTCAAATAGTTAAAACTATTAGGATAATTATCTATTTCAGATCATTTTAACCTTTTGTTTAGTTACAAAACAATTATTTCAATTCATACAAGCTTATTTAGAATAAATTAATACTAATTTATTAACATTCAAAAAATTAATAAGCATGAGATTTAAAAAAATAAATCTGCTTATCGAATAAATTAAAATAGATTTGATTATTTAAACAATTATCTATTTAAAGTCATTATGACCTTTTGTTTTGTCATAAAACAATTGTTTCAATTTATAAAAACTTATCTAAAATGAAATAAAACTACTTTATTAATATTTTGAAAATTAATAAGCAAGATTTTTAAAAACTAAAATTGTTTTCCAAATTAGTTCAAATAATTATGGCTATTTGAATAAATATCAATCTTAAATTGTCTTTATCTTTGTTTTCTCATAAAATAATTATTTCTGATCATACAAGCTTATTTAGATAAAAATATTACTAATTTAATAATATTCCAAAATTAATAAGAGATTCAAAAAATAAATGTGTTTATCGAACCAGTTTAAATAATTAAGACTATTAGAATAATTACCAATTTCAAATCATTCTGACCTTTTCTTTAGTCATGTAATAATTGCTTCAGTTCATACAAGCTTATTTGGAAGAAAATAATACTAATTTATTAACATTCAAAAAATTAATAATCATGAGATTTAAAAAAATAAATATGTTTACCAAACAAGTTTGAATAATTATGGCTATTTGAACAATTATTTATTTAAAATAATGATGACCATTTGTTTTGTCATAAAACAATTGTTTTAGTTCATAAAAGTTTATCCAAAATAAAATAATACTACTTTAGTAATATTTCAAAAATTAATAAGTAACTAATTTAAAAGAATAAATCAGTTTACCCAATCAGTTCAAATAATTATAGCCATTTAAATAACTATCTATTTCAAATTGTTATTACCTTTTCTTTTGTCATAAAACAATTGTTTTTCAACATACAAGCTTATTTGAAATAAAATATACCAATTTAGTAATATTTTAAGAACTAATAAGACATTTAAAAAATAAATCAGTTTATTGAACTAGTTTAAATAGTTATGACTATTTGAATAATTTTCTATTTCAAATTGTTACAAGCTTTTGTTCTATCATAAAACAATTGTTTCTCTTCATACAAGCTTATTTGAAATAAAATAATAATAATAATAATAATTTAGCAATATTCTAAAAATGAATAACTAAGAGATTTAAAAAATAAATCCGTTTGTCAAACCCTTTCAAACAGTTAAGTCTATATGAACAATTATTTATTTCAAATTGTTATAACCTTTTATTTTATTATAAAATAATTATTTCAGCTCATACAAGCTAATTCGAAATAGAATGAAAGTAATTTATTAATATTTTAAAAATTTATAAGTAAGAGATTTAAAAAATAATTCTATTTACTGAACCAGTTCAAATAATTATAACTATTTAAACAATTATCTATTTCAAATCATTATTACTTTTTGTTTTGTCATAAAATAATACTAATTTATTAATATTTAAAAAATTAATCAATAAGAGATTTAAAAAGTAAATTTGGTTATCAAACCATTTTAAATAGTTTTGACTATTTTCAAAATTATCTATTTCGAATCGTTATAACTTTTTATTTTATCATCAAATAATTGGTTCTATTTATACTATTTTTTTGGAATAAAATAAAACTAATTTAATAATATTCTAAAACTTAATAACCAAGAAAATTAAAAAATAAATCTAATTATCGAACTAGTTGAAATAGTTAAGACTATAGGAATGATTATCTATTTCAAATCGTTATAACTTTTTCTTTTGTCGTAAAACAATTGTTTTGTTCGTGCAAGCTTATTTGGATTAAAATAATCCAATTTTATTAATCATTATTAAAATAACTAATAATAATTTATTAGATAATAAATATGTTATCCGAATATAATTTAATATAATTACTATTTTAATATACAATTAAATTTATAAATACTATATAAATTTATAATAATATTTATAAGTTATTGATTAATAATTTAATAATTATTAAATATTAAATTAATAATAATATTAATTTAATATAACATATAAATATATATAATAAAGTTAAATTTATAAATTATAAATATTTAAATAATTAATTATTATTTATTATTAAATAAATAGTTATAATTAAAATTTTATACTATTTATTTATAGCAATTAATAGGATAAATTAATTGTTTATATTAATATAAAGTAATAATATTTAATATAATAATTATTATATAATTAATTATATAATCTAAATAAGTTAAACAATAAAGTAATATTATAAGTGTAAATATAGCTTAAATCTAAATTATATTATTTATAATTATAAACATTCAAAAATAATAATATTAAACTTATACTAATAAATTGTATAAATATAATAGATATTTATGTAATTAAAATATATTATTATAATATTATTATAATATGTATAAATATAAAACCTAATTTATTAATGCATATATTTTAAATTTTAATGTATCAAAATTATAATTAATAATTATACAATATATCTTCTAATCTACACACTATTATTGTATATTATATAATTATTGTGATCAAATTATCTAATTGATAATGAATCTTCTAGAAATATATATAATTCTGATCAAATTATATATTTATATATATATAAATAATATATTATTTAGTTAATAAAATTTAATATATATTTAATTATATATTATTTAACTTTAATTTTATTATATATATAATAGTATAAATTATTTGTATATTATTAGATAAGTTTATATCTAAAAGTTTCTATTAATATAATTAATTATATAAATAATTATATAATCCAAAAGAATAATAATAATAATCAATTATTATTTAAAAATTAAATATTTATAAGTATTATTCTATCTTGTATTCCAAAAATTAATTATTAATTATATAAACAATTATATGATATTAAGTCTCATATCAGAATTAATTATATTATTAATTAAATTATAATTAAGATAACTATATTCACAATATTTTTTTAAATAAATCTCATATTATATGTTTAATATAAACAATATTAAATATATATTGTTTTAAATTAATCTTAAATAAATAATATTATTTAAATAGAATTATTGATAATTAATTTAATAGAAGCATTTTCAACAAACAAATGCCACTGACTTTAAATGTTTTGAGTTTGAGGGAGTTTTAAAAAAATTACATATACCATTATTAAAAATGACAAAATTATTTAGGGGACATTTGATTCCAATTTCTATTAAATAATTAATTTAAATAATAAATTACTTATAATTAATGATAATAACAATTTAAAAATTATATAATTATATTTATACGATTATTAAATAATTTATATAGTCAATTTATTATATATATTGATAAATTAATATTATTTTAATCCAAATAAACTTGTATGAACAGAAACAATTGTTTTAAGATAAAACAAAAAGTCATAACAATTCTGTTTGCAAAAATATTTCAAATAATTATGACTATTTAAATAATTATCTATTTCAAATCATTATTCTCTTTTGTTTTGTCACAGAAAAATGTTTTTATTCATATAAGTTTGTTTGAAATAAAATAATATTAATTTATTAATATTTCAAAAATTAATAAATAAGAGATTTAAAAAATAAATCTATTTGTCAAATCAATTCAATTATTTATAACTATTTGAACAATTATTATTTCAAATCCATTTGTTTTATCATAAAGCAATTGTTTCTGTTCATACAATCTTATTCGAAATAAAGTAATGCTAATTTATTAATATATTGATAATTAAAATAAACTTATAAGATTATAATTAAGTAATAATTATTAAATTTTTTATTATTTTATTATAAATTTAATAATATATAATTATTATATTTATATTTATATTATTTAAATATAATAATTAACTATCTAATATAGTCATAATTATAATATATATTATCATAATTTAATATTTACTATTTTTATATATTTATATAGTTATTTAAATTATATTATATTATATAAACTATAATATATAATATGAAATTAGCTATAAACAAATTAAAAATTAAAAATTATATAATTTAATAATAATATTAAATAATTAGTTTAATTATGATAATATTGATATAATTTATTAAATTAGTTATTTTATATAGACATTATTGTAGTTTTAATGTATTAAGTATTAATATTTAATACTATATAAACTTATTGTTTATAAATAATTAACTATTATAATTAAAATTTAATATAAATAAAATTCTTAGTTATATTATTATATAACATTTCAATAATATACAATTAATAGTTTACTTTTATATATTTGATTACTTTAAAAAATTGTTAATGAATTTAACTTAACTATTTTACTTATTAATAAAAAAATATAATTATTTATAATATAATAATTAATTAATAAATTGAACTTGTTATTATTTTATTATAATGTATAAATATATTATACATTATAATAGTTGATATTAAATTATTATTTATATATATACTAATAATTTACAAATAATAAATTATCATAGCTTTATTAATTATTAAAGATAATATAACTAATATTGCTATCTAATTAATAGAAATATATTATAAATAATTAATATATTTAATATTATATGACTATTTATTATATTTATTAATTTAGTAACTAATTTACTAAATTAACAATTAATAGATTAATTATAATTGAAATGATAATGATTTCCTTTTGTTTTGATAAAAAGTGTAGTATCAACCTTTCTCCTATTAAAACTATTTTTAATTAAAAATTTTGACAATCTTTCATACCAAGCTCTAGGATCTTGTTTTAAAACATATAAAATATAATTACAAATTAACTAAACTTTAAATATTAATATATTATTTAAATAATTATATTACAACTTTAATTATTAAATATTTATTATATTAATATAAAATATAATATATTAATAATGTAATTTATAATTTATTAAATATAAATTATAGTATAATACAATTATATTTAAAACAATAAACTTTATTAAACTATAAATTATATAAACATTAGTTATTAATATTTAAAGTTATTAAATTATAATTATGAATAATAATAATACTTAGTATTATTATAGCTATATTTTAGTATACCATTTAATATTTATAAATATTATTTAATTTAACAATTATTTTGAAAATAATTAATTAATTTAATTAATCATAATTCAATATTAATACTAAAATATTTCATATTATAAATTAATTAATGAGTAAGAGATTTAAAAAAATGAATCATCAAATACATTATATAATAAATATAATACTAATTTATATAATATTATTTAATTTAACAATTGTATTTAAATCTATTTACTAACAAGGTCAAATATTTTTGACTATTTGAACAATTATCTATTTAAAATCGTTATGATCTTATATTTTATCATAAAATAATTGTTTTAGCTTATAAAAGCTTATCTGAAATAAAATAATATTACTTTATTAATATTATAAAAATTGATAAGTTAGAGATTTAAAACATAAATCAGTTTATTGAATCAGTTCAAATAATTATAATAATTATATCCATAGTGGTTATATTATAATATAATAAAATAATTAAAATTGGACTTATAATATTATTCACATTATATTTAATAATTATAATATTAAATTTTAAGGATTAATTAAATTATAAATATAATACTATTTAAATAGTTATAATAAAATATAAATAACTCTAATTATTAACATATTACTTACATCAGATTATCTAATAAATCTAATTATTATCTATAGTTAACTATACCAAATTTATATTATATTAATCAAGTTTTGAAGTATTAATATATTATTTTTATATTTGTTATTTTTATATTTAACGATTTTTTATAAAAATTATGACATTTTTATATTAGTATAAATATATTTATATTAAAAATTTATTTCAAATATCTAAATTATATAAATAATAATTTATTTAATAATATGTCTATATAGTAATGTTATAATTAAAACTTATAAATTTAGTAATTATCAATTTAATATAATAATAAATTTAATTTAATATAACTTATAATAATTATAATACATTGTTATTATGAAATAAATAGTCATAACTATTTGAACTAATTCGGTAAACAAATTTATTTTTTAAATATTATAAATTAGTATTATTTTATTTTGAATAGGCTTGTATGATAAAAAACAATTGTTTTATGACAAAACAAAAGTTCCTAATGATTTGAAATAGATAGTTGTTTAAATGGCCATAATTATTTGAATGATTTGATAAACTGATTTATGTTTTAAATCTCTAACTTATCAATTTTTATAATATTAATAAAGTAAAATTATTTTATTTCAGATAAGCTTTTATGAACTGAAACAATTGTTTTATGATAAAACATAAGGTCATAACGATTTTAAATAGATAATTATTTAAATAATCAAAAAATTTGAGCTTGTTCAGTAAATAGATTTTTTTTCTAATTTCTTAATAATTTTTTGAATGTTAATAAATTAATATTATTTTATTTCAAATAAGCATGTATGAGTTAAAGCAATTATTTTATGACAAAACAAAAGGTCAAAATGATTTGAAATAGATAATTATTCTAATAGTCTTAACTATTTGAACTAATTCAACAAACACATTTATTTTTTAAATCGTTACTTATTAATGTTTAAATTATATATTTCCAATCATTATAACCTTTTGTTTTGTCATAAAACAATTATTAACAAATAATTGAAATATTATTTAAGATATATAAATTGTTTATACAATAACATATTAAATTATGGTTAATTAAATTAATTAATTATTAAAGTAATTAAGTAGAAGTTGTTGCTAACATAACTTAATTTTTGCATATAACGAATTAGTTATATATTATTATTAATAAAAATATTAATAAATACAATTATTTATTTATTAATAGTGTTAAATATTATTAATTTATAATCAAATTATAAATAAATATTAATAATTGATATAAACTAATCTATATTTAAATTATTATTTATATTTTATCACGAAACAATTTGAATATAAATTATATTGATTATACAAATAAAGATCTATAATATTTAAATATTTAAATTATCTAATATTAATAATCAATTTATATAATTATTAATATTATTGTATAATAATAATAAAATATTATATATGATATTTAAACTTAAAGTTACAATTATTAAACTATTAATATAAATTTATAATTTATAATAAATTATTATATACAATAATAATTATAATTAATTAATTATATTATACTTATTATTTAATATAACTAAAATTATTAATATAATAATACTAATTTAAGTAAACAAAAAGTAAAATTGTATCTAATTTATTATAAATTAGATAATAAAATAATATACAAATTATAATCTATTCAATAAATAATTATATTAATATAATTTATTTAATTATTATTATAATTAATATTATTAATTATCTTAGATTTCTAATATTATTATAATATTATTCTATAAGTTATTATAAGTAAACTAATACTTATTATTAATTAAACAAATTGTACATAACATATGAATTTATATGTTAATAATTATTATACTATAATTAAATTATAAATTAAGTACTTTTAATTTATTTTAATTAAATATTAATTATTAAAAGCTAATTGAACATTTAAATATTAGTTATTTAATAATTATCAATTATATGAATATATTATCCAAATATTATAATAATTATAATAATATTAGTTATAAAACATTCAAATAGTTTTTAATAATAATTAATTTAAAAATTATTCTAATTTATTAAGCTAATAGTTAATATATTTATATAACTTATTAATAATAAATATTAATTATTTATTATAAATTTTAATTTATCATAAATATTAATAATTACTATTAATATTTAATTCAATTAATATAAATTAATTTTAAATTATTAAACTAAAAATAATTAATATTTTTATAATATTAATAACTTTATTAATAATTTCTATTATAATTATTAATAAAGTTTATCCAAAATAAAATAACTATTTTATTATAATATTATAATATATTTATTATAATGTACTAATAAATATTTATACTTATGAATATATACTATCGATTAGTACTATTATTTGAATAGTTTAAATAAATATAATAATTTAAATAAATTTAAATAAATTAGGACATCTAAGTGACAATTGTACAATTATTTATTTGAATAATTATACCTAATATTGATATTATTATTTGTAATTAAATTATTAATTAAATATGAAGTTATAATAAAGAGTTTAATTATAAAATTATTTATATAATTAACACTAAATAATTAATAATAATTAATAATATTTTAATTAATAATTTAATTACAAATAACAATATCAATTATGTTAAATTATTAAATATAAAATTTAATAATAAGCTATTATTATTAATAATTTAATATAATTCATTATTAATTTATTATAAAATAACAAAAAATTATATTCACGACTATTAATTAATTATTTGTTTTAATAAGAATATATGGAAAGAATAATATTATAAAATAATATCTAATATTCATTAAAATTAATATTATAATATAATATAATAATTTTATATTATAATACTAAACAAGAATTTATTTTCAAAACCTAATCATTTCCATATTTTTCAATCTAGAATCAATTTATTAATAATCAATATCGATACTTTTGTTATCAATTATAATTAAGGATATTATTATTTTAATAATAAATATATTGAAATTTAATATATTATTAACTATTTATATTATTAAATATTATATTAATAACATATTTAATATTTTAAATATTAAAATATTTTTTATTCAATTAATATAAGTTCAGATAATTGAACTAAAATATTAAATATAAATATAGTAGTTATATATTATCTAATTAAATTATTAGATAATACAATAAAAAATATTAATGTTCTCATAAATTAATATTGTTCAAATAGTTATAACTATTATTTAAATAACAAATTACATTATTTAAATATAATTATATAATTTTTAAATAAATTAAGATAGATAATAGTTATATTATAATTGATATAATACAACTGGATATTAAACTAATTAAAAATTGTTTATTATGTATTTAAATAATATAATTAAATAAATCTAATTAGGATTGTATAAGTAGATTAATAATTAAATTTAAATAATTTAAATAATATTAATTACTTGATAGAATAATATATACTTATAATCGATTTAAAATATTATTAAAAAATATATCTAATATTTTTATCTAATATTAAATATTAAAAATTAAATGCATCAATTGCTTAGATTGATTATATTTTAATTAACTATATAGTTTAAAATATAATTAATTAATTGTTGCTTAGATTATAATATATATACTATTATTGAATTAAAAAAGTTAATTAATAATAAAATTAGTACATTAATTAATATATTGTATATTTAAAATAACTTAAATATACAATTTGTTTAATTATCGATTATCAATAATTGTTTTGACCTTTTGTTTGGTCATAAAATAATTGCTTCAACTCGTACATGCTTATTGTAAATAAAATAATACTAATTTATTAACATTCAAAAAATTAATAAGAAATTAGAAAAAAAAATCTATTTACCGAACAAGTTCAAATATGAAATAAAGTAATATTACTTTATTACTATTATAAAAATTGATAAGTTAGAGATTTAAAACATAAATTAGTTTATCAAATCAGTTCAAATAATTATGGCCATTTAAACAATTATTTATTTCAAATCATTATGAACTTTTGTTTTGTCATAAAATAATTGTTTTTCATCATACAAGCCTATTTAGAATAAAATAATACTAACTTATTAATATTTGAAAAATTAATAAGTAGGAGATTTAAAAAATAAATTTGCTTATCGATTCAGTTCAAATAGTTATGACTATTTGAACAATTATATATTTCCAATTATTATAACATTTTGTTTTGTCATAAAATAATTATTTATCTTCATACAAGCTTATTCAAAATAAAATAATACTAATCTAGTAATCTTATGAAATTTAATAACTGATAAATTTAAAAAAATAAAATTGTTTACCGAACCAATTCAAATAGTTAAGGCTATATGAATAATTATTTATTTCAAATCGTTATAACCTTTTGTTTTGTCATAAAACAAATGTTTTTATTCATATAAGTTAGTTTGAAATAAAATAATATTAATTTATTAATATTTCAAAAATTAATAAGAGATTTAATAAATAAATCTATTTACAATACTAGTTCAATTAGTTATATAACAATTTGAACATTTATTTATTTCAAATCATAATAAATTAATAATTTTTTAATAATTTGAATCGTACCTTTTGTAATTTAAACTTATTAAAAGTTTTTTAATTGAGTTGTCATAAAACAATAGCTAAATAATTAAAAAAATATTACCTTTTAAATCTCTTAGTTATTAATTTTTTATATTTGAAATCTTATAATTCAAATATTCATAACTATTTGAATATTATTCTAATTTAAGTTTAAATTTGTTTAATTTAAAAATTAAATATTTAATTTCAAATCTATTGTAAAGTAAAAATATTTAAAGATTTGTTTTGTCAAAAAACAATTATTTTTGTTAATATAAGTTTGTTTAAAATAAAATAATATTGTTTTATTAATATTTAGAAAATAAATCTATAAGAGATTTAAAAAGAAAATCTGCTTACCAAACCATTTTAAATAGTTTTGACTATTTCAATAATTATTTATTTTAAATCGTTATAACCTTTTATTTTATCATCAAACAATTGGTTCTATTCATACTATTTTATTTAGAATAAAATAATACTAATTTAATAATATTTTGAAACTTAATAACCAAGAAAATTAAAAAATAAATTTAATTATCGAACCAGTTTAAATAGTTAAGACTCTATGAATGATTATCTATTTCAAATTGTTATGACATTTTCTTTTAACATAAAACAATTGTTTTGTTCGTACAAGTTTATTGGATTAAAATAATACTAATAATATTTTGAATATTAAACAATTAATAAGTAAGAGATTTAAAAAATAAAATTGTTTAAATATTATTATAACTTATAATAAAATAACTTAATTACTATTAATAATATTAATTATAATAAATATATAATTGTTTCGAATTCATAATACTATTAAAATTTAATGAAATTAATTAATAATATAATATAATCTGAATTATTAATGAATAAGTTGTAATAGATAATCAATATAATATTAATTAAATGAATATAATATTAAATTATAATATTTAATTCATAATACTAATATTTATTAATTATAGATATAGAGACTCGTACCTAATATAATTTCTATTTAATAATTTATATTAAATACTATAAAAGAATATTATTTTAATAGTTATAACTAATAAATTTAAATAAAAATATTTGTAACTAATTACAAAAGGTAAAACTAATACTATTATATAATTTAATTTATTAATTATAATTATAATATTATAATTATTAATATACTAATTACTAAAAATTAATCTTAAACTAATTAGTTATATTTTATATTAATATTTTTAAAATAAATTATTTATTTAATACTATTCATTTTAAAAAATAAATTCAAATAATGTTACAAATATATAATTAATTTTGACTAATTAATTAAATTATTAATTAATTTATTATCAAGTTATTTAATTTTAAAATTAAATTATATGATATATTTAATATTAATTAATTATTATATTATTATAAACAAATTTTATAATATTAATAATTCTAATGATTTTAGTTAATAAATATAATTATAAATTATGATATTATAAATTATTAATAAATTTAAAAAATATTATAATTATTTAAGTTATATAATATTAATATATTATAATTTTAAGATATCGTAAAATATTTTAATAACTATACTAATAGTTATATGTTAATAATTTTAAATTTTATTATATTAATAAATATCATTATTAATAATTATTAATAAAAAATATTAATTAATAAATTAGTTAAGTTTTAAATAATATGTATTATTTAATATGTAATGATAATATTTTATAAACTTAATTTTCAAATTTGTTATAAATTATATATTCATTAATTATAATATATTTATAAGTATAATTATTTAATTCTCAAAGTATATTAATAATTTATAATAGTTTCTATTTAATTAAACTAATATTTATAACTATTAGTTGATTAATATAAATATTATATAATTAATTTAGTTATATAAAAAATAAAATTAATATTTAAGTATTATAGTTTATAGTTTAATATAAGTTATTTTATATTAATCATATTATATAAGATTATATTGATTTGTCAATTTAGTTTATAGTTTAAATAGAAAATTATTTAATTGTTTCTTGAATTAAAATCTTAACATAATTATTTAAATGATAGTTATTAGTAATTAACTATTAGTTAATAATCTCTATTTATTTATTAATATTAAATTTAATTAATTTAAGTAATATAATAATTAAATAATTACTTAAAATAAATTTTAACTAATTTATTCTTTTAATAATGATAAACTAATAAATGTTAATTATATATATAAATAATATATATTGTATTAGTTGCTTGATTACAAATATATTAATTTATAAAGTTAAATATTAAAGTTATTTAAAAATTAATATTTTTTGTAATATGTATAATATTATTTATAGATTAATATAATAAATAAAATTGATTTAATAGATTAATAAAGTTTAAAAAATATTTGATTATTATAATTATAATTATTTAATTAAATAGAAAATTAATAATTAAAAATTAATACTTTAAAGAATTAAATTATAAATATAAATATTTAATTGTAATTATTTTAATATATTATTTTAATTTTCTATTAAATAAAAATAACATATATTAATAGAAATATAATTGTAATATGACATGTATAATTTAATTAATTATTTAAATTATTTTATTTCTTTTGTTTAAATTATACTATATATATTATAAATATTTATTAACAATCATTATAACATTATAATAAAATAAAATAGAAATATATACGTAAAATTAAAAGTTATTATTAATAATAATTATTAATACAAATAAATCTAATTATTAAGTTATAATTAATAATAATTAAGATAATAATATAGTTATCTTAAATAATAAATTTAATTGTTATTAATATTAAACTTAAATAATAATTACTAAATTATTAAGGATAAATTAGTTTAATTTATATTTAAATTTTATTTAATTAATTAATTAAAATATAAATATTTGATTAAATATTTTTACTAGTTATATTTAATACTATAATATAATCTTTATATTTGTAAATAGTCTATAATATTTTATAATATTATATTTATATAATATTATTCAAAAGTTTAATTCTTAATTATAAATTAATTAATTTGAAGTGTAATAGTTATAATTATTAAAGATTTAGTTATAGATTATTATCTATTTAAATATTATTCTAATTTAACTTTAAATTTATTTCAAGTAGTTATGACTATTTGAATAATTATCTATTTCCAATCATTATGGCCATTTGTTTTGTCATAAACCAATTTTAACTTTTAATTAGATAAAATAATAAACTTATTAAAAAAAGATCATACCAATTTGAGATAGATAATTATTCAAATAGTCATAACTATTTGAATTGGTCTGATAAACAGATATAGTTTTTAAATCTCTTATTAATTTTTAAAATATTAATAAATTAGTATTATTTTATTTTTTGTATGAATAGAAACAATTATTTTATTACAAAACAAGGGATCATAACGATTTGAAATAAATAATTATTTAAATAGTCATAATTATTTAAACTCACTCAGTAAACAAATTTATTTTTTAAATATTTCACTTATTAATTTTTAAAATTTTAATAAATTAGTATTATTTTATTTTGAATAAGCTTTTATGAATAGAAACAATTGGTTTACGACAAAACAAAAGGTCATAACGATTTGAAATAGATAATTGTTCAAATAGTCATAATTATTTTTAACATGTTCAAAAAACAAATTTATTTTATATATTTTTACTTATTAATCTTTGGAATATTAGTAAATTTATATTATTTTATTTGAAATAAACTTGTATGAACAGAAACAATTGTTTTATAGCAAAACAAAAGGTCATAACAATTTGAAATAGCTAATTGTTTAAATCTCCTACTTATTAATAAAAAATTTATGAAATATCAATAAATTTATTATTAATATTATTGTTTATATTAATTATAGTTTATTAATTTTATTAATAATTCAATTAATATTACATATATAAAATTAGTTATGACTATTTAATAACAATCTGTAATATTAAATATTAATAGATATAATAATAGTTAATAAATTAAATATAATAGTTAAATTCTAATAATTAATAAGTAAATGTTTATCATTATAATATATTTAATTTATTTAATTATATAATATTATTGTATATTAAATATTTATTATAATATAATAAATATTATATAGTTATATTATCAATTTAATTATATAATAATATTAATTTTATTAAACAATTGAATAATAGTTATGTATAATTTATCAAACTAATATTTAGATAATTAATAATATTAATTAATTAATATTCTATTATATTAAATAATTAATAAGAATTTATTTAATATATTGTTAAAGATTTAAATAATTAATACTAAATTAGTACAATTATTCCAAATTGCTAATTTCAGTAATAATATTTAAATTATAAATATTAATACAAATAATTATATTTGTATAATTATAAAATTTTCCTATGACTCTTAATAATTTTTGGAACATTTAGGATATTTAATTATATAATTAATACTAAACAACATTTAGTATTAGAATTTTAATTAAATTTATTAATACATTTGCATAGCTAATAACATAAAGCAACAAAATTCACACCTAATAACTTTGATCTAATTGCCAGTGATATAATAAGAGTTTTACGAGCCCTCAAAAAAATCCTAACCCACTATCGTGCATATAAGTTAAGCAAAAACTTTATTATTAAAATAATATATTTATTTAATATATATACATTAATATAATTATTTGATAAAATACTAAATTCACAATAATACTCTATAATAAATTTTTTAAATATATTTAAAACTAATTTTAAAATAGAGATTATTATAAATATTATTATTAATTAGTAGTTTAATTAAATAGTTTAATAAATATTTTATGAGTAACAATATTTATTAATAAATAACTTATTTAATAATAATTTTAATCTTTATTTAAATTAATTTAAATAATAATATTATTTAATAATAATTTAAGTATAATATAATTAATAAAATTATATTATATTAGATAATATTATTATCTATTTCTAATTTATAATTATAAAATTAATATAATATTCAAATAATATTATAATAATTATAATTATAATAACAATAGTTATTTGAATAATTAATATATCCTTAAATGTTTAACAAATATTACTAGTTTATATTCAATTTATTAATTTATAACGATTTAAAATAATTAATTATTTCATAAGACAATTGTTTTAGTTAATATAAGCTTAAATTGAGTAAATTTACTAAATTATTTAATATTATTTCATAAATTTAATATGAAATTAAGAATTATAATATAATCATTTTGTTATTAATTCTTGAAACAATTATAATTCTATATTAAATTATATTATAAACTAATTACATATTAAATAATTATTATTCAATTCTATTAATTCTTAAATTATAAACTAAACAGTATAATAATTAGTTATTATTAGCTTATAATTAATTTAATTAACAAAAATACTTTTTTGTCATACAACAATTGTTTCAGAAAATAATAATTATTTCATTATAAATATTTAATACAATTAATAAATTACTTATTTATAATTCGGTATAATATTAATTTATAATAGTACAAATTGTGTAATGAATTATAAATAGTATTATAATTGTATATTTTAATAAATTTATTACAATTAAATTAGTTAATAATTTTATAGCAATCAAATAGTATAATAATTAAATGTATATATGACTAGTCTATTGAATCAATAATTAAAATATTTATGATTATTTTTAATAATTATTTAACAAAATTCATAAATTATATTATTATTTCATAGCTTATTTATTAATAAATATCTATAATTAAATAATAAAAATTAAATATTTTAATTTAAATATTTAAAATTTTTAATTATTAACATTCAAAAAATTAATAAGCAAAAGATATGTTTTACAACAAAACAAAATATCATAACAATTTGAAATAGATAATAATTTGAATGGATATGACTATTTAAACTTGTTTGGTAAACAGATTTTTTTTTAAATATCCAACTTTTAATTTTTAGAATATTAATAAATTAATATAATTCTTAAAAAATATATTGATTTTAATTTAAATATTTTAATTATTGATTTTTATTAATTAATAGTATCTAAAAAGATTTATTTTTAAATAGTTTATTAACTTATATAATTATATTAGTAAATTAATTTGAACAATTATCTAATATAGCTATATTAACTTATAACAATTATATTAATAATAATATTAAGTATTTATATTAATATTTATTAACTTATTATAGAGTTATATAATATTTGCAAAATATTAATAAAGTAGTATTATTTTATTTTGAATAAACTTATATGAATGAAAACAATTGTCTTATTATTAAATAATAATAAAATATTAATATTATAATTATACTATTATATAAAAATACAGTTAATAAATTTAATTTATTGTAATAATATAATAATGAATATTATAATATATCCCTATTTTAAAATCAATTAGTACTATTATTTGAATAGTTTACTAAATTAATATAATATAATTAATTTAATATTAAATAATTGTTATAAACAATTACTTATTTGATTTCTTATTAGTATGCATTTGTTAGGATTTGAAAAGGTCTTAAGTAGGCTTCAAATATAACGGTAATTTATAATTTAAATATAAATATATTATAAATATTTATAATAGTTATTCATAATTATAGTATATTAATTATTAATAACTATTTATAATATTTAGTAAATAGTATAATTATAAATTTTTAAATAAGTTTAAAAATATAGAAAAAAATACGATTATATGTTAACTATTATTTAATTAATCAAATAGTAAAATAATATTATATTATTATTTTATAAGGTATGAAACTAATAATATAAAATCTAGTTATTATTATAATTTATATTTAATTAATAATTAAATTATTATTTTTTTGACAATGTATAGTGTTTATTAATTTAAATTTAAAAAATTATTTGAATTTTAAAATTAATATAAAATGTCGTTGTAATGGTTTTCTATCTGCCTGACGAATTTGGAAACAAAATTAAAAAATAAAAAAATAATGGAGTCACCACTAATATTTTTTGGCAAGGTGCGATTGGCCACCTTTTAAAGTATATCCTTTTAATAAAATCTTAAAATTAATTAGGACATTTATATAATAATATTAACTTATTTATAATTTATAAATAATCTAATTGTAATCCTTTACTAATCAAATAATTAATAATATACTTTGCAATTAGTATCTAACCAAAAATAAATTAATTAATAACAATAATAATAATAAATAAAATTATTAAATTTCTAATTATCAAAATATTAATTTGATAAAAAGTAATTATCAAATATTCATAATTATAATTTAATAACTTTAAATATTAATAACTAATGTTTATATAATTTATAGTTTAATAAAGTTTATTGTTTTAAATATAATTGTATTATACTATAATTTATATTTAATAAATTATAAATTACATTATTAATATATTATATTTTATATTAATATAATAAATATTTAATAATTAAAGTTGTAATATAATTATTTAAATAATATATTAATATTTAAAGTTTAGTTAATTTGTAATTATATTTGATATGGTTTAAAACAAGATCCTAGAGCTTGGTATGAAAGATTGTCAAAATTTTTAATTAAAAATAGTTTTAATAGGAGAAAGGTTGAAACTACACTTTTTATCAAAACAAAAGGAAATCATTATCATTTCAATTATAATTAATCTATTAATTGTTAATTTAGTAAATTAGTTACTAAATTAATAAATATAATAAATAGTCATATAATATTAAATATATTAATTATTTATAATATATTTCTATTAATTAGATAGTAATATTAGTTATATTATCTTTAATAATTAATAAAGCTATGATAATTTATTATTTGTAAATTATTAGCATATATATAAATAATAATTTAATATCAACTATTATAATGTATAATATATTTATACATTATAATAAAATAATAACAAGTTCAATTATTAATTAATTATTATATTATAAATAATTATATTTTTTTATTAATAAGTAAAATAATTAAGTTAAGATTCATTAACAATTTTTTAAAGTAATCAAATATATAAAAGTAAACTATTAATTGTATATTATTGAAATGTTATATAATAATATAACTAAGAATTTTATTTATATTAAATTTTAATTATAATAGTTAATTATTTATAAACAATAAGTTTATATAGTATTAAATATTAATACTTAATACATTAAAACTACAATAATGTCTATATAAAATAACTAATTTAATAAATTATATCAATATTATCATAATTAAACTAATTATTTAATATTATTATTAAATTATATAATTTTTAAGCTAATTAAGCTAATAAATTAGTTTTATAATTTAACAAATAATATGAAATATTTTATTCAAAACAAAATAACACTAATTTATTAAATTATTTTGTTTAATTAAAACTATTATATTAAATTAAAATTAATTAATAAATTAACTAATATTAATTAATAACAATAATTAAAATATTTACATTTGTTTCTAATAATATTAATTATATTATATAATTAGTTAATATAATAACATTAAATAATATATAAATTAAATAATCATTTAAAATACAATATTGTATAATATAATAATTAATCTTATTATAATAATAAGTTAAATATAATAATAATAATTTATTTAGTATAAATTAATTTAATATAATAATAATTTATTTAGTATAAATTAATTTAATATAATAATAATAATTTAATACATTTATAATTAATAAATTATATAGTATAAATTAATTATTAAATTATAAATATTAAGTAATTAAATTTTATAATTTTTTTAAAATATTAATTACATATTACTAATAATATATTAATTGTTAAAAATTATTAGTAACTAATTATTATAATTAATTAGGTAGTGTTAATATATTATAAATTATTATCAATAATAATTAGTAATAATTAAATAAAAATTAAAAAATATATAATATTAAATCTAACTATAATATAATAAACCTATACATATAATTTTTAATATATAAATTAAACTAAATTTAATATTATTCATAATAATAAATATTTATTATATTTTAATTTAAAAATAAGTCCATTTCCCGAACGAACTCAAACAGTTAAAACAATATGAATAATTATCTATTTCAAATTGTACTATTTCAGCTTATACAAGCTTATTCAGAATAAAATAAAACTAATTTATTAATATTTCAAAATTTTATAGGTAAGAGATTTAAAAAATAATTTTATTCACTGAACCAATTTAAATAATTATAACTATTTGAAAAATATATATTTCAAATTGTTATTACTTTTTGTTTTGTCATAAAATAATTGCTTTTGTTTGTATAAGTTTGCTTGAAATAAAATAATACTAATTTATTAACATTTGAAATAAACTTTATGCTTATTTCAATTAAAAAAAGAATGCCTTGTTAATAAATTCATAATTATTAATTATGGCTGTACCCATAATTAATGTATTTGACATAATTATTCCAATTTCTAAATAATTGTTAACCTAGTAAGAGATTTAAATCTGAGTTCAACTATTAATTTGACATATAAATAATTGTTTTAATTTTATATATTATTATTAACTTGTATTATAATTTTATTATAATTTAATTAATATTAACTAATAATTTTTTAATTAATAATTATAATTATAATTAATAAGTATAATTAATAAATACAATCAAAATTTAACTATTTAAATTACTATTAATTACTATTGATTAAACCTAATTATAAAATATTTTATATAGTTATTATTATTAATTATTTAATATATTTAGGTTATAATTTTTAAAATAATTAATAAAATAATTATAATTTATATAACTAATACTTATAATATGATTATAAAATAATTTTTACTATAATTAGATTATAATTATGAATATTAGATTAATTATATTAACTTAATTATTAATTATAAATTAATAGATAAAATCCTCTAATTTTATAATAATTAATTAAATATTTTTAATTTAACAGATATTTATATATTTTAAAATTATTAACAATCATTAAATATTAACAATTATTTTATTTTGATCACTATTAATATTTAAAGTTTATAAAATTAATATGAATTAATATCTCTTACTTAGTAATATTGTATAACAATATTAAAACATGTATTTAATTAAGTTTATCTTTAATTGTTATAATTATTTATTAGTAATTAATTTCTCATAAATATTAATAATTGACAAATAGATAAGATAAATTATAATTATTTTATTTTGAATAAGCTTGTATGAACTGAAATAATTATTTTATGACAAAACATCATAATGATTTTAATATTAATAATATTAGTATATTATTATTATAATATTACTAAAATAAATTTAATATATTGATATATTAATTAAAATTATTAATTTTTTATAATAAATAGATTAGTTAATATATTCAATATATTCATATCATTATTAAAACAAGGATAATTAATATTTTATATTAAATATTTAAAATAATAGTTGTATGATTTATTATAAATGTTATATTATAATATAACAAAGAATATATGTTTAAATTTTATTAGCAATTATGTTTCATAGTTATCAATTAGTTTCCTTGTACTAAACAATATTAATCAAATAAATATTAATTATTTAAATATTTTAATAATAAAATATTAATTAATATAATATTATAATATTTAATTATAATTATAATTATAATTAATAAATGTTTTAATAATTTATTCTTAAAATTAAATTAATTTAATAATAATTATATAAGTTAACAAATAATTTATTGGTATGTTAAATATTAGTTATTTAAAATATTATAAACATTAATAATATAATTGATAAATATTAATATATAATAATTAAAATCGTTGTGAACATTTGAACTAACAACACTAATCTTATATAATAAATAAAAATATTAATTAAACAATCGATAATTAAAGAATTAAACATTTGTTAATAAAATATTATATTAATTTATCTAATTTTATTAATTATATTATACTTAAATTATTATTAAAATTAAATGTTCCATAATATTTTTTTATTATTATTTTTTATAATAATATTAAGAATAAAGTAATATTTAGTAAAAACTAAATATATTTTCTGAACACGTTCAAATAGTTATGACTTTTTGAACAATTATCTATTTCAAATAGTTACGACCCTTTGTTTTGTCATAAACCAATTGTTTCTATTCATACAAATGTATTCGAAATAAAATAATTCTAATTTCTTAATATTCCAAAAATTAATGAGTAAAAAAATTTAAAAATAAATCTGTTTATCGAGTTAGTTTAAATTGTCTTGATTGTTTGAACAATTATTTATTTCAAATAGTTATGATCTTTTGTTTTGTCCTAAAACAATTGTTTCTATTCATACAAGTTTATTTGGAATAAAATAATACTAATTGATTAATACTCTAAAAATTAGTAGGTAGGAGATTTAAAAAATAAATATGTTCGTCGAACAAGTTTAAATAGTCATGTCTATTTGAACAATTATTTATTTTAAATTGTTATGACCTTTTTTATTTTGTCATAAAAACATTGTTTCTGTTCATATAAAATTGTTCAAAATAAAATAATACTGATCTATTAATATTTTGAAAATTAATAAAGTCTAAATTTGTTTATCGAAATAGTTTAAATAGTTATGACTATTTGAATAATTATCTATATCAAATTCTTATGATTTTTATTTTGTCATAAAACAATTGTTTCTTTTCATACAAGCTTATTCATATTAAAATAATACTAATTTAATAATATTACAAAAATTAGTAAGAGATTTAAAAAAAAATGTGTTTACCAAACCAGTTCAAATAGTTAGGTTTTGTCATAAAACATAAGTTTCTATTCATACAAGTTTATTCGAAATAAAATAATACTAATCAATTAATATTCTAAAAATTAAAAAGTTGGAGATTTAAAAAAAAATTTGTTTACCAAACAAATTTAAATAGTCATGTCCATTTGAACTATTATCTATTTCAAATTGTTATGATATTTCGTTTTGTCCTAAAACAATTGTTTCTATTCAAACAAGCTTATTCTGAATAAAATATTATAAATTTATTAATATTTCAAAAATTAATAATTAAAAATTTAAAAAATAAATATGTTTTCTAAACATGTTCAAATAGTTATGACCCTTTGTTTTGTCATAAACCAATTGTTTTTGTTCATACAAGCATATTTGAAATAAAATAATACTAATTTATTAATATTTGAAAAATTAATAAGTAAAAAATTTTAAAAATAAATTTGTTTACTAAGCAAATTCAAATCCTTATGACTGTTTGAACAATTTTTATTTCAAATAGTTATGATATTTTGTTTTGTCCTAAAACAATTATTTTTGTTCATACAAGTTTATTTGGAATAAAATAATACTAGTTGATTAAAACTTTGAAAGTTAGTAGCTAGGAGTTTTAAAAAATAAATCTATTTACTGAATAAGTCCAAATAGTCATGTCCATTTGAACAATTATCTATTTAAAAAAGTTATGACCTTTTTTTTGTCATAAAACAATTGTTTCTGTTCATGCAAAATTATTCAGAATCAAATAATACTAATCTATTAATATTTTGAAAATTAATAAGAGATTTAAAAACTAAATTTATTTACTGAAGCAGTTCAAATAGTTATGACTATTTGAACAATTATTTATATCAAATTGTTATGATCTTTATTTTGTCATAAAACAATTGTTTCTTTTCATATAAGCTTGTTCATATTAAAATAATACTAATTTAATAATATTCCAAAAATTAGTAAGTAAGAGATTTAAAAAATAAATGTGTTTGTCAAACCAGTTCAAATAGTTAAAACTATTAAGATAATTATCTATTTCAGATCATTTTAACATTTTGTTTAGTTACAATACAATTATTTCAATTCATACAAGCTTATTTAGAATAAATTAATATAATTTATTAACATTCAAAAAATTAATAAGCATGTGATTTAAAAAAATAAATCTGCTTATCGAATAAATTAAAATAGATTTGATTATTTAAACAATTATCTATTTAAAGTCATTATGACCTTTTGTTTTGTCATAAAACAATTGTTTCAATTTATAAAAACTTATCTAAAATGAAATAATACTACTTTATTAATATTTTGAAAATTAATAAGCAAGATTTTTAAAAACTAAAATTGTTTTCCAAATTAGTTCAAATAATTATGGCTATTTGAATAAATATCAATCTTAAATTGTCTTGATCTTTGTTTTCTCATAAAATAATTATTTCTGATCATACAAGCTTATTTAGATAAAAATATTACTAATTTAATAATATTCCAAAATTAATAAGAGATTCAAAAAATAAATGTGTTTACCGAACCAGTTCAAATAATTAAGACTATTAGAATAATTATCAATTTCAAATCATTCTGACCTTTTCTTCAGTCATGTAATAATTGCTTCAGTTCATACAAGCTTATTTGGAAGAAAATAATACTAATTTATTAACATTCAAAAAATTAATAATCATGAGATTTAAAAAAATAAATATGTTTACCAAACAAGTTTGAATAATTATGGCTATTTGAACAATTATTTATTTAAAATAATTATGACCATTTGTTTTGTCATAAAACAATTGTTTTAGTTCATAAAAGTTTATCCAAAATAAAATAATACTACTTTAGTAATATTTCAAAAATTAATAAGTAACTAATTTAAAAGAATAAATCAATTTACCCAATCAGTTCAAATAATTATAGCCATTTAAACAACTATCTATTTCAAATTGTTATTACCTTTTCTTTTGTCATAAAACAATTGTTTTTCAACAAACAAGCTTATTTGAAATAAAATATACCAATTTAGTAATATTTTAAGAAGTAATAAGACATTTAAAAAATAAATCAGTTTATTGAACTAGTTTAAATAGTTATGACTATTTGAATAATTTTCTATTTAAATTGTTACAAGCTTTTGTTCTATCATAAAACAATTGTTTCTCTTCATACAAGCTTATTAGAAATAAAATAATAATAATTTAGCAATATTCTAAAAATGAATAACTAAGAGATTTAAAAAATAAATCCGTTTGTCAAACCCTTTCAAACAGTTAAGTCTATATGAACAATTATTTATTTCAAATTGTTATAACCTTTTATTTTATCATAAAATAATTATTTCAGCTCATACAAGCTAATTCGAAATAGAATGAAAGTAATTTATTAATATTTTAAAAATTTATAAGTAAGATATTTAAAAAATAATTCTATTTACTGAATCAGTTCAAATAATTATAACTATTTAAACAATTATCTATTTCAAATCATTATTACTTTTTGTTTTGTCATAAAATAATACTAATTTATTAATATTTAAAAAATTAATCAATAAGAGATTTAAAAAGTAAATTTGGTTATCAAACCATTTTAAATAGTTTTGACTATTTTCAAAATTATCTATTTTGAATTGTTA
Organism: Durio zibethinus; assembly: GCF_047325235.1. Taxonomy (NCBI): domain Eukaryota; kingdom Viridiplantae; phylum Streptophyta; class Magnoliopsida; order Malvales; family Malvaceae; genus Durio; species Durio zibethinus. Next base: position 8,248,518 of record NC_143188.1, on the reverse strand, counting down.
TAACTTTTTATTTTATCATCAAATAATTGGTTCTATTTATACTATTTTTTCGGAATAAAATAAAACTAATTTAATAATATTCTAAAACTTAATAACCAAGAAAATTAAAAAATAAATCTAATTATCGAACCAGTTGAAATAGTTAAGACTATAGGAATGATTATCTATTTTAAATCGTTATGACTTTTTCTTTTGTCGTAAAACAATTGTTTTGTTCGTGCAAGCTTATTTGGATTAAAATAATCCAATTTATTAATCATTATTAAAATAACTAATAATAATTTATTAGATAATAAATATGTTATCGAATATAATTTAATATAATTACTATTTTAATATACAATTAAATTTATAAATACTATATAAATCTATAATAATATTTATAAGTTATTGATTAATAATTATTAAATATTAAATTAATAATATTATTAATTTAATATAACATATAAATATATATAATAAAGTTAAATTTATAAATTATAAATATTTAAATAATTAATTATTATTTATTATTAAATAAATAGTTATAATTAAAATTTTATACTATTTATTTATAGCAATTAATTGGATAAATTAATTGTTTATATTAATATAAAGTAATAATATTTAATATAATAATTATTATATAATTAATTATATAATCTAAATAAGTTAAACTATAAAGTAATATTATAAGTGTAAATATAGATTAAATCTAAATTATACTATTTATAATTATAAACATTCAAAAATAATAATATTAAACTTATACTAATAAATTGTATAAATATAATATATATTTATGTAATTAAAATATATTATTATAATATGTATAAATATAAAACCTAATTTATTAATGCATATATTTTAAATTTTAATGTATCAAAATTATAATTAATAATTATACAATATATCTTCTAATCTACACATTATTATTGTATATTATATAGTTATTGTGATCAAATTATCTAATTGATAATGAATCTTCTAGTAATATATATAATTCTGATCAAATTATATATTTATATATATAAATAATATATTATTTAGTTAATAATATTTAATATATATTTAATTATATATTATTTAACTTTAATTTTATTGTATATATAATAGTATAAATTATTTGTATATTATTAGATAAGTTTATATCTAAAAGTTTCTATTAATATAATTAATTATATAAATAATTATATAATCCAAAAGAATAATAATAATAATCAATTATTATTTAAAAATTAAATATTTATAAGTATTATTCTATCTTGTATTCCAAAAATTAATTATTAATTATATAAACAATTATATGATATTAAGTTTCATATCAAATTAATTATATTATTAATTAAATTATAATTAAGATAACTATATTCACAATATTTTTTTAAATAAATCTCATATTATATGTTTAATATAAACAATATTAAATATATATTGTTTTAAATTAATCTTAAATAAATAATATTATTTAAATAGAATTATTGATAATTAATTTAATATAAGCATTTTCAACAAACAAATGCCACTGACTTTTAATGTTTTGAGTTTGAAGGAGTTTTAAAAAAATTACATATACCATTATTAAAAATTACAAAATTATTTAGGGGACGTTTGATTCCAATTTCTATTAAATAATTAATTTAAATAATAAATTACTTATAATTAATGATAATAACAATTTAAAAATTATATAATTATATTTATACGATTATTAAATAATTTATATAGTCAATTTATTATATATTGATAAATTAATATTATTTTAATCCAAATAAACTTGTATGAACAAAAACAATTGTTTTAAGATAAAACAAAAAGTCATAACAATTCTGTTTACAAAAATATTTCAAATAATTATGACTATTTAAATAATTATCTATTCCAAATCGTTATTATCTTTTGTTTTGTCATAGAAAAATGTTTTTATTCATATAAGTTTGTTTGAAATAAAATAATATTAATTTATTAATATTTCAAAAATTAATAAATAAGAGATTTAAAAAATAAATCTATTTGTCAAATCAGTTCAATTATTTATAACTATTTGAACAATTATTATTTCAAATCCATTTGTTTTATCATAAAGCAATTGTTTCTGTTCATACAATCTTATTTGAAATAAAGTAATGCTAATTTATTAATATATTGATAATTAAAATAAACTTATAAGATTATAATTAAGTAATAATTATTAAATTTTTAATTATTTTATTATAAATTTAATAATATATAATTATTATATTTATATTTATATTATTTAAATATAATAATTAACTATCTAATATAGTCATAATTATAATATATATTATCATAATTTAATATTTACTATTTTTATATATTTATATAGTTATTTAAATTATATTATATTATATAAACTATAATATATAATATGAAATTAGCTATAAACAAATTAAAAATTAAAAATTATATAATTTAATAATAAAATTAAATAATTAGTTTAATTATGATAATATTGATATAATTTATTAAATTAGTTATTTTTTATAGACATTATTGTAGTTTTAATGTATTAAGTATTAATATTTAATACTATATAAACTTATTGTTTATAAATAATTAACTATTATAATTAAAATTTAATATAAATAAAATTCTTAGTTATATTATTATATAACATTTCAATAATATACAATTAATAGTTTACTTTTATATATTTGATTACTTTAAAAAATTGTTAATGAATCTTAACTTAATTATTTTACTTATTAATAAAAAAATATAATTATTTATAATATAATAATTAATTAATAATTGAACTTGTTATTATTTTATTATAATGTATAAATATATTATACATTATAATAGTTGATATTAAATTATTATTTATATATATACTAATAATTTACAAATAATAAATTATCATAGCTTTATTAATTATTAAAGATAATATAACTAATATTACTATCTAATTAATAGAAATATATTATAAATAATTAATATATTTAATATTATATGACTATTTATTATATTTATTAATTTAGTAACTAATTTACTAAATTAACAATTAATAGATTAATTATAATCGAAATCATAATGATTTCCTTTTGTTTTGATAAAAAGTGTAGTATCAACCTTTCTCCTATTAAAACTATTTTTAATTAAAAATTTTGACAATCTTTCATACCAAGCTCTAGGATCTTGTTTTAAACCATATAAAATATAATTACAAATTAACTAAACTTTAAATATTAATATATTATTTAAATAATTATATTACAACTTTAATTATTAAATATTTATTATATTAATATAAAATATAATATATTAATAATGTAATTTATAATTTATTAAATATAAATTATAGTATAATACAATTATATTTAAAACAATAAACTTTATTAAACTATAAATTATATAAACATTAGTTATTAATATTTAAAGTTATTAAATTATAATTATGAATAATAATAATACTTAGTATTATTATAGCTATATTTTAGTATACCATTTAATATTTATAAATATTATTTAATTTAACAATTATTTTGAAAATAATTAATTTAATTAATCATAATTCAATATTAATACTAAAATATTTCATATTATAAATTAATTAATGAGTAAGAGATTTAAAAAAATGAATCATCAAATACATTATATAATAAATATAATACTAATTTATATAATATTATTTAATTTAACAATTGTATTTAAATCTATTTACTAACAAGGTCAAATATTTTTGACTATTTGAACAATTATCTATTTAAAATCGTTATGACCTTATATTTTATCATAAAACAATTGTTTTAGCTCATAAAAGCTTATCTGAAATAAAATAATATAACTTTATTAATATAATAAAAGTTGATAAGTTAGAGATTTAAAACATAAATCAGTTTATTGAATCAGTTCAAATAATTATAATAATTATATCCATAGTGGTTATATTAATTATAATAAAATAATTAAAATTGGACTTATAATATTATTCACATTATATTTAATAATTATAATATTAAATTTTAAGGATTAATTAAATTATAAATATAATACTATTTAAATAGTTATAATAAAATATAAATAACTCTAATTATTAACATATTGCTTATATCAGATTATCTAATAAATCTAATTATTATCTATAGTTAACTATACCAAATTTATATTATATTAATAAAGTTTTGAAGTATCAATATATTATTTATATATTTGTTATTTTTATATTTAACGATTTTTTTATAAAAATTATGACATTTTTATATTAGTATAAATATATGTATATTAAAAATTTATTTCAAATATCTAAATTATATAAATAATAATTTATTTAATAATATGTCTATATAGTAATGTTATAATTAAAACTTATAAATTTAGTAATTATCAATTTAATATAATAATAAATTTAATTTAATATAACTTATAATAATTATAATATATTGTTATTATGAAATAAATAGTCATAACTATTTGAACTAATTCGATAAACAAATTTATTTTTTAAATATTAATAAATTAGTATTATTTTATTTTGAATAGGCTTGTATGATAAAAAGCAATTGTTTTATGACAAAACAAAAGTTCCTAATGATTTGAAATAGATAATTGTTTAAATGGCCATAATTATTTGAACGATTCGATAAACTGATTTATGTTTTAAATCTCTAACTTATCAATTTTTATAATATTAATAAAGTAATATTATTTTATTTCAGATAAGCTTTTATGAACTGAAACAATTGTTTTATAATAAAACATAAGGTCATAAGATTTTAAATAGATAATTATTCAAATAGTCAAAAAATTTGAGCTTGTTCAGTAAATAGAATTTTTTTCTAATTTCTTACTTAATAATTTTTTGAATGTTAATAAATTAATATTATTTTATTTCAAATAAGCATGTATGAGTTGAAGCAATTATTTTATGACTAAACAAAAGGTCAAAATGATTTGAAATAGATAATTATTCTAATAGTCTTAACTATTTGAACTAATTCAACAAACACATTTATTTTTTAAATCGTTACTTATTAATGTTTAAATTATATATTTCCAATCATTATAACCTTTTGTTTTGTCATAAAACAATTATTAACAAATAATTGAAATATTATTTAAGATATATAAATTGTTTATACAATAACATATTAAATCATGGTTAATTAAATTAATTAATTATTAAAGTAATTAAGTAGAAGTTGTTGCTAACATAACTTAATTTTTGCATATAACGAATTAGTTATATATTATTATTAATAAAAATATACAATTATTTATTTATTAATAGTGTTAAATATTATTAATTTATAATCAAATTATAAATAAATATTAATAATTGATATAAACTAATCTATATTTAAATTATTATTTATATTTTATCACGGAACAATTTGAATATAAATTATATTGATTATACAAATAAAGATCTGTAATATTTAAATATTTAAATTATCTAATATTAATAATCAATTTATATAATTATTAATATTATTGTATAATAATAATAAAATATTATATATGATATTTAAACTTAAAGTTACAATTATTAAACTATTAATATAAATTTATAATTTATAATAAATTATTATATATAATAATAATTATAATTAATTAATTATATTATACTTATTATTTAATATAACTAAAATTATTAATATAATAAATATAATAATACTAATTTAAGTAAACAAAAAGTAAAATTGTATCTAATTTATTATAAATTAGATAATAAAATAATATACAAATTATAATCTATTCAATAAATAATTATATTAATATAATTTATTTAATTATTATTATAATTAATATTATTATAATATTATTCTATAAGTTATTATAAGTAAACTAATACTTATTATTAATTAAACAAATTGTACATAACATATGAATTTATATGTTAATAATTATTATACTATAATTAAATTATAAATTAAGTACTTTTAATTTATTTTAATTAAATATTAATTATTAAAAGCTAATTGAACATTTAAATATTAGTTATTTAATAATTATCAATTATATGAATAAATTATCCAAATATTATAATAATTATAATAATATTAGTTATAAAACATTCAAATAGTTTTTAATAATAATTAATTTAAAAATTATTCTAATTTATTAAGCTAATAGTTAATATATTTATATAACTTATTAATAATAAATATTAATTATTTATTATAAATTTTAATTTATCATAAATATTAATAATTACTATTAATATTTAATTCAATTAATATAAAATAATTTTAAATTATTAAACTAAAAATAATTAATATTTTTATAATATTAATAACTTTATTAATAATTTCTATTATAATTATTAATAAAGTTTATCCAAAATAAAATAACTACTTTATTATAATATTATAATATATTTATTATAATGTACTAATAAATATTTATACTTATGAATATATACTATCGATTAGTACTATTATTTGAATAGTTTAAATAAATATAATAATTTAAATAAATTTAAATAAATTAGGACATCTAAGTGACAATTGTACAATTATTTATTTGAATAATTATACCTAATATTGATATTATTATTTGTAATTAAATTATTAATTAAATATGAAGTTATAATAAAGAGTTTAATTATAAAATTAGTTATATAATTAACACTAAATAATTAATAATATTTTAATTAATAATTTAATTACAAATAACAATATCAATTATGTTAAATTATTAAATATAAAATTTAATAATAAGCTATTATTATTAATAATTTAATATAATTCATTATTAATTTATTATAAAATAACAAAAAATTATATTCACGACTATTAATTAATTATTTGTTTTAATAAGAATATATGGAAAGAATAATATTATAAAATAATATCTAATATTCATTAAAATTAATATTATAATATAATATAATAATTTTATATTATAATACTAAACAAGAATTTATTTTCAAAACCTAATCATTTCCATATTTTTCAATCTAGAATCAATTTATTAATAATCAATATCGATACTTTTGTTATCAATTATAATTAAGGATATTATTATTTTAATAATAAATTTATTGAAATTTAATATATTATTAACTATTTATATTATTAAATATTATATTAATAACATATTTAATATTTTAAATATTAAAATAATTTTTATTCAATTAATATAAGTTCAGATAATTGAACTAAAATATTAAATATAAATATAGTAGTTATATATTATCTAATTAAATTATTAGATAATACAATAAAAAATATTAATGTTCTCATAAATTAATATTGTTCAAATAGTTATAACTATTATTTAAATAACAAATTACATTATTTAAATATAATTATATAATTTTTAAATAAATTAAGATAGATAATAGTTATATTATAATTGATATAACACAACTGGACATTAAACTAATTTAAAATTGTTTATTATTTATTTAAATAATATAATTAAATAAATCTAATTAGGATTGTATAAGTAGATTAATAATTAAATTTAAATAATTTAAATAATATTAATTACTTGATAGAATAATATATACTTATAACCGATTTAAAATATTATTAAAAAATATATCTAATATTTTTATCTAATATTAAATATTAAAAATTAAATGCATCAATTGCTTAGATTGATTATATTTTAATTAACTATATAGTTTAAAATATAATTAATTAATTGTTGCTTAGATTATAATATATATACTATTATTGAATTAAAAAAGTTAATTAATAATAAAATTAGTACATTAATTAATATATTGTATATTTAAAATAACTTAAATATACAATTTGTTTAATTATCAATTATCAATAATTGTTTTGACCTTTTGTTTGGTCATAAAATAATTGCTTCAACTCATACATGCTTATTGAAAATAAAATAATACTAATTTATTAACATTCAAAAAATTAATAAGTAAGAAATTAGAAAAAAAATCTATTTACCGAACAAGTTCAAATATTTTTAACTATTTGAACAATTATCTATTTAAAATCACTATGATCTTATATTTTATCATAAAACAATTGTTCCAGTTCATAAAGGCTTATATGAAATAAAATAATATTACTTTATTACTATTATAAAAATTGATAAGTTAGAGATTTAAAACATAAATTAGTTTATCAAATCAGTTCAAATAATTATGGCCATTTAAACAATTATTTATTTCAAATCATTATGAACTTTTGTTTTGTCATAAAATAATTGTTTTTCATCATACAAGCCTATTTAGAATAAAATAATACTAACTTAGTAATATTTGAAAAATTAATAAGTAGGAGATTTAAAAAATAAATTTGTTTATCAAATCAGTTCAAATAGTTATGACTATTTGAACAATTATATATTTCCAATCATTATAACATTTTGTTTTGTCATAAAATAATTATTTATCTTCATACAAGCTTATTCAAAATAAAATAATACTAATCTAGTAATATTATAAAATTTAATAACTGATAAATTTAAAAAATAAATTTATTTACCGAACCAATTCAAATAGTTAAGGCTATATGAATAATTATCTATTTCAAATCGTTATAACCTTTTGTTTTGTCATAAAACAAATGTTTTTATTCATAGAAGTTTGTTTGAAATAAAATAATATTAATTTATTAATATTTCAAAAATTAATAAGAGATTTAATAAATAAATCTATTTACAATACTAGTTCAATTAGTTATATAACAATTTGAACATTTATTTATTTCAAATCATAATAAATTAATAATTTGTTAATAATTTGAATCGTACCTTTTGTAATTTAAACTTATTAAAAGTTTTTTAATTGAGTTGTCATAAAACAATAGCTAAATAATTAAAAAAATATTACCTTTTAAATCTCTTAGTTATTAATTTTTTATATTTGAAATCTTATAATTCAAATATTCATAACTATTTGAATATTATTCTAATTTAAGTTTAAATTTGTTTAATTTAAAAATTAAATATTTAATTTCAAATCTATTTTAAAGTAAAAATATTTAAAGATTTGTTTTGTCAAAAAAACAATTATTTTTGTTAATATAAGTTTGTTTGAAATGAAATAATATTGTTTTATTAATATTTAGAAAATAAATCTATAAGAGATTTAAAAAGAAAATCTGCTTACCAAACCATTTCAAATAGTTTTGACTATTTCAATAATTATTTATTTTAAATCGTTATAACCTTTTATTTTATCATCAAACAATTGGTTCTATTCATACTATTTTATTTAGAATAAAATAATACTAATTTAATAATATTTTGAAACTTAATAACCAAGAAAATTAAAAAATAAATTTAATTATCGAACTAGTTTAAATAGTTAAGACTCTATGAATGATTATCTATTTCAAATCGTTATGACATTTTCTTTTAACATAAAATAATTGTTTTGTTCGTACAAGTTTATTGGATTAAAATAATACTAATAATATTTTGAATTATTAAACAATTAATAAGTAAGAGATTTAAAAAATAAAATTGTTTAAATATTATTATAACTTATAATAAAATAACTTAATTACTATTAATAATATTAATTATAATAAATATATAATTGTTTCGAATTCATAATACTATTAAAATTTAATGAAATTAATTAATAATATAATATAATCTGAATTATTAATGAATAAGTTGTAATAGATAATCAATATAATATTAATTAAATGAATATAATATTAAATTATAATATTTAATTCATAATACTAATATTTATTAATTATAGATATAGAGACTCGTACCTAATATAATTTCTATTTAATAATTTATATTAAATACTATAAAAGAATATTATTTTAATAGTTATAACTAATAAATTTAAATAAAAATATTTGTAACTAATTACAAAAGGTAAAACTAATACTATTATATAATTTAATTTATTAATTATAATTATAATATTATAATTATTAATATACTAATTACTAAAAATTAATCTTAAACTAATTAGTTATATTTTATATTAATATTTTTAAAATAAATGATTTATTTAATAATATTTATTTTAAAAAATAAATTCAAATAATGTTACAAATATATAATTAATTTTGACTAATTAATTAAATTATTAATTAATTTATTATCAAGTTATTTAATTTTAAAATTAAATTATATGATATATTTAATATTAATTAATTATTATATTATTATAAACAAATTTTATAATATTAATAATTCTAATGATTTTAGTTAATAAATATAATTATAAATTATGATATTATAAATTATTAATAAATTTAAAAAATATTATAATTATTTAAGTTATATAATATTAATATATTATAATTTTAAGATATCGTAAAATATGTTAATAACTATACTAATAGTTATATGTTAATAATTTTAAATTTTATTATATTAATAAATATCATTATTAATAATTATTAATAAAAAATATTAATTAATAAATTAGTTAAGTTTTAAATAATATATATTATTTAATATATAATGATAATATTTGATAAACTTAATTTTCAAATTTGTTATAAATTATATATTCATTAATTATAATATATTTATAAGTATAATTATTTAATTCTCAAAGTATATTAATAATTTATAATAGTTTCTATTTAATTAAACTAATATTTATAACTATTAGTTGATTAATATAAATATTATATAATTAATTTAGTTATATAACAAATAAAATTAATATTTAAGTATTATAGTTTATAGTTTAATATAAGTTATTTTATATTAATCATATTATAAAAGATTATATAGATTTGTCAATTTAGTTTATAGTTTAAATAGAAAATTATTTAATTGTTTCTTGAATTAAAATCTTAACATAATTATTTAAATGATAGTTATTAGTAATTAACTATTAGTTAATAATCTCTATTTATTTATTAATATTAAATTTAATTAATTTAAGTAATATAATAATTAAATAATTACTTAAAATAAATTTTAACTAATTTATTCTTTTAATAATGATAAACTAATAAATATTAATTATATATATAAATAATATATATTGTATTAGTTGCTTGATTACAAATATATTAATTTATAAAGTTAAATATTAAAGTTATTTAAAAATTAATATTTATTGTAATATGTATAATATTATTTATAGATTAATATAATAAATAAAATTGATTTAATAGATTAATAAAGTTTAAAAAATATTTGATTATTATAATTATAACTAAGAATTATATATTTTAATCTATTTGATAATAATAATTAAGTAAAAATCCCTTGGAGCTTAGCCAATGGATAATATGCATCCATTCAACCATGTTCTTAGTATCAGTAACCTCTGAAACCAAGCTAAGATTAGAATCACATATCGATGCTTGAATATGATCCCAACTCCAATCAGCATATAAAGGATCCATAGAGGTAAATGGACCAAGAACACCATGAATTGTTAAGGGCCCTTCAAGAAAAATATCCAGATGGGAAACCAACACATGATTGATCTCTACCACTCAACCTTCGTTATAGCCACATTCTTTCCATGAAAAAGGGTATGGAGGCAACCACCTTGGTGCTTCTTCAAGAGATCATTCATGGAAAGCTAAAGAGGGGAGGCATGATATTGGAAAGGATGCTTCAAGAGCCAAGAAGTGTGAGAGGCGATTACAATGGAAGAGTCTGGGATTGCATAAATAGTTATATATATTTGCATAAATAGTAATAATCTTAACTATTTGAACTGATCGACAAACATATTTATTTTTAAAATATTATTAAATTAGTATTATTTTTATCTAAATCAGCTTATATGATAAAAAATAATTATGTTATGACAAAACAAAGATTACAATGATTTGAGATTAATGTTTGTTCAAATAATTATAACTATTAGAACTGCTTTGAAAAACGGCTTTAGTTTTTAAATCTCTTGCTTAATAATTTTTGAAATATTAATAAAGTAGTATTATTTTATTTCATATAAGTTTTTATTAACTGAAACAATTGTTTTATGACAAAACAAAATGTCAAAATAGTTTTAAATAGATAATTGTTTAAATTATCATATCTATTTGAAATTGTTCAGTAAACAGATTTATTTTTTTCAATCTCTTGCTTTTATTTTTTGAATATTAATAAATTAGTATTATTTTATTCCAAATAAGCTTGAATGAACTGAAATAATTGTTTTATGACTAAACAAAAGGATAGAATGATTTGAAATAGATAATTATTCTGATAGTCTTAAATATTTGAACTAGTTTGGCTAACATATTTATTTTTTAAATCTCTGATTAATTTTTGAAATATTATTAAATTAATATCATTTTAATTCGAATAAGCTTGTATGAAAGGAAACAATTGTTGTATGACAAAATAAAGATCATTTTGATTTGAGATAGATAATTGTTCAAATAGTCTAACTATTTGAACTGGTTTAGTAAATAGATTTAGTTTTTAAATCTCTTATTAATTTTCAAAATATTAATAAATCAAAATTATTTTATTTTGAATAATTCTGTGTGAACAAAAACAATTGTTTTATGACAAAATATAAGGTCATAACAATTTAAAATAGATAATTGTTCTAATGGACATGACTATTTGAACTTGTTCAGTAAACAAATTTATTTTTTAAATCTCCTACCTATTAATTTACAAAATATTAATAAAGTAGTATTATTTTATTTTGAATAAACTTGTATGAATAGAAACAATTGTTTTATGACAAAACAAAAGATCATAACTATTAGAAATAAAAATTGTTCAAACAGTTATAACTATTTAAGCTTATTTTATAAACAGATTTATTTTTTAAATCTTTTACTTATTAATTGTTGGAATATTACTAAATTAGTATTATTTTATTTTGAATAAGCTTATATAGATAGAAATAATTGGTTCATCACAAAAGAAAATGTCATAATTATTTGAAATAGATAATTGTTCAAATAGTTAGATCTATTTGAACATGTTCAAAAAACAAATTTATTTTTAAAATTTTTGCTTATTAAATTTTGGAATATTAATAAATTTAATTATTTTATTTGGAATAAGCTTGTATGGACAGAAACAATTGGTTTATCACAAAACAAATTTATTTATTAAATTTTTACTTATTAAATTTTGGAATATTAGTTAATTTAATTATTTTATTCGAAATAAGCTTGTATGAACAAAAACAATTATTTTATGACAAAACAAAAGGTTATAACGATTTGAAATAGATAATTCAAATAGTCATCACTATTTAAACTTGTTCAATAAATAGATTCATTTTTTTTAAATCTCTTACTCATTAATTTTTAGAATATTAATAAATTAGTAATATTTTATTTCGAATAAGCCTATACGAATTAATACAATTGTTTTATGACAAAACAATAGGTCATAATGATTTGAAATAGATAATTATTCAAATAGTTATGAATATTTGAATTTTAAGATTTCAAATTCAATTGTTTTAAATCTTTATTAACAAAATAAATCTATTTTTACAATAAGTTATATCTAATTATAAGAATAAGTAATAAGTTTACAATTATTGATTTGAGTAAACATATTTAATTAATATTATATTTATGAATGATGATTTTAATTTAAATATTTTAATTATTGATTTTTATTAATTAATAGATATCTAAAAAGATTTATTTTTTAGATCTATTATTAATTTTTAAAATATTAATAAAGTAGTATTAATTTATTCTGAACAAACTTATATGGACAAAAACATTTGTTTTATGACAAAAAAAAATGTCATAATTATTTGAAATAAATAATTGTTCGAATAATCATAATTATTTGAACTGGTTAGGTAAGCAGAAATATTGGTTAAATCTCTTATTAATTTTTAAAATATTAATAAATTCATTTTATTTTATTTTGAATAAGCTAGTATGAATTGAAAAAATTATTTTATTACAAAACTAAAGGTCATAACAATTTAAAACAGATAATTGTTCATATAGTCTTAACTATTTAAACTGGTATAGTAAACAAATTTACTTTTTAAATCTCTTAATTATTAATTTTTAGAGTATTATTAGATTAGTATCATTTTGTTTCGAATAAGCTTGTATGAACATGAATAATTGCTTTATGACAGAAAAAAAAAGGTTTATTTTTTAAATAACTTATTTAAACTGTACATTTGTTCAAATAGTCATAACAACTTAAACGGGTTCAATAAATAAATTTATTTTTTAAATTTCTTACTTATTAATATTTGAAAGATTAATAAATTAGTATTATTTTATTCTGAAGCTTGTATGATAAAAAACAATTGTTATATGACCAAACAAAAGGTAATATTAATTTCAAATAGATAATTGTTGAAATAGCCATAATTATTTGAACTAATTCAGTAAATAGAATTATTTTTTAAATCACTTACTTAGTAATTTTTGGAATATTAATAAATTACAATTATTTTATTTCAAATAAGCTTGTATGAACTGAAACAATTGTTTTATGATAAAACAAAAGGTCATAATGATTTTAAATAGATAATTGTTCAAATAGTCATAACTATTTGAATTTGTTCAGTAAACAAATTAATTTTTTTAAAATCTTACTTATTAATTTTTCAAATATTAAGAAATTAGTATTATTTTATTTTGGATAAGTTTCTATGAACTGAAACAATTGTTTTTTGTTAAAACAAAAGGTCAACGATTTTAAATAAATAATTGTTCAAATAGTCATAGCTATTTAAACTTGATCGGTAAACAAATTTACTTTTTCATATCTTTTGCTTATTAATTTTTTGACTGTTTATAATTATAAATAATTATTAATTTAATTATAAATTATAATTATAAACAATATAATTTAGATTTAATAATCAGTTCAAATAAAATGGTATTTATATTATTATAAAAATATTAATATATAATTATATTTGAATATTTATAAATATAATTAATTTATTTAAAAACTATTTTAATATAAAATATATAATTAATAATTTATATAACATTATAAATATAATATTAATAAAATATATAGTATTTAATAACAATTAGATAATATATTTATCTTAATAACTTTATTAATTTAATTTATATTCGATAATATAATTAACAAATATAATATATAATTGGATATATAATACTAAAATTTAAATTCACCTGACACATTCATAATTTAACTAGTATATTATATTTATAAACTAATATTATAAGCAATTATTATAATAATTAATTATTTAATATTATACATAAATATGAATTAAAAAAAGAATATATTTATCGAATAAGTTCAAATAGTTATAACTATCTGAATAATTATTTATTTCAAAACATTATGATCTTTTGTTTCGTCATTAAACAATTGGTTCTGTTCATGCAAGCTTATTTCAATTATACTAATTTAAATTTATTAATATTCCAAAAATTAATAAGTAAAACTTTAAAAAATAAATATATTTTCTGAACAATTTTAAATAGTTATGACTATTTGAAGAATTATCTATTTCAAATCTTATATTTATATATAATAATAATTATTATATTATAATTATCATATAATAATATATTATCTAATTTTTATAAAATATTATATTATAATTAATGCATTAAATTATAATAAGTTATACTTATATTATCATTAATTAAATAAATAATATATTGATACTATATAAATATAAACAATAATTGTATATTAACTTACTTTTATACTATATAATGACATTTATTATTTAATTTATTATTATATTATATATAAATAATCCTTAGTATTATAAACTTTATAATATAATTAATTAAATTAATAAATTTAATTTTTGGATAATAATATTTCAAATATTTTTAATATAATTTATAAATTATAAAATGTTTTATAACTATTATATTAATAGTAAATAAACAATTATTTAATTAACAATAAATTATTATTAAATTTATTATACTAATTAAGTAAACATTATTATAATAATTATTAATTATTAGGATTAATATTTAATATTTAATATCTATAATTAATAATATATATTAAATTAATAATAATTAATTTATTATTATAATATATTAATATTATTTTATTAGATTAATTGTATATTAATTACTAAAATAAAAGGTTATTTTTATTAATCTTATATATTAATTTAATTATTTAATAATTAAGTATTATTATTATTTAAATCCTAAAACCAATAATATTTTTAATTATTATTATGATACTTAAAATAATAATTGTTTATTTATAATTATATTAGATATTTGTTTAAATAGTTAATTGACTATTAATATTATTTTATAGACATGTAACAAATATTAATAATATTAATTATTATTATAGTGATTTGGTAATATATTATATTAATTACTAATAAGCTCGTATAGTATCTTCTTAATTATTATAGCTTAGTAACTATTTATAATCTAATTGTCTTATTAATAATTATTTCTAATAATTTTGTTAAAAATTATAGTATAATAATTTAATTTATTATATATTATTATAATAAGTATGATTTATATAATATTTGATACGTATTAATACATAATAGAAATTTTTTAAATCTCTCACTTATGAAATAATTCAATTAATTATAATTAAAATAAGCTTGATAAATATTTATTATTCTATTAAAAATATTATTATAATATAAAGTTATTATATTATAATAACTAAAAATATAATACAAAAATATAGTTGTAATATACATATAAATTAGATTATAACTAATTAATCTAATTTAGATTAATTACAATAATCTAAATTAAATAATATAATATTATTTTACTATAATAAACAAAATAATTGTTTTTGTTCATACAAGCTTATTCAGAATAACATAATTCTAATTTATTAATATTTTAAAAATTAATAAGTGAGAGATTTAAAAAATGAATCTGTTTACCAAATAAGTTCAAATAATTATGCTATTTGAACAATTATCTAGTTCAAATTTCTATAACCTTTTGTATTGTCATAAAATAATTTTTTCTATTCATTCAAGCTTATTTCAAATCTGTTTACCAAATAATTTTAAATAGTTATATTATAAGTTTATTTATTAATTAGTTATAATTTTAATTATAATTTATATCTTAATATAATACATTTATATATATTATATATATAATATTTTATATTATTTATTAATTTAATTAGTTATATTACAAAGTTAATATAAACAATAATTATATATTAACTTACTTTTATACTATATAATGATATTTATTATTTAATTTATTGTTATATTATATATAAATAATCCTTAGTATTATAAACTTTAGAATATAATTAATTAAATTAATAAATTTAATTTTTGGATAATAATATTTCAAATATTTTTAATATAATTTATAAATTATATTATATACTAATTTATGACCTATTAATTTATATATAATAATTGCTATTATATTATTAATTTATTTATAAATTATAAATATTAGGATTATCTTATGATTATATTATTAATAAAGTAGTACTATTGATTAGTACTTATTAAATAGTTTATTGTTATTGATTAATATTATCAATACTATAGTATAATTTGAATAATATTAATAATAAAGCTTATCATTATTAAATAATATAATCATTTAATTAATATTTTAAATTATTATTAAATATTTATTTTAAACATTAAATTTTAATAATTATCTTATTAATAGTAATTATTTAAAGTAATAATTATATCAATAAATTTATTAACGCTAATTTGGAAGATTTTTATATATTAATATTATTCATATTATAATAATTATTATTCAAATTAGGATATAAATAGTATAATTAGTATTATTTTTAACCAAATAAGCTTCTATAATTAGAGATAATTATTTTATGACAAAACAAAGACCTTAACGATTTAAAATTGATAATTGTTTAAATGTCATAACTATTTGAACTAGTTTGGTACATAGATTTATTTTTTAAATCTATTATTAATTTTTGAAATATTAATAAATTAGTATTATTTTATTTCAAATAAGCTTATATGATCAAAAACAATTATTTTAGGACAATACAAAAGATCATAATGATTTGAAATATTACCTGATTTAGTAAACAAATTTATTTTTTTAATTTCTTACTTATTAATTTTAAAAATATTAATAAAGTAGTATTATTTTATTTCATCTAGGCTATTTATAAATAACATAATACTAATAAATTATACTTTAAATCATTATACTATTATTTAATTATAACAATTATTTTAATTTTAAATTAATAAGTAAATATTTTAATTATATAAATAAATTAGATTTAATATTTAAAATTAATATATATTATAGTATTAAATATAACTGGTAAAAATATATTTAATAATAATTATTAAAATATTTGTTAAATATTTTAAAAATTAATAAATATAATTATTTATTTATTAGTTATATTAAATTAAAATCAATAATTCATATTAATATCTTTATTTTATTATCATAGAAGCTTAATCATAATATAAGTTATCTAATAATTATGGTTTAATTAATAAAATATATAATTATTATCCAATAATTGGGTTTAATAAATAAGCATATTGAACAAATAATTTTCTTAATAAAATTATAATCTATTAAATAATAACGATTAGTTTTAATAATTTAATTAATTTAAACATTAATTAGAACAATTAATTATCACTATATATAATAACTATATTATAGAAGAATAATAATTTTAATAAAAATATTATAATTATTAAAATTATCATTTTAAATTAATTTAACAAAATAGCTTTATTTTCTAAAATTTTACTTATTAATTTTTGAAATATCAATAAATTTATATTATTTTATTCAAAATACGCTTGCATGAACAGAACCAATTATTTTATGACAAAACAAAATGTCATAATATTTTGAAATAGATAATTGTTTAGATAGTCATAACTATTTCAACTTGATCAATAAGAAACAATTGTTTTACAATAAAATAAAATGTCATAACAATTTGAAATAGATAATAGTTCAAATGGACATGACTACTTAAACTGGTTTGATAAACTAATTAATTTTTAGAATGTTAATATATTAGTATTGTTTTATTCCAAATAAACTTGTATGAATAGAAACAATTGTTTTATAACAAAACAAAAGATTATAACGATTTGAAATAAATAATTGTTCAAACAATCATAACTATTTGAACTCACTCAGTAAATAAATTTATTTTTTAACTCTTTTACTTATTAATTTTGGAATATTAATTAATTAGAATTATTTTATTCCAAATAAGCTTGTTTGAATAAAAATAATTGGTTTATGACAAAACAAATGGTCATAATGATTTAAAATAGATAATTATTCAAATAGTCATAACTATTTGAATGTGTTCAAAAAATAGCTTTATTTTCTAAAATTATACTTATTAATTTTTGGAATATTAATAAATTTATATTATTTTATTCAAAATACGCTTGCATGAACAGAACCAATTGTTTTATGACGAAACAAAATGTCATAATTTTTGGAATAGATAATTGTTTGGATAGTTATAACTATTTCAACTTGATCGATAAGAAAATTCATTTTTTTAATTCTATTACTCTTTAATTTTTGGAATATTATTTTATCTCAAATAGGCTTATATGAACAGAAGCAATTATTTTATTACAAAACAAAAGCTCATGATGATTTGAAATAGATTATTATTCAAATATTCATGACTATTTAAACTTGTTCAGTAAACATATTTATTTTTTAAAATCTTTTACATATAAATTATCGAAATATTAATAAATTAATATTATTTTATTTCAAATAAGCTAGTATGGACAAAAACAATTGTTTTATGACAAAACAAAAAGTCATAACAATTTGAAATAAATAATTGTTCAAATAGTTATAATGATTTGAACTTGTTACTTAAATTAATATCTATATTTTAATATCTGTAACTATCATTTAAATAATTACATTTAAATATTAATTAAACTATTAATATTTACTAATTAATAGTTTAAATGAACATTTAAAAATATTATTATAATTTATCATTTATCAATGTTAGTTATTTAAATAAAAATTATATAAGCATATAATCTTAATAATATATAAGATAAATAAAATATTTAATATATTATAATTATTTATTTTTAACATATTATAAATAAAATTAATATATTAATCAAATATAATTATAACATTTATTAAACATTAATAAATTATTTATTAATTGATAACAATAAACTATTTAATAATTTGAATAATAATTAAATTTAATTTATTAATTATAACAATATTAACCATTAATATATTAATCAAATATAATTAGTTAATATAATAATTGATATTATTATTATAAATAATAATTAATTAAATTTATTATATACTATTATTTGAAATAGTTATTAATATTAATATTATTAATTATTAATATACATTATATTGTATATTATAATTAAATAATTTAATATTAATAATTATTAATTAGTAATCAATACTATAACTTATTAAATTGTTTTGTCATAAAACAAATTATAATTATCATTATATAATAATTATATATAATATTAAATTTATTAAACAAGATAAATTTAATATTATAATTTAAATAATATTAATTAATAATATTGATATATTAAATAATATATTATTAGTTATTAATTACGAATAACTTAACCAATTCAATAAATATATCAAATTATAAAATTTGATTAAATTAATAAATTTAAATATAAATTAGTATTATTTTATCAAGTATAAAATAAAATAATAATAATATCTAATGCTAACTAATAGTCTAATATTATCTAATCTAATATTAATTACAATTATAGTATAATTAAAAATAATCAACTATTTTTTAAAAAATAATATACAATTATAGTATATTAAATATTTAATATTAAACTGAATCAGGTTTATTGATAATAAATTATTATAATGTAAATATAAATCAATTAATTCAATACTAACAATTATTGGATTAGAACTAATGGCCTTTTGTTACAAATTAAAAACTAATTAATTAAGTAATTAATATATTAAATATAGTATTATAGAATTAAAATAATTATAGTAATAATATATATTATTTTAATTATAATTAAAATATATTATATTTAAAACTAACTATATAATTAGTTTTAAACTAATAAACATATTTATTATTAATTAGACTTATATAATATTCATAATTAACAAGTTTTAATTCTTAATCTCAAATATTATGGAACTAAATTTAACAATTAATAGATTAATTAACTAATTTACTAATATTTAATAATTATAATTTCATTAACATTACATTAGTTATGTAAATACATATATTATAAAATTACAAAATATTAAACAATATTATTGATTAAACTATATTTAAAATAATAATAATTATTATTATTTAAATTAACTTATAACAATTATATTAATAATTATATTATATTAATTGTTATTAACAATAATTGTTTAAATTGATATCTAACAGTTAAATCAATTAGATTTAAATAAAATATTTAATTTATAATTAAATATATAGAATTATATATTATTATAATATATAAATTTTAATATATTCAATATATTCATTACTAATAATTGATAAATTATTAAAATATATAATATTATATTTAAATGGTAATAACTATATGAACTTATTTGGTAAGATGATTTATTTTTAATATCTTCGAGTGATTAATTTTTAGAATATTAATAAATTAGTATTTTTTTAATTTTCGTATAAATTTCTATGAACAAAAAAATTTGTTTTATGACGAAAAAAAAGTCATAATGATTAGAAATAGATAATTGTTCAAATATTCCTTTATTAATATTAATATAATTAATTAATATAGCATATTAATTAAAAATAATAATAACTATTTATTATTTATATAATACTTTATATTGTTATTTATCACCTCTAACCAAATAAAATTACAAGACTAAGTAGAAGGCATAACCAAACAAGTTTAAATAACAATTAATATTTATATAAATATTTGGATTTAATAAATATAATTATTTAATTAAATATTACATAATATTATTTGATTAAATTAATAAATTTAATTTTTGGATAATAATATTTCCAATATTTTTAATATAATTTATAAATTATATTATATACTAATTTATGACCTATTAATTTATATATAATAATTATTGTTATTATATTATTAATTTATTTATAGATTATAAATATTAGGTTTATAAATAAATTTAATATTTATTTCAAGTTATATATAATTTATAAATATATTAAATTATATATTTAATAAAAATAATAATTAACAAATATTCATATATAATAATTTATATTATTTAACAAATATATATTATTAATTATTATACCTAATTTAAACATTAATTAAAATAATATAATTTATATTATATTAACTTGTTAATTGTTAAGATTATAATTTAATAATAATTAAATTTATAATTTATTATTATCAAATATTTAATATAACATTGATATATCTATTTTATTGCTAATAAAATATAACAATTATAGTATATAATATAATAATTATTAATAATAAATTATTATCTATTTATTTAATTATGTTAGTTTAAAATATATATTATTTTAATTTACTTTTTACATTAATAATTATTAATATTAAAACTAATATTATAAATATATTAATAATTAATATATATAAAGTAAATAATTATAGTATATAATAATATACTTAATTATAATTAAATAACTATTAATATTATTAATAAATTATAGCTTATTATTATTATATCATTATAATTCATTTAATAATCATAATTATCTAAATATATTTAATTGAAATAAATATAATTATAATATTTAGTCACCCACTTTTTGACTAATAAGCTTTATTATTATCAATTATAATAACAAAATTATAATATAATAATTATAATAATTTGTTATAAAATTAACAATTTATAATATTTATAATTTATTAAAATTTAAAAAATTAATACTAAATTTTTAAAAAATCTATTTACCGAATAAGTTAAAATAATTATGACTATTTGAACAACTATCTATTTAAAATCGTTATGACCTTTTATTTTATCATAAAATAACTATTTCAGTACATAAAAGTTTTTTCAAAATATTGTTACTCATAAAATATTAATTAAACTATTTAATTAAACTACTAATTAATAATATTATTATTAAGTTATAATAATCTCTATTTTAAAATTAGTTTTAAATATATTTTAAAAATTTATTATATAGTATTATTATATAATTGAGTTTTTTATAAAATAATTATATTAATGTATATATACTAAATAAATATATTATTTTAATAATAAATTTTTTGCTTAACTTATATGCTCAATAGTGGGTTAGGATTTTTATAAGGGCTCGTAAAACTCTTATTATATCACTGGCAATTAGATCTAAGTTATTAGGTGTGAATGTTGTTGCTTTATGTTATTAGCTGTGCAAATGTATTAATAAATTTAATTAAAATTTTAATACTAAAAATATTTTAATACTAAATCTTGTTTAGTATTAATTATATAATTAAATTAAATTATTAAATATTAAATATCCTAAATGTTCCAAAAATTATTAATAGTCATAGAAAACTTTAATAATTATACAAATATAATTATTTGCATTAATATTTATAATTTAAATATTATTACTGAAATTAGCAATTTCAAATAATTGTACAAATTTAGTATTAATTGTTTAAAGAAAATAATATATCTTTAACAATATATTAAATAAATTCTTATTAATTATTCTATGATAAATATATTAAGCTTTTATGAAATGAAACAATTATTTTATGATAAAACAAAAGGTCATAACAATTTTAAAATGATAATTAGCATGTATGAATTGAACAATTATTTTATGACTAAACAAAATGTCAGAATGATTTGAAATAAATAATTATTATAATAGTCTTAACTATTTGAACTGGTTCAACAAATACATTTTTTTTTTAAATCTCTTACTTATTAATTTTTAGAATATTATTAGTTTAGCAATATTTTACTCCGAATAAGTTTGTATGGACAAAATCAATTGTTTTATGATAAAATAAAGATCATACTAATTTGAGATAGATATTTATTCAAATAGGTATAACTATTTGAATTGGTCCGATAACCAGATATAATTTTTAAATCTCTTATTAATTTTCAAAATATTAATAAATTAGTATTATTTTATTTTGAATAATTTTGTATAAATAGAAACAATTGTTTTATTACAAAACAAAATGTCATAACGATTTAAAATAAATAATTATTTAAATAGTCATAATTATTTGAACTCACTCGGTAGATAAATTTATTTTTTAAATATTTTACTTATTGATTTTTGAAATTTTAATAAATTAGTGTTATTTTATTTCAAATAAGCCTTTATGAATAGAAATAATTGGTTTATGACAAAACAAATGGTCATAATTATTTTGAATGTGTTCAAAAAACAAATTTATTTTATACATTTTTACTTATTAATCTTTAGAATATTAGTAAATTTATATTATTTTATTTGAAATAAGCTTGTATGAATAGAAAAATAGATTTATTTTTTAAATCTTTTACTCATTAATTTTTGGAATAGTAATAAGTTAGTATTATTTTATTTCAAATAAGCCTATATGCATTGATATAATTGTTTTATGGTGAAACAAAAGGTCATAACATTTGAAATAGGTAATTATTTAGATAGTTATTATTATTTGAAATTGTTCGGTAAACATATTTATTTTTTAAATCTTTGACTTATTAATTGTTGAAATATTAATAAATTAATATTATTTTAATCCAAATAAGCTAATATGAACAAAAATAATTGTTTTATGACAAAACAAAAGGTCATATAACGATTTGAAATAAATAATTGCTCCAATAGTCATAACTATTCAAAATTATTTGGTAAACAAATTTGAAATAAGCTTGTATGAATAGCAAAAATTATTTTATGACAATACAAAAGGTTATAGCAATTTGAACTAGATAATTGTTCAAATAGTTATAATTATTTGAACTTGTTCAGTAAACAGATTCATTTTTTAAATCTCTCACTTATTAATTTTTGGAATATTAATAAATTAGAATTATGTTATTCTGAATAAGCTTGTATGAACAAAAACAATTGTTTTGTGAGAAAACAAAAGGTCATAATGATTTGAAGTAGATAATTATTCAAATAGTCATAATTGTTTGCACTGGTCAAGCCAAAAGATACATTTTCTAAATCCATTACTTATTAATTTTCAAAATATTAATAAATTAACATTACTTTCTTCCCAATAAGATTATATGAACAGAAACAATTGTTTTATGATAAAACAAATGGTCATAACAATTTGAAATAAATATTTGGTCAAATAGTTATAACTAATTGAATTGGTATGGCAAACATATTTATTTTTAAAATCTCTTATGTATTAATTTTTGAAATATTAATAAATTAATATTATTTTATTCCAAACAAACTTATATGAACAAAAACATTTGTTTTATGACAAAACAAAAGGTAATAACAATTTCAAATAGTCATAATGATTTGAAATAGTTTTGTAAATAGAATTGCTATTATTCGGATTAAAATAATATTAATTTATTAATATTTTGACAATTAATAAGCGAAAGATTTAAAAAATAAATATGTTTACCAAACAAGTTCAAATAGCCAAGACTATTTGAATAATTATCTATTTCAAATAATTGTGACCTTC
Source organism: Durio zibethinus (assembly GCF_047325235.1). Classification (NCBI taxonomy): domain Eukaryota; kingdom Viridiplantae; phylum Streptophyta; class Magnoliopsida; order Malvales; family Malvaceae; genus Durio; species Durio zibethinus. The sequence goes on along the minus strand of NC_143188.1, from coordinate 8,223,080 downwards.
TATTTTGTAATAAAATAATTGTTTCAGTTAACATAAGCTTATTTGAAATAAAATAGCTCTAATTTATTAATATACCAAAAATTAATGAGTAAGAGAATTAAAAAATGAATATGTTTACCGAACAAGTTCAAATAGTTATAGCTATCTAAATATTTATCTATTTCAAAACATTATGACCATTTGTTTTGTCATAAAATAATTAGTTATGTTAATGCAAGCTTATTTCGAATAAAATAATATAAATTTATTAAAACTCCAAAAATTAATAAATAAAAATTTTAAAAATAAATATGTTTTTTTGAACACATTCAATAGTTATGACTGTTTGAACAATTATCTATTTCAAATCATTATGACAATTTGTTTTGTCATATAAGCTTATTCGAAATAAAATAATATTAATTTATTAATATTTCTAAAATTAATAAGTAAAATATTTAAATAATAAATTTGTTTATCGAGCAAGTTCAAATAGTATTACTATTTGAACAATTATATATTTCAAATCTTTATGATCTTTTGTTTTATCATAAAATAATTGTTTCTATTCACACAAGTTTATTTGGAATAAAATAATACAAGTTTATTATTATTCTAAAAATTAATAAGTTAGAGATTTAAAAAATAAATCTGTTTACCGAATAAGTTTAAATAGTCATATCCATTTGAACTGTTATTTATTTTAAATCGTTATGATATTTTATTTTATTTTATTATAAAATAAATGTTTCTATTCATACAAAATTATACAAAATTAAATAATACCAATTTATTACTATTTCAAAAATTAATAAGGATTTAAAAATAAATGTGTTTTCCAAAACAGTTCAAATAGTTAAGACTATTAGAATAATTATCTATTCCAAATTATTTTGATCTTTTGTTTAGTCAAAAAATAATTGTTTTAGTTCATACATGCTTATTCGAAATATAGTAATACTAATTTATTAAAATTTAGAAAATTAATGAGAAATTTTCAAAAAATCTATTTACCAAATAAGTTTAAATTGTTATGACTATTTGAACAATTATCTATTTAAAATCATTATGACCTTTTATTTTACCATAAAACAACTATTTCAGTACATAAAAGTTTTTCCAAAATAAAATAATATTGCTTTATTAATATTTCCAAAATTAAGAAGTTGGAGTTTTAAAAAATAAATTAGTTTATCAAATTATTCAAATAATTATGGCTATTTGAATAATTATCTATTTCAAATTGTTATGAACTTTTGTTTTGTCATAAAACAATTGTTTTTCATCATAAAAGCCTATTTGGAATAAAATAATACTAATTTACTAATATTTCAAAAATTAATAAAAGATTTAAAAAGTTAATCTATTTACTGAACCGGTTCAAATAGTTATGATTGTTTGAACAATTATATATTTCAAATTGTTATAACCTTTTGTTATCTCATAAAACAATTATTTCTATTCACACAAGTTTATTCAAAATAAAATAATACTAATATAATAATATTTTAAAAATTAATAACTACGAGATTTAAAAAATAAATTTATTTACTGAACTAGTTCAAATATTTAAGGCTATATGAACAATTTTTTATTTCAAATTGTTATTACCTTTTGTTTAAATAATCAAATCTATTACTATTTAATTCAAATAAATAAATATGTTTATCAAACTGGTTCAAATTAAGATTATTTAAGCAATTATTTATTTCAAATCATTATAACTTTTTATTCTGTTATAAGATAATAGTTTCTATTTATTCAAGCTTATTCAAATTAAAATAATACAAATTTATTAATTTTTGACAATTAATAAGTAAAATATGTAAAAAATTAAATATGTTTACTAAACTAAATCAAACAGTCATGGCTATTTGAATAGTTATCTATTTCAAATTGTTATGACCTTTTCTTCTGTCATAAAAAAATTATTTTAATTCATATAAGCTTATTCAAAATAAAATAATATTAAGTTATTAATATTTTAAAAATTAATAATTAAGAGATTTAAAAAATGAATCTATTTACTGAACAAGTTTAAAAAATTATAATTATTTATTGGAAATCGCTATAACATTTTGCTTTGTCATAAAATGATTTTTTCTGTTCATACAAGCTTATTTTGAATAAAATAATACAAATTTATTAAATTAAGACAATTAATAAGTAAAAGATTTAAAAATAAATCTTTTATTGAACAAGTTCAAATCGTTATGACTATTTGAATAATTATTTATTTCAAATTGTCATGACTTTTTGTTTTGTCATAAAATAATTATTTTTGTTCATACTAGCTTATTCGAAATAAAATAATATTAATTTATTAATATTTTGATAATTTATAAGTAATAGATTTAAAAAATAAATATGTTTGCCAAACAAGTTCAAATAGTCATGACTATTTAAATAATAATATATTTCAAATCATTGCGAGCTTTTGTTTTGTAATAAAATAATTACTTCAGTTCATATAAGCCTATCTAAGATAAAATAATATTCAAAAATTAAAGAGTAACAAAATTTAAAAAAAAATGAATTTTCTTATTGATCAAGTTGAAATAGTTATGACTATTTAAACAATTATCTATTTCAAAACATTATGATATTTTGTTTTGTTATAAAACAATTGGTTATGTTCATGCAAGCGTATTTTGAATAAAATAATACAAATTTATTAATATTCCAAAAATTAATAAGTATAATTTTAAAAAATAAAGCTATTTTCTAAACACATTCAAATAATTATGACTATTTGAACAATTATCTATTTCAAATCATTATGACCATTTCTTTATTCAATAATCAATAATATTTTAATAATTTGAAATTATTTTATTCTATTTAATAGATAAAATAGATATATCAATGATATATAAATTAAATTAAAATATATCAATATTCATTAATTAATAATTAATGATATTAAATAATTAAAATATATAAAACTATATATATTATATAGTTATTAATATTAATATTAATCATTTATATATTAATTTTGAAATTAATATATAAATTATTATAATTTATTAAATTATTTCAATGTGTCATGAGTATAATTAATTATGATAAATCATAAGAATAAATAATTAGATTTATTTTTAGATAATTATATATAATAATAAAATAAATATTGATTATTATTATATTAAATTTATTAAAATAATAATAAATTATGACAATTTATCTGTACATATATAAATTTAATTTTATATTATGAATATAATTAATCATGATTAATACAATATACATATTAAATAATATAAAAGAATTAAATTAAATTATATATAAATTGTTAAATATTAATTACTAATTATAATTTATTAATTATTCAAAATATTTTATTTATTAATATATTTAATAATATAGATAATAAAAATAATTCAATTATAATCTATATAGTTAATAATTTAATAAATTAAATTATTAAATTTAACAATTTATATATTATATTTATAAATTAATATAATATTTAATTAGAATATTTATAATTATTTAATTTTATCTAGTAATTATAAATTAATAGATAAAATCCTCCAATTTTATAATAATTAATTAAATATTTTAATTTAATAGATATTGATGTATTTTAAAATTATTAACAATCATTAAATATTAACAATTATTTTATTTTGATCACTATTAATATTGTATAATAATATTAAAACATGTATTTAATTAAGTTTATCTTTAATTGTTATAATTATTTATTAGTAATTAATTTATCATAAATATTAATAATTGATGAATAGATAATAAAAATTAAAATTATTTTATTTTGAATAAGCTTATATGAACTGAAACAATTATTTTATGACAAAACATCATAATGATTTTAATATTAATAATATTAGTATTATGATAATAATTAAAATTTTCCTAATAATATTATTCATTAGAGTTTGTTCAATAACAAACATTCAATTATAAATTTAATAATAAAATATAATTTTAATTTTAATAAATATTATTTGAAATATTTATCATTTTAAATTATAATGATAATTTATTAATTGTTCATAAATAATTGTCTATTATCTATTTCAAATTTTTAAAATTAGTTATATCTAATTTAATTAATAAATTAAGTATTACACTATTTATTAACTTTTGTTTATAAACCTTTTTAAAATCATAAAATAATTTATAAAATCATAATTAATTGGACTAATTACTAAACCTATACAATTATTAATTAATATTATATTTATTATATATTATTATGATACATAAATATATATTTTATTAGTGTAAAACTAATATTATATAATTTTAAATTATAATTATATATTATACTATATTAGTTTAAGATTAATTCTAATAGTGAAATATGTATAACGTATTAATATAATATTATTAATTATTATTATGTAATGAATATTTAATTGTAATTATTATTAAGATTATTATATAAATTAATATTAATATAATTATTATAAATTATTAACAAATTGTAACTATTATTATTATTATTATTATTATTATTATTATTATTATAATAAGTTATAATTAAACTATACATGCTTATATTAAATAATATATATTATATTAATTAATTAACTAATAATTTGTAAATATAATATTAATTTAATAATATTATGAAAATTAATAATTTAATTAATAATTAAAAATTATTAACTATATTAAATATGCATTATATTTTTACTTAATATAAATAAAATTTATTATTTAAACTTGATTAAGGTTAATTTATAATAAACTAAAAATTATAATATTCTATTATTATAAATATAATATTTATATTAAAATTATATGTTATACAATATTAATAATTATTTGTATTAATTTATTAACAAAATTAATAACTTAATTATTAATATTTATTATAATTATATTATTTAATTATTATTATAAATTTGTATGAACTATATCCAAATAAAATAGTTATATTAATACTAATTTAAATTAATATTTGAACTTTAATATATTAAATATTTAAAGTTTAATATTTGAATTGTTCCTACAATTTAAGTTATAAGTTAACATATAACTTAATTATCAATAATTAAATTATAATAAGTTCTAGTTATATGTTAATAATAAATATGCATTATAAATTATTTATAACTATTTATAATTATAAAATTATTTGTAAATAAATTTGTTACTTTATTATCAAATTATTTTATTACGATACTTTATTATAATAACTATTATTATTATTTTAATTTGAAATATAATATTATATTTATAGTCTTAATATAATTAAATCATTTCAAACATACCTATGACCTTTTGTTTCTAATTATGATATATAAGGGTTTAGTCCAAATTAATTTAATTAATTAAAGCTTTATACCAATTTTATGATTATTCATTATTATAAATATATATAATAGGAACATTAATTTTAAAAAAAATTTATAATAAAATTATAAATTATTAATAAGTAATTTATTATTAATAAATAATAAATAATATTTATAATTTAATTGTAAGTATGGATAATCTTTTATGATTATTATAATAAGTACTATTTAATAATTATTGCTTATAATTTATATTATTGAAATAATAATTATATAATAATTATTATATTATTTATTATTAATAATAATTAATTTATATATTTATAAATATACATATAAGCAATATATTATATTAATTATAGTTATAAATATAATAAACAAAAGTAGAATATATAATAAGATTAATATAATTTGTAATTATTTATTTTAATTTAGTTTGTATATATAGATTTATTTAAAGATTAAATTTAAAATATTTGTAATTATATTATATATAATTATTAATTTATATAAATATTAAATATAATTATAAATATTTTAATAATAAATTGTACACTATAATTATATTATTATAATATATTATATAATAAATTTATTTTTAAATCTCTTATTATTTCTAGAAATATTAATAAATTAATAGATAATAATAATATCTATTATTAATAATAACTATTTCAATTATTTCCAATATAATCATATTGTTAATTATAATTAACAATACTAAATAAAATTAGTATAATTAAAATAATTATGACTAATAATAATTAAATTATAATAATTTAATTTTGAAAAAAGCCTTTTTCAAAATTAAGTTATATAAATTAAATCATTCTTATTTTGTATTATATAAATCCTAAACCGATTATTATATGTAAAATAATATAAATTAACAACTTATTACTATATTTAATATATTATAATATATTTATATTTAAATATATAAATATAATATTTTTATAATTATATAATTATTAATTATAAATTTAATATTTATAAATATAGTTAATAATTTAAAAAAGTATAATAATAAAAAATATTTATATATATTATAACACTATCGTAAATTATTATAAATAATTTATCAGATTATTTGACTATAATATAATAATATAATTTATTAAAATAATTTTTTTAGTTCATACATACTTATTCAAAATAAAATAATACTAATTTATTAACATTCAAAAAATTAATAAATAAATTACATTACTTTATTTCGAATAAGATTGTATGAACAGACAACGTTGGCTATTATTTGTTCAAATGAATAAGTAATTTATTAATTACTTATTTAATTTATTATAAAAATTAAATAAGTTAAACAATAACTCCCAAGCACCAACACCCAAGCGCATGCCCCAACACCCTTTACAAACACCCCATGCCACCTAGGCGAGCCTCAGTATAGACCCTACCCAAGATATTGGCTAACACCAAAAAATCCCTTCACCTGGCCTTCACTTACTCCAGTATAAACCTTACCAGTGCCAATCGAACTTGCACACACCAAACTCCTCTCCTATCAATACTAGCTCTTAGCTTACCCCCAAACATCAATCCCTACTCTCACGCAAATCCAGTCTTATCCTCACTTGGATCACCCACCTGAGCAATGAAGCACCATCTACCCCAACCAAAACCTACCACTAGCACTAAGCCAAACACCAACATCAACCTCACACACCCCAAAACAGTTTTTTCCCATCTAAAATGTCCCTTATCAAATAATATTTAACAATAAATATAGTTATGTCAATATTTTAACAAAAAATATTAAGCAATTATTTTATAAGCTATTTTCAAAAATTAATTAATAAATTTAACAATTAGAATATTAAATCTCTTACTTATATTAAACTCGTATTTTAGTTAAATTAGTTTATTTTTAAAATTTTTACATATTAACTATATTTAATATGTTAATAAAATTTTATAATTTTTATAGAACCTATACCTTTTAAATTTGTTTACCGAACAAGTTCGAATAATTATGGCTATTTGAACAATTATTTATTTGAAATAATTATGACTATTTGTTTTGTCATAAAATAATTGTTTTAGTTCATAAAACTTTATCCAAAATAAAATAATACTACTTTAGTAATATTTCAAAAATTAATAAGTAATTAATTTAAAAGAACAAATCAATTTACCCAATCAGTTCACATAATTATAGCCATTTAAACAACTATCTATTTCAAATTGTTATTACCTTTTGTTTTGTCATAAAACAATTGTTTGTCAACATACAAGCTTATTTGAAATAAAATAATACCAATTTATTAATATTTTAAGATTAATAAGACATTTAAAAAATAAATTAATTTATTGAACCAGTTCAAATAATTATGACTATTTGAACAATTTTCTATTTCAAATTGTTATAACCTTTTGTTCTATCATAAAACAATTGTTTTTGTTCATACAAGCTTATTTGAAATAAAATAATACTAATTTAGCAATATTCAAAAAATGAATAAGAGATTTAAAAAATAATAATTTAGTATGGGGAATATTATTATTTTATTAAAATTAAAATTAATAATTAATAATAGATCTAAAAAATAAATCTTTTTAAATATCTATTAATTAATAAAAATCAATAATTAAAATCAATATTCAGATAATTAGATATAAATTTAATTGTTAAAATTTTATTATAAATTAATATAATCTAATTAAATATTTATTAAAATCATAACCCCTTAGATTTAATATGAATTATTAATTAATAATTTATTGATTTATTTTATTTATCATAATAAAAGTTCATACTTTTAATAATTTAATATAATAATCCTTATTAATTGTAAGGATTTATAATAATTATTAAAATATTTAATTGTTCGAATCATTATCAATTAACAAAAAGCTTAATATTAATATCAATATTAAATTAGTATTAATATTAAACAATATTGATAATTGTTCTTATCAATTATATTATTTTAAATAATAAAACTACAATTAATATAAATATCGAATAAAATAATATTAATTTAATTAATTACTTGAAAATTAATTATAATTATCAATTATAAATATTTGTTTTATGATAAGCTTAAATTTTAATAATGTTTAATTAAGTCAAAATATAAGAATTATAATAAAATATAATATATATTATTTAATATTTTATAATTAAAACTTATTAACATATAAATTATATTTAATTATATAATTTTTAAAATTAATATAATATTATTATATTAATTGTTATAATAACTATTTATTAAAAATTCCAGTTATAATATAAATATAATATATAATTGGATATTAATTGTTTATCAATTTAATATAATAATAGATTAATTATTTATTTATTTTTTAAATCTCTTACTAATTAATTTTCTAAATATTAACAAATTAGTATTATTTTATTTTGAACAAACTTATCTTAACAAAAACAATAGTTTTATGACAAAACAAAAAGTAATAATGATTTGAAATAAATAATTGTTCAAATAGTTATAATTATTTTCTAAATCTCTTATAATATTTTGAAGTTTTAATAAATTAGTTTTAATAGTAAATGTATTATTTTTTTAATAACTAATATTTGAATGAACATTTAAAGATTTGTTAATATTATTAATAAAGTAGTACTATCGATTTATACTTATTAAATAGTTTATTGTTATCGATTAATATTATCAATATTATAGTATAATTTGAATAATATTAATAATAAAGCTTATCATTATTAAATAAGATAATCATTTAATTAATATTTCAAATTATTATTAAATATTAATTATTTATTTTAAACATTAAATTTTAATAATTATAATTAATAATTATCTTAATAATAGTTATTATTTAAAGTAATAATTATATCAATAACATTTAATATAATAAATTTGTTAACGATAATTTGGAAGATTTTTATATATATTAATTTAAATATTAATATTATTCATATTATAATAATTATTTTTCAAATAGGATATGAATAGTATAATTAGTATTATTTTTAAACGAATAAGCTTCTATGATTAGAGATAATTGTTTCATGACAAAACAAAGATCTTAACGATTTAAGATTGATAATTGCTCGAATACGGTAAACAAATTTATTTTTTAAATCTCATTATTTTTAAAATATTAATAAATTAGTATTATTTTATTTCAAATAAGCTTGCATAATCAAAAAAAATTATTTTATGACAATACAAAAGGTCATAATGATTTGAAATATTAACTGATTCAGTAAACAAATTTATTTTTTAAAATTTCTTACTTTCTAATTTCAAAAATATTAATAAACTAGTATTATTTTATTTCGTCTAGGCTTGTATTAACTGAAATAATTGTTTTATGACAAATTAAAATAATTAAATTATTCGAATAGCTATTTATTTAATCAATTAATAAATAAATATATTTAATTTTTAAAACAATTACTTAAATAGTAAAAATTAAACAATAAATTTAGTAACAAAATATTTAATAGATAATTATTAAATATTTTAATTAATAGATATAATATTGATATAGCTATTATCTATTTTTAATTAGAAAGCCAAAAATATATATATATATTATATAAATATACAATCTATTAAATAGATTTAATAATTAATAAATTATTTAAAATAATTGCAATCAGTAATAGCATAATAATATTAATAAGTATATAATATATTATTAATCATTAATAATATAAATTTAATAATTGTTTATAATTATTACTAAATTAATTACTAATATCTTGTAATAATTACTATTTCGAATTATAATGTAATAATAACAATTATAGTATAATTATTAGCTAATATAGAGATTATAATATTAATAATTTAAAGAGTAACTAATTTTATAATAATTAATAATTATAAGTATTATAATCTCTATATAACAATAATTATTAATTGTATAAATTGATATATTGTTATTATTATTATTATAATTAATCTAAATTAGATTAATTAGTTATAATCTAATTTATATGTATATTACAACTATATTTATGTCTTATATTTTTAGTTATTATAATATTATAACTTTATATTGTATTTATTTTGAAAAAATTTGGATATCTTATTCAAATACTAGTTTTTTTAACACGTGCCATGTGATGTACGAAAATATTTTGTTGTATTTTTTGTAATTACTTTTTTAATTCATTTTAAAATTTTATATTACTTAATAAAAGAATGTACATATTTTCAAAATTATATAAGGACTAAACATATATACAATATGTAATTAATATTATTTAAATTATTTTCTAAATTAATAAGTAAAAAAATTAAAAAATAAATATAATTATATATTAATAATTATTATATTATAATTATTATAAATTATATTAAATTAAATATTCAAATGATATATTAACTATAATTATTAATAATATAAATATAATTATAATATTATTAATTAATAACAAATATTATTTAAATATTTTAATAATAATATCATATATAATAATTATAATTGATATTATAATATATATTTATAAATTACTATAAAATAATTAATATAATTTTTAATTATATGTCAAATATTATTCTTAAGGTTTAATTATACTAATAATAGTACTTATTATTAGTTAATATATATCAATTAAATTATTATTAATGTACAAGTAAATAGTTATATTTTATGATATAACAAGTATTTAGAATATGATTATTATTCTATAATTTTTAATAAACTATTTGCAAAATATAGTTTAATAACTAAAAGAGTTATTCAATTAAATAACCATCTTATTTACTATAATATATATAATCTATATATATATAATTATATATTATATATAAATAAATAATTATTATATTTATTATATTAAATTATTAATTAATAATATTAATTAATTATAATATTTAATATTAATTATTATTACAATACTTAAATTAATAGAATACTAATTAAATATTTAAAATATAAAACTATTAGTGTAAATAATCCCTAATTAATAAATATATTTTAATTTTATTATTAATATATATAATTATAAGTAATTATAAGTAATAATTATATAATAAATTAAAAATTACTACTATACAAATTTATCTAATAATTATTTTATTAATTATAACTATTATAATTATAATAACAATATTTAAATATTTATTAATAATATATTAGTAATAATTAAATATTAGTATATTATTCAATTAATATAATTATAATTTTACATTCATTAATATATTATCTTCTTTTGTATGTTATTTATTGATAATAAATTATCAATAAATAATTGAATTATTATCATTTATTATCGTTATTAGTTATGACTATTTTATAAATATTTTAATTTTAACTTATTCTAATTGTTAATTTATATAATTGAATTATATAATTAATAATTTATATATTAATAAACATTACTATTTACTTTTGGATTGCAGAAGCAATGAAAGGTGAGAATGCAGACTTAATATAATTTATATAATATATTAATAGCTTAATATTAAAATATAATTAATTTATATAATATATAATATTAACTAATTATAATATTGAATATAACGTAAAAAATAAATCTATTTATCGAACCAGTTCAAATAGTTACAATTATTTATTCTATATTTTAAAATATACATTAAATATTTAGTATTTAGTAATAATTTAATCACAATAATTTGATCAATAAGTATATAATCAAATTAAGTTAATAATAAGCTTTAAATTTTATATAATTAAATATAATAAGTAATAATTGATTATATATATTACTGGAAGATTCATTATCAATTTTTTAAAGTAATCAAATATATAAAAGTAAACTATTAATTGTATATTATTGAAATATTATATAATAATATAACTAAGAATTTTATTTATATTAAATTATAATTATAATAGTTAATTATTTTAATAATTAAAACAAATTATTCTTGTAAATTATATAAATTATAATTACACGTTAATATATTATATATAATTATGTTATAATATATTTAAATATTCAATAACTTTATTAATAAATATAAACTAATATTTAATTACAAATATTTGATTATTTGTAATAATAAATAATTATCATTTAAATTAATATTTTTATTAATATTCAAAAAATTAATAAGTAAAAATTTTAAAAATAAATTTGTTTTCTAAACACATCCAAATAGTTATGATTATTTGAACAATTATATATTTCAAATCATGATGACTTTTTGTTTTGTCATAAACCAATTGTTTTTGTGCATAAAAGCATATTCAAAATAAAATAATACTAATTTGTTAAATTTCTAAAAATTAATAAGTAAAAGATTTTAAAAATAAATCTATTTTATTCACACAAGTTTATTTTAAATTAAATTATATTAATTTATTAATATTCTAAAAATTAAAATTTGGATATTTAAAAAATAAATCTGTTTACCAAACAAGTTTAAATAGTCATATCCATTCAAACTATTATCTATTTCAAATTTTTATGATATTTTGTTTTGTTGTAAAACATATCTTTTGCTTATTAATTTTTTGAATGTTAATAATTAAAAAATTTAAATATTTAAATTAAAATATTTAATTTTTATTATTTAATTATAGATATTTATTAATAAATAAGCTATGAAATAATAATATAATTTATGAATTTTGTTAAATAATTATTAAAAATAATCATAAATATTTTAATTATTGATTCAATAGACTATTCATATATACATTTAATTATTATACTATTTGATTGCTATAAAATTATTAACTAATTTAATTGTAATAAATTTATTAAAATATACAATTATATTACTATTTATAATTCATTACACAATTTGTATTATTATAAATTAATATTATACCGAATTATAAATAAATAATTTATTAATTGTATTAAATATTTATAATGAAATAATTATTATTTTCTGAAACAATTGTTGTATGACAAAAAAGTTTTTTTGTTAATTAAATTAATTATAAGCTAATAATAACTAATTATTATACTATTTAGTTATAATAATTATCTAATATATAATTAAGCTAATAAATTAGTTTTATAATTTAACAAATAATATGAAATATTTTATTCAAAATAAAATAACACTAATTTATTAAATTATTTTGTTTAATTAAAACTATTATATTAAATTAAACATTAATTAATAAATTAACTAATATTAATTAATAACAATAATTAAAAGATTTACATTTGTTTCTAATAATATTAATTATATTATATAATTAGTTAATATAATAACATTAAATAATATATAAATTAAATAATCATTTAAAATACAATATTGTATAATATAATAATTAATCTTATTATAATAATAAGTTAAATATAATAATAATAATTTATTTATATTAATATGTTATTAAATATTAATTAAATTATATAATTATTTCATATCTATATAATTGTTAGAAATATAAATAACTAGTAATATTAACTAATAAGTTATTCATCAAACTAATTATAATTATAACTAATTATTAATTAAATATTTTAATTATATTATTAATAAATCATAATATATTATATTATATTTAATAATTTATAATATAAATTATAAATTAATTATAAAATATTAATTATTATCATAATATATTATATTATTCTAGTCACACTATAAATTGTTATAATTTATATCAAACTATAAATTATATAATATTATATTATAATAATAACTTGTATAGTATATATAATTAAATATAGTTAAATTAATATTAAATTTATTAACATTATATTTTATAAAAAATTATTGATAATTAATATTATAATATAATTATTTAATTAATATAATAATTACTTATTTATAAATAATATATAATTATATATATAGATTATATATATTATAGTAAATAAGATGGTTAGTTTTGTTTACTAAATGGTTCATTAATTAGTAAATGTATATATATAAATAGATAAAATATAGTCTTAACTAATAGTTTATTATAAAAAAATTGTTTTAATTAATATATATTAATTATATAATAAGTTAATATAAATTATTAACTTATTATAAATTAAGATTATTTAAAAAAATAAATCTGTTTATATCATTAATTTATGATAAACTTTAATACATTTATAATTATTAAATTATATAGTATAAATTAATTATTAAATTATAAATATTAAGTAATTAAATTTTATAATTTTTTTAAAATATTAATTACATATTACTAATAATATATTAATTGTTAAAAATTATTAGTAACTAATTATTATAATTAATTAGGTAGTGTTAATATATTATAAATTATTATCAATAATAATTAGTAATAATTAAATAAAAATCAAAAATTATATAATATTAAATCTAACTATAATATAATAAACCTATACATATAATTTTTAATATATAAATTAAACTAAATTTAATATTATTCATAATAATAAATATTTATTATATTTTAATTTAAAAATAAGTCTATTTCCCGAACGAACTCAAACAGTTAAGACAATATGAATAATTATCTATTTCAAATTGTACTATTTCAGCTTATACAAGCTTATTCAGAATAAAATAAAACTAATTTATTAATATTTTAAAATTTTATAGATAAGAGATTTAAAAAATAATTTTATTCACTGAACCAATTTAAATAATTATAACTATTTGAAAATATATATTTCAAATTGTTATTACTTTTTGTTTTGTCATAAAATAATTGCTTTTGTTTGTATAAGTTTGCTTGAAATAAAATAATACTAATTTATTAACATTTGAAATAAACTTTATGCTTATTTCAATTTAAAAAAAAGAATGCCTTGTTAATAAATTCATAATTATTAATTATGGCTGTACCCATAATTAATGTATTTGACATAATTATTCCAATTTCTGAATAGTTGTTAACCTAGTAAGAGATTTAAATCTGAGTTCAACTATTAATTTGACAGATAAATAATTGTTTTAATTTTATATATTATTATTAACTTGTATTATAATTTGATTATAATTTAATTAATATTAACTAATAAAT
Source organism: Durio zibethinus (assembly GCF_047325235.1). NCBI lineage: Eukaryota > Viridiplantae > Streptophyta > Magnoliopsida > Malvales > Malvaceae > Durio > Durio zibethinus. Next base: position 8,207,943 of record NC_143188.1, on the reverse strand, counting down.
TTTTAATTAATAATTATAATTATAATTAATAAGTATAATTAATAAATACAATCAAAATTTAACTATGTAAATTACTATTAATTACTATTGATTAAACCTAATTATAAAATATTTTATATAGTTATTATTATTAATTATTTAATATATTTCAGTTATAATTTTTAAAATAATTAATAAAATAATTATAATTTATATAACTAATACTTATAATATGATTATAAAATAATTTTTACTATAATTAGATTATAATTATGAATATTAGATTAATTATATTAAGTTAATTATTAATTATAAATTAATAGATAAAATCCTCTAATTTTATAATAATTAATTAAATATTTTTAATTTAACAGATATTTACATTTTTAAAATTATTAACAATCATTAAATATTAACAATTATTTTATTTTGATCACTATTAATATTTAAAGTTTATAAAATTAATATGAATTAATATCTCTTAGTTATTAATATTGTATAACAATATTAAAACATGTATTTAATTAAGTTTATCTTTAATTGTTATAATTATTTATTAGTAATTAATTTCTCATAAATATTAATAATTGACAAATAGATAAGATAAATTAGAATTATTTTATTTTGAATAAGCTTGTATGAACTGAAATAATTATTTTATGACAAAACATCATAATGATTTTAATATTAATAATATTAATATATTATTATTATAATATTACTAAAATAAATTTAATATATTGATATATTAATTAAAATTATTAATTTTTTTATAATAAATAGATTAGTTAATATATTCAATATATTCATATCATTATTAAAACAAGGATAATTAATATTTTATATTAAATATTTAAAATAATAATTGTATGATTTATTATAAATGTTATATTATAATATAACAAAGAATATATGTTTAAATTTTATTAGCAATTATGTTTCATAGTTATCAATTAGTTTCCTTGTACTAAACAATATTAATCAAATAAATATTAATTATTTTAATATTTTAATAATAAATTATTAATTAATATAATATTATAATATTTAATTATAATTATAATTAATAAATGTTTTAATAATTTATTCTTAAAATTAAATTAATTTAATAATAATTATATAAGTTAACAAATAATTTATTGGTATGTTAAATATTAGTTATTTAAAATATTATAAACATTAATAATATAATTGATAAATATTAATATATAATAATTAAAATCGTTGTGAACATTTAAACTAACAGCACTAATCTTATATAATAAATAAAAATATTAATTAAACAATCGATAATTAAATAATTAAAGATTTGTTAATAAAATATTATATTAATTTATTTAATTTTATTAATTATATTATACTTAAATTATTATTAAAATTAAATGTTCCAAAAATTAATAATATTTTATTATTATTATTTTTTATAATAGTATTAAGAATAAAGTAATATTTAGTAAAAACTAAATATATTTTCTGAACACGTTCAAATAGTTATGACTTTTTGAACAATTATCTATTTCAAATAGGTATGACCCTTTGTTTTGTCATAAACCAATTGTTTCTATTCATACAAATGTATTCGAAATAAAATAATTCTAATTTCTTAATATTCCAAAAATTAATGAGTAAAAAATTTTAAAAATAAATCTGTTTATCGAGTTAGTTTAAATCGTCATGATTGTTTGAACAATTATTTATTTCAAATAATTATGATCTTTTGTTTTGTCCTAAAACAATTGTTTCTGTTCATACAAGTTTATTTAGAATAAAATAATACTAATTGATTAATACTCTAAAAATTAGCAGGTAGGAGATTTAAAAAATAAATATGTTCGTCGAACAAGTTTAAATAGTCATGTCCATTTGAACAATTATTTATTTTAAATTGTTATGACCTTTTTTATTTTGTCATAAAACAATTGTTTCTGTTCATGTAAAATTGTTCAGAATAAAATAATACTGATCTATTAATATTTTGAAAATTAATAAAGACTAAATTTGTTTATCAAAATAGTTTAAATAGTTATGACTATTTGAATAATTATCTATATCAAATTGTTATGATTTTTATTTTGTCATAAAACAATTGTTTCTTTTCATACAAGCTTATTCATATTAAAATAATACTAATTTAATAATATTACAAAAATTAGTAAGTAAGAGATTTTTAAAAAAAATGTGTTTACCAAACCAGTTCAAATAGTTAGGTTTTGTCATAAAACATATGTTTCTATTCATACAAGTTTATTCGAAATAAAATAATACTAATTAATTAATATTCTAAAAATTAATAAGTTGGAGATTTAAAAAAAAATTTGTTTACCAAACAAATTTAAATAGTCATGTCCATTTGAACTATTATCTATTTCAAATTGTTATGATATTTCTTTTTGTCCTAAAACAATTGTTTCTATTCAAACAAGCTTATTTTGAATAAAATATTATAAATTTATTAATATTTCAAAAATTAATAACTAAAAATTTAAAAAATAAATATGTTTTCTAAACACGTTCAAATAGTTATGACCCTTTGTTTTGTCATAAACCAATTGTTTTTGTTCATACAAGCATATTTGAAATAAAATAATACTAATTTATTAATATTTCAAAAATTAATAAGTAAAAAATTTTAAAAATAAATTTGTTTACTGATCTAATTCAAATCCTTATGACTGTTTGAACAATTTTTTATTTCAAATAGTTATGATCTTTTGTTTTGTCCTAAAACAATTATTTTTGTTCATACAAGTTTATTTGGAATAAAATAATACTAGTTGATTAAAACTTTGAAAGTTAGTAGCTAGGAGTTTTAAAAAATAAATCTATTTACTGAATAAGTCCAAATAGTCATGTCCATTTGAACAATTATCTATTTAAAAAAGTTATGACCTTTTTTTTGTCATAAAACAATTGTTTCTGTTCATGCAAAATTATTCAGAATCAAATAATACTGATTTATTAATATTTTGAAAATTAATAAGAGATTTAAAAACTAAATTTATTTACTGAAACAGTTCAAATAGTTATGACTATTTGAACAATTATTTATATCAAATTGTTATGATCTTTATTTTGTCATAAAACAATTGTTTCTTTTCATATAAGCTTATTCATATTAAAATAATACTAATTTAATAATATTCCAAAAATTAGTAAGTAAGAGATTTAAAAAATAAATGTGTTTGCCAAACCAGTTCAAATTGTTAAAACTATTAAGATAATTATCTATTTCAAATCATTTTAACCTTTTGTTTAGTTACAAAACAATTATTTCAATTCATACAAGCTTATTTAGAATAAATTAATACTAATTTATTAACATTCAAAAAATTAATAAGCATGAGATTTAAAAAATAAATCTGCTTATCGAATAAATTAAAATAGATTTGATTATTTAAACAATTATCTATTTAAAGTCATTATGACCTTTTGTATTGTCATAAAACAATTGTTTCAATTTATAAAAACTTATCTAAAATGAAATAATACTACTTTATTAATATTTTGAAAATTAATAAGCAAGATTTTTAAAAACTAAAATTGTTTTCCAAATTAGTTCAAATAATTATGGTTATTTGAATAAATATCAATCTTAAATTGTCTTGATCTTTGTTTTCTCATAAAATAATTATTTCTGATCATACAAGCTTATTTAGATAAAAATATTACTAATTTAATAATATTCCAAAATTAATAAGAGATTCAAAAAATAAATGTGTTTACCGAACCAGTTCAAATAATTAAGACTATTAGAATAATTATCAATTTCAAATCATTCTGACCTTTTCTTGAGTCATGTAATAATTGCTTCAGTTCATACAAGCTTATTTGGAAGAAAATAATACTAATTTATTAACATTCAAAAAATTAATAATCATGAGATTTAAAAAAATAAATATGTTTACCAAACAAGTTTGAATAATTATGGCTATTTGAACAATTATTTATTTAAAATAATTATGACCATTTGTTTTGTCATAAAACAATTGTTTTAGTTCATAAAAGTTTATCCAAAATAAAATAATACTACTTTAGTAATATTTCAAAAATTAATAAGTAACTAATTTAAAAGAATAAATCAGTTTACCCAATCAGTTCAAATAATTATAGCCATTTAAACAACTATCTATTTCAAATTGTTATTACCTTTTCTTTTGTCATAAAACAATTGTTTTTCAACATACAAGCTTATTTGAAATAAAATATACTAATTTAGTAATATTTTAAGAATTAATAAGACATTTAAAAAATAAATTAGTTTATTGAACTAGTTTAAATAGTTATGACTATTTGAATAATTTTTTATTTCAAATTGTTACAACCTTTTGTTCTATCATAAAACAATTGTTTCTCTTCATACAAGCTTATTCGAAATAAAATAATAATAATTTAGCAATATTCTAAAAATGAATAACTAAGAGATTTAAAAAATAAATCCGCTTGTCAAACCCTTTCAAACAGTTAAGTCTATATGAACAAGTATTTATTTCAAATTGTTATAACCTTTTATTTTATCATAAAATAATTATTTCAGCTCATACAAGCTAATTCGAAATAGAATGAAAGTAATTTATTAATATTTTAAAAATTTATAAGTAAGAGATTTAAAAAATAATTCTATTTACTGAACCAGTTCAAATAATTATAATTATTTAAACAATTATCTATTTCAAATCATTATTACTTTTTGTTTTGTCATAAAATATACTAATTTATTAATATTTAAAAAATTAATCAATAAGAGATTTAAAAAGTAAATTTGGTTATCAAACCATTTTAAATAGTTTTGACTATTTTCAAAATTATCTATTTCGAATCGTTATAACTTTTTATTTTATCATCAAATAATTTGTTCTATTTATACTATTTTTTCGGAATAAAATAAAACTAATTTAATAATATTCTAAAACTTAATAACCAAGAAAATTAAAAAATAAATCTAATTATCGAACCAGTTGAAATAGTTAAGACTATAGAAATGATTATCTATTTCAAATCGTTATGACTTTTTCTTTTGTCGTAAAACAATTGTTTTGTTCGTGCAAGCTTATTTGGATTAAAATAATCCAATTTTATTAATCATTATTAAAATAACTAATAATAATTTATTAGATAATAAATATGTTATCCGAATATAATTTAATATAATTACTATTTTAATATACAATTAAATTTATAAATACTATATAAATTTATAATAATATTTATAAGTTATTGATTAATAATTATTAAATATTAAATTAATAATAATATTAATTTAATATAACATATAAATATATATAATAAAGTTAAATTTATAAATTATAAATATTTAAATAATTAATTATTATTTATTATTAAATAAATAGTTATAATTAAAATTTTATACTATTTATTTATAGCAATTAATTGGATAAATTAATTGTTTATATTAATATAAAGTAATAATATTTAATATAATAATTATTATATAATTAATTATATAATCTAAATAATAGTACTAATCGATAGTATATATTCATAAGTATAAATATTTATTAGTACATTATAATAAATATATTATAATATTATAATAAAATAGTTATTTTATTTTGGATAAACTTTATTAATAATTATAATAGAAATTATTAATAAAGTTATTAATATTAATTATTTTTAGTTTAATAATTTAAACTTGTATTATATTAATTGAATTAAATAATAACAGTAATTATCAATATTTATGATAAATTAAAATTTATAACAGTTTGTTATTTACTCTAATAATTTATATAATTTTAATATAATTATTATTATATTTCATATTGTAATATTATAACTATTATTAATAGTTATAATTTAATAATTTATATATTAAAATATATATTAATAGTTAAGGTCATAACTTAATTATAAATTAATAGTAATAATTTATAACTTATATTGATATAATTAATATTAATTATCATGAATAATTTATTAATAATATTAATAGTTATTTAGTTATTTAATTATAATTAAGTATATTATTATATACTATAATTGTTTACTTTATATATTAATATTAATATACTTATAATATTAGTTTTAAAATTAATAATTATTAATATAAATAGTAAATTAAAATAATAATATTATAAACTAACATAATTAAAAAATGGATAATAATTTATTATTATTTTATAATAATATTATTAATTATTATATTATATACTATAATTGATATATCAAATATTATCAAAAAATAACTAATATATATTATAATTCATTATAATTCAAAATAATTTTAAAATATTATTATGAACAATAATATTATTTATTATTTAATATTATATAAATATTATAAAATATATTATATTTTAAGTATTAGATTTAATAATTTATTTTATTTTAAAATATTAAAATTAAATTTGCCAATATAATTATCTAATAAATTAGTATATTATATATTTTAATAATTGTTAAAATTTTGTATACTTATAATAATTTAAAATTATACTAATATAAAATAATATTTGCTAATTATTATTTATATTAATTATTAAATTAGTATCCATTACTAATAAATTATTTATATTAAATTCTATTATATAATATTAATTAAAGATAATCATTATTGGTAATTATTAGGATAATTATAATATTATTAGTATTATAAATTATTAAAATAATTAATAACTTTAATTGTTATTATTAATAAAATAATGTATTAAAATAATTATTATTATAATTAATTATATTATAAATTATTATTTATTGTTAATTATTAACAATAGTTTAATATCAATATTAGTAATATTAATTAACATATTTTAATTATTAATAATTGTAGTTATTAATTATAGTAACTTAATTATATTATAATAAACTTATAACTTAATTATTCGTTTAATAATATAAATATATTTAATAGTTATATTTATATATGACTGTTTGAATAATTTTATATAATATATAAAACTTTTATATAATTAAACTAAATTAACTATTAAAATTATAACTTATTATAATTATAACATGTATAAACTAATGTTATACTCAAATTATCAATGTTGTAATATTATGTAAATTAAATATAATTGTAAGCTTATAAATTTTATATTTATTAATATATTTTTACTAATTATACATATTATAATAAATAATAATAAAAACTTATTATATTTTATATATTATAATTATAAATTTATTAAATTTAATAATTAAATATATTTAATTTATTTTTTTAATAATATTATAAAAAATATTATTAATTGTATAATTTATATTATTCATATATCATATAATTGTAATATTATATTATACTAGTTATTTTAATAATATTAAAACACTATTATTAGAATAAACAAAAACAATTAATAAACCTTTTGTTTAATCAAAATAAATAAGTATATTAATAATTCCAATAAATTATTTAATAATTTATTACTATATTTAATATAATTACTATAATTAATTTAAATAATATAATATAATTACTAAATTATTAAATCATTCAAGTGGTCATATTATAATCATAATATTTAATTATAATTGTATATATTAATAAATAAATTAACTATATAATTTTTATAATAAATTAATTCTCAAAGTGATGTTATATTTTTTAAATATAAATATACTATAGTTATAATAATAAATATTATTAGTACTATCAGAATAATTATTGAACCAAATGACTATAATAATAATTAATATTTGACATGGCTATTGAATAAATTAGTTATTTGAAATAAATTAATTTGAAAAATTATCATAATTTATTAATAAATACAAATTTAAAAAATAAATATAATGAGAAATTATATTTATTATAAATAAATTTATATTTATTAATAATTTAATTAAATTATTAATTATATAATAAGTAAATTAATTAAAAAATATATCTAATTTTTAATTCACTTCAAAATATTGCTTATCTATAATAATAATTATTAATTAGATTATAAATTATATTAATTAAAAATAATATTTATATTAATTACTTATTATTAATTTAAATTCTTATTATATATTTATACTAATTACTTATTATAATTTTTAATAACAATGTAATAAACTATAATATATTTAATAATATATTAATATTTATACTTATAGCATATATAATTTATAAAATTATTCATTAAGTTATAACATAATTATTATAAATAAAATATTATGAATTTATTAAGTTAATTAATAATTTAATATTAATGTGTAACAATTTATTAAATATTTATGGATAAATATTTTAAAATTATTTATTTTAATTATAACTTATTATTTAGTATTTATAAAAAAATCATATTTTACAATAAAAAACGTTAACTTACGATTGTCGTGACAATCTTTGATTAAAGAATTCAAATTTAAAATCAAGTCGAATTTCATGCTTCTTACACGAATTAATTATAACAAAATCTAATTAGTTGAACTTAAGTTGCTTGATTATTTTTTGAGCTGAACTCATAAAAATCAAACTACTTCTCGAAAATGGAGCTGAACTATTCAATCCAACATCTAATGGCAAGTACATAACTTTTAGTTATATAGATATCGAGAAAAATATTAAAATAATAAATAAGTTAATTAATTTTCAAGTAATTAATTAGATTAATATTATTTTATTCGATATTTATATTAATTGTAGTTTTATTATTTCAAATAATATAATTGATAAGAACAACTATCAATATTGTTTAATATTAATACTAATTTAATATTGATATTAATATTAAGCTTTTTATTAATTGATAACGATTTGAACAATTAAATATTTTAATAATTATTATAAATCCTTACAATTAATAAGGACTATTATATTAAATTACTCAAAGTATGAACTTTTATTATGATAAATAAAATAAATCAATAAATTATTAATCAATAGTTCATATTAAATCTAAGGGGTTATGATTTTAATAAATATTTAATTAGATTATATTAATTTATAATAAAATATTTAATAATTAAATTTATATATAATTATCTGAATATTGATTTTAATTTAAATATTTTAATTATTGATTTAAAATATTTAAAATATTTAAATAATAATATTTAATAATTATTAGTAACTAATTATTATATATAGAATTAATTGTCTATATCAAACTAGTTCAATCTATTTATACAAGCTTATTCGAAAGAAAATAATACTAATATAATAATATTATGAAAATTAATAATAAAGAGATTTGAAAAATAAATTTATTTGTTGAACTAGTTCAAATAATTAAGGCTATATGAATAATTATTTATTTCAAATCGTTATATTCTTTTATTTTGTCATAAAACAAATGTTTTTGTTAATATAATTTTGTTTAGAATAAAATAATATTAATTTATTAATATTTTAAAAATTAATAAGAGATTTAACAAATAAATTTGTTTACCAAACTAGTTCAATTAGTTATAACAATTTAACAATTATTTATTTCATACTGTTATAACCCTTTGTTTTGTCATAAAACAATTATTTCTATTGATATAGTCTTATTCGGAATAAAGTAATGTTAATTTATTAATATCCTAACAATTAATAAGTAACGAATTTAAAAATGAATCTGTTAGCTTGATCATTGCAAATAATTATGACTATTTGAACAATTATCTATTTTAAATCATTATGACCTTTTATTTTGTCACAAAACACTTGTTTTTGAATTACAAGGAATATCTAATTAATATTTATATAGCATTTATATTCAAAATAAAACAACTATTTGAATATTATTCACCTTATTCTTAATTGTTGTATTCTTATAATTAGCAATTTTATTTACAATTCAAATTATTCGAATATTATAATAAATTATTATTAATTTGTTTACAATGACCAATATTTATTAAATTATTTCAATATTGTTATTTATTTAAGCAATTATGTTTTATAATTATCGATTAGTTTCCTCGTACTAATTTGTATGTTAATATATATTATGGAATATGAAATTATATTATTAATCATTATATATATTAATTAATTAAATTTAATAATTATTTGAATTGGTTCAAAAAATACAATTAATTTTTACATATTATATATAAAATTATATAATTAAATAGTTATAATTATTTATAATATAAATCATATTAAATAATTATAATATATAATTATAATTTATTAAAATAATTAATCTGTTTAGTTATATATTTATTTTTATAATAAATATTAAACTATTTATTTAATAATTAACTACTTTATAATTAATAATATTAATTTAGTTATTAAATTATCTAATAATAAATTCTTAGTTAGTTTAAATAATAATATTATTAATTATATTATAATAGTAATAATATTAATTATAATAATAAATAATAGTCAAAATATAACTAATAGTAATAATTTTAATTATTATTAATATTTCCAATATAATCATATTTAATTAATTATAACTTAATTACAAAATAGATTAAATAATAATATACTTAATTATTTGACTATTATTCAATAATTATATATTATTCATATATTATATAGTCTTAATAAATAAATTTATTATAAGTAAATTAATAATTATTTATTAAGATTATAATAAATAAATTATATTATAGTAATTATATATTTATAATTATAATACTATAAAAATATCTATCATTTTAATATTGATAAATAAATATCTATCAATATTAGACTATTAGAATCAAATAAGTGATACATAATTATACGTAATATAATTGTATTCAAATGTATTATTAAATAATCTTAAAATAATATTTATATTAATTAAATCAATACTAATATTGATATTTTAATTAATAATTTTATTATGATACTTAATTAATATAATATATTTAACAATTAATAATATAATAATTATGGTTTATTTAATAGAAAAATATTAATCTATTATTAATAATCTTTAATTTATAGAGTTATATAAATTTAAATTATATACAATAATTATTATAGCTTATTATAATAATTTATATTCAAAAGAAATATAATAAATTAATATTTATTATATTAAGCTTTTATGAAATGAAACAATTATTTTATGATAAAACAAAAGGTCATAACAATTTTAAAATGATAATTAGCATGTATGAATTGAACAATTATTTTATGACTAAACAAAATGTCAGAATGATTTGAAATAGATAATTATTATAATAGTCTTAACTATTTGAACTGGTTCAACAAATACATTTATTTTTTAAATCTCTTACTTATTAATTTTTAGAATATTATTAGTTTAGCAATATTTTACTCCGAATAAGTTTTTATGGACAAAATCAATTATTTTATGATAAAATAAAGATCATACTAATTTGAGATAGATATTTATTCAAATAGGTATAACTATTTGAATTGGTCTGATAACCAGATATAGTTTTTAAATCTCTTATTAATTTTCAAAATATTAATAAATTAGTATTATTTTATTTTGAATAATTTTGTATGAATAGAAACAATTGTTTTATTACAAAACAAAATATCATAACGATTTAAAATAAATAATTATTTAAATAGTCATAATTATTTGAACTCACTCGGTAGATAAATTTATTTTTTAAATATTTTACTTATTGATTTTTGAAATTTTAATAAATTAGTGTTATTTTATTTCGAATAAGCCTTTATGAATAGAACTAATTGGTTTATGACAAACCAAATGGTCATAATTATTTTGAATGTGTTCAAAAAACAAATTTATTTTATACATTTTTACTTATTAATCTTTAGAATATTAGTAAATTTATATTATTTTATTTGAAATAAGCTTGTATGAATAGAAAAATAGATTTATTTTTTAAATTTTTTACTCATTAATTTTTGGAATAGTAATAAGTTAGTATTATTTTATTTCAAATAAGCCTATATACATTGATATAATTGTTTTATGATGAAACAAAAGATCATAACGATTTGAAATAGGTAATTATTCAGATAGTTATTACTATTTGAACTTGTTCGGTAAACATATTTATTTTTTAAATCTTTGACTTATTAATTGTTGAAATATTAATAAATTAATATTATTTTAATCCAAATAAGCTAATATGAACAAAAATAATTGTTTTATGACAAAACAAAAGGTCATATAACGATTTGAAATAAATAATTGTTCCAATAGTCATAACTATTCAAAATTATTTGGTAAACAAATTTGAAATAAGCTTGTATGAATAGCAAAAATTATTTTATGACAATACAAAAAGTTATAGCAATTTGAACTAGATAATTGTTCAAATAGTTATAATTATTTGAACTTGTTCAGTAAACAGATTCATTTTTTAAATCTCTCACTTATTAATTTTTGAAATATTAATAAATTAGAATTATGTTATTCTGAATAAGCTTGTATGAACAAAAACAATTGTTTTGTGAGAAAACAAAAGGTCATAATGATTTGAAGTAGATAATTATTCAAATAGTCATAATTGTTTGCACTGGTCAAGCCAAAAGATACATTTTCTAAATCCATTACTTATTAATTTTCAAAATATTAATAAATTAACATTGCTTTCTTCCCAATAAGATTATATGAACAGAAACAATTGTTTTATGATAAAACAAATAGTCATAACAATTTGAAATAAATATTTGGTCAAATAGTTATAACTAATTGAATTGGTATGGCAAACATATTTATTTTAAAAATCTCTTATGTATTAATTTTTGAAATATTAATAAATTAATATTATTTTATTCCAAACAAACTTATATGAACAAAAACATTTGTTTTATGACAAAACAAAAGGTAATAATAATTTGAAATAGATAATTATTCAAATAGTCATAATGATTTGAAATAGTTTTGTAAATAGAATTGTTATGATTGTTTCTGTTCATACAAGCTTATTCGGATTAAAATAATATTAATTTATTAATATTTTGACAATTAATAAGCGAAAGATTTAAAAAATAAATATGTTTACCAAACAAGTTCAAATAGCCAAGACTATTTGAATAATTATCTATTTCAAATAATTGTGACCTTCTATTTTGTAATAAAATAATTGTTTCAGTTAACATAAGCTTATTTGAAATAAAATAGCTCTAATTTATTAATATACCAAAAATTAATGAGTAAGAGAATTAAAAAATGAATATGTTTACCGAACAAGTTCAAATAGTTATGGCTATCTAAATATTTATCTATTTCAAAACATTATGACCATTTGTTTTGTCATAAAATAATTAGTTATGTTCATGCAAGCTTATTTCGAATAAAATAATATAAATTTATTAAAACTCCAAAAATTAATAAATAAAAATTTTAAAAATAAATATGTTTTTTTGAACACATTCAATAGTTATAACTGTTTGAACAATTATCTATTTCAAATCGTTATGACAATTTATTTTGTCATATAAGCTTATTCGAAATAAAATAATATTAATTTATTAATATTTCTAAAATTAATAAGTAAAATATTTAAATAATAAATTTGTTTATCGAGCAAATTCAAATAGTATTACTAGTTGAACAATTATATATTTCAAATCTTTATGATCTTTTGTTTTATCATAAAATAATTGTTTCTATTCACACAAGTTTATTTGGAATAAAATAATACTAGTTTATTATTATTCTAAAAATTAATAAGTTAGAGATTTAAAAAATAAATCTGTTTACCGAACAAGTTTAAATAGTCATATCCATTTGAACTATTATTTATTTTAAATCGTTATGATATTTTATTTTATTATAAAATAATTGTTTCTATTCATACAAAATTATACAAAATAAAATAATACCAATTTATTACTATTTCAAAAATTAATAAAGATTTAAAAATAAATGTGTTTTCCAAAACAGTTCAAATAGTTAAGACTATTAGAATAATTATCTATTCCAAATTATTTTGATTTTTTGTTTAGTCAAAAAATAATTGTTTTAGTTCATACATGCTTATTCGAAATATAGTAATACTAATTTATTAAAATTTAGAAAATTAATGAGAAATTTTCAAAAAATCTATTTACCAAATAAGTTTAAATTGTTATGACTATTTGAACAATTATATATTTAAAATCGTTATGACCTTTTATTTTATCATAAAATAACTATTTCAGTACATAAAAGTTTTTTCAAAATAAAATAATATTGCTTTATTAATATTTCCAAAATTAAGAAGTTGGAGTTTTAAAAAATAAATTAGTTTATCAAATTATTCAAATAATTATGGCTATTTGAATAATTATCTATTTCAAATTGTTATGAACTTTTGTTTTGTCATAAAACAATTGTTTCTCATCATAAAAGCCTATTTGGAATAAAATAATACTAATTTACTAATATTTCAAAAATTAATAAAAGATTTAAAAAGTTAATCTATTTACTGAACCAGTTCAAATAGTTATGATTATTTGAACAATTATATATTTCAAATTGTTATAACCTTTTGTTATCTCATAAAACAATTATTTCTATTCACACAAGTTTATTCAAAATAAAATAATACTAATATAATAATATTTTAAAAATTAATAACTACGAGATTTAAAAAATAAATTTATTGGCTATATGAACAATTTTTTATTTCAAATTGTTATTATCTTTTGTTTAAATAATCAAATCTATTACTATTTAATTCAAATAAATAAATATGTTTATCAAACTGGTTCAAATTAACATTATTTAAGCAATTATTTATTTCAAATCATTATAACTTTTTGTTCTGTTATAAGATAATAGTTTCTATTTATTCAAGCTTATTCGGATTAAAATAATACAAATTTATTAAATTTTGACAATTAATAAGTAAAATACGTAAAAAAATTAAATATGTTTACTAAACTAAATCAAACAGTCATGGCTATTTGAATAGTTATCTATTTCAAATCGTTATGACTTTTTCTTCTGTCATAAAAAAATTATTTCAATTCATATAAGCTTATTCAAAATAAAATAATATTAAGTTATTAATATTTTGAAAATTAATAATTAAGAGATTTAAAAAATGAATCTATTTACTGAACAAGTTTAAAAAATTATAATTATTTGAATAATTATTTATTGGAAATCGCTTTAACATTTTGCTTTGTCATAAAATGATTTTTTCTGTTCATACAAGCTTATTTTGAATAAAATAATACAAATTTATTAAATTAAGACAATTAATAAGTAAAAGATTTAAAAATAAATCTTTTATTGAACAAGTTCAAATCGTTATGACTATTTGAACAATTATTTATTTCAAATTGTTATGACTTTTTGTTTTGTCATAAAACAATTATTTTTGTTCATACTAGCTTATTCGAAATAAAATAATATTAATTTATTAATATTTTGATAATTTATAAGTAATAGATTTAAAAAATAAATATGTTTGCCAAACAAGTTCAAATAGTCATGACTATTTAAATAATAATCTATTTCAAATCATTGTGAGCTTTTGTTTTGTAATAAAATAATTACTTCAATTCATATAAGCCTATCTAAGATAAAATAATATTCAAAAATTAAAGAGTAACAGAATTAAAAAAAAAATGAATTTTTTTATTGATCAAGTTGAAATAGTTATGACTATTTAAATAATTATCTATTTCAAAACATTATGATATTTTGTTTTGTTATAAAACAATTGGTTATGTTCATGCAAGCGTATTTTGAATAAAATAATACAAATTTATTAATATTCCAAAAATTAATAAATATAATTTTAAAAAATAAAGCTATTTTCTAAACACATTCAAATAATTATGACTATTTGAACAATTATCTATTTCAAATCATTATGACCATTTCTTTATTCAATAATCAATAATATTTTAATAATTTGAAATTATTTTATTCTATTTAATAGATAAAATAGATATATCAATGATATATAAATTAAATTAAAATATATCAATATTCATTAATTAATAATTAATGATATTAAATAATTAAAATATATAAAACTATATATATTATATAGTTATTAATATTAATATTAATCATTTATATATTAATTTTGAAATTAATATATAAATTATTATAATTTATTAAATTATTTCAATGTGTCATGAGTATAATTAATTATGATAGATCATAAGAATAAATAATTAGATTTATTTTTAGATAATTATATATAATAATAAAATAAATATTGATTATCATTATATTAAATTTATTAAAATAATAATAAACTATGACAATTTATCTGTACATATATAAATTTAATTTTATATTATGAATATAACTAATCATGATTAATACTATATATATTAAATAATATAAAAGAATTAAATTAAATTATATATAAATTGTTAAATATTAATTGTTATATATAAATCTCATTAATTTTTAAAATATTAATAAATTAGTATTATTTTATTTCAAATAAGCTTGCATGATCAAAAACAATTATTTACAAAAGGTCATAATGATTTGAAATATTAACTGATTCAGTAAACAGATTTATTTTTTACTTACTAATTTCAAAAATATTAATAAACTAGCATTATTTTATTTCGTCTAGGCTTGTATTAACTGAAATAATTGTTTTATGACAAATTAAAATAATTAAATTATTCGAATAGCTATTTATTTAATCAATTAATAAATAAATATATTTAATTTTTAAAACAATTACTTAAATAGTAAAAATTAAACAATAAATTTAGTAACAAAATATTTAATAGATAATTATTAAATATTTTAATTAATAGATATAATATTGATATAGCTATTATCTATTTTTAATCAGAAAGCCAAAAAAAATAATATATTATATAAATATACAATCTATTAAATAGATTTAATAATTAATAAATTATTTAAAATAATTGCAATCAGTAATAGCATAATAATATTAATAAGTATATAATATATTATTAATAATTAATAATATAAATTTAATAATTGTTTATAATTATTACTAAATTAATTACTAATATCTTATAATAATTACTATTTTGAATTATAATGTAATAGTAACAATTATAGTATAATTATTAGCTAATATAGAGATTATAATATTAATAATTTAAAGAGTAACTAATTTTATAATAATTAATAATTATAAGTATTATAATCTCTATATAACAATAATTATTAATTGTATAAATTGATATATTTGTTATTATTATTATAATTAATCTAAATTAGATTAATTAGTTATAATCTAATTTATATGTATATTACAACTATATTTATGTCTTATATTTTTAGTTATTATAATATTATAACTTTATATTGTATGTATTTTGAAAAGATTTGGATATCTTATTCAAATACTAGTTTTTTTAACACGTGCCATGTGATGTACGAAAATATTTTGTTGTATTTTTTGTAATTACTTTTTTAATTCATTTTAAAATTTTATATTACTTAATAAAAGAATGTACATATTTTCAAAATTATATAAGGACTAAACATATATACAATATGTAATTAATATTATTTAAATTATTTTCTAAATTAATAAGTAAAAAAATTAAAAAATAAATATAATTATATATTAATAATTATTATATTATAATTATTATAAATTATATTAAATTAAATATTCAAATGATATATTAACTATAATTATTAATAATATAAATATAATTATAATATTATTAATTAATAACAAATATTATTTAAATATTTTAATAATAATATCATATATAATAATTATAATTGATATTATAATATATATTTATAAATTACTATAAAATAATTAATATAATTTTTAATTATATGTCAAATATTATTCTTAAGGTTTAATTATACTAATAATAGTACTTATTATTAGTTAATATATATCAATTAAATTATTATTAACGTACAAGTAAATAGTTATATTTTATGATATAACAAGTATTTAGAATATGATTATTATTCTATAATTTTTAATAAACTATTTGCAAAATATAGTTTAATAACTAAAAGAGTTATTCAATTAAATAACCATCTTATTTACTATAATATATATAATCTATATATGTATAATTATATATTATATATAAATAAATAATTATTATATTTATTATATTAAATTATTAATTAATAATATTAATTAATTATAATATTTAATATTAATTATTATTACAATACTTAAATTAATAGAATACTAATTAAATATTTAAAATATAAAACTATTAGTGTAAATAATCCCTAATTAATAAATATATTTTAATTTTATTATTAATATATATAATTATAAGTAATTATAAGTAATAATTATATAATAAATTAATAATTATTACTATACAAATTTATCTAATAACTATTTTATTAATTATAACTATTATAATTATAATAACAATATTTAAATATTTATTAATAATATATTAGTAATAATTAAATATTAGTATATTATACAATTAATATAATTATAATTTTATATTCATTAATATAAAATTTTATATTTAGTAATTATTATCATTACAATAATAAATAGTTATTTATTTATAAATAATAATATCTGTAGCTGAGCCGTTCCAACCGAGCCATTTTGTTTTTTTGGTATTTTTATGTGCTTATTTTTTTCCCTTAGTATTTTTGCATGATTAAATTTAGAAAAAATTAAAAATTAAAAAAATAAATTTTGGGAATAAATATTAATTATCCAATATTGGAATTTATAGAAATTTCAAATCATAAATTTCTATAAAATTCCTAGGTGAGAAATTTTGTCTAAATTTTTCCCAAATGGTGGAATAATTTAGATAAGGTTTCAATAACAACAATTAATATTTATTTTCAAACAAAAAAATAAAAAATAAGAACTTGGTTAAAAATATTTGATAATTATCCAAGGATGAGAATCTTAGAAATTTCAAATGGTAAATTTTCTAAGCAATCTCTAGGTGAGAAATTTCTTTAAATTTGTCTCAAATGGTGGAAGAATTAAAATGAAATTTCAAGAAAAGTAATTGTCATATTATTTCCCTTCCAAAAAAAAGAAATAAAAAAATTTTTAAATAAGCCCAAATGGTAAAAAATTTAGAAATTCAAAAAAATATATATTTCTAAATTGACTCAAATGGTGAAAAATTTAGAAATCCAAAAAAAATAATCAAATAAATAAATAAAGAGAATTTTTAAATAGGTCTAAATAGTAAAAAATTTAGAAATTCAAAAGAGAAAATATTTCTAATTTGGCCCAAATGGTGGAATAATTAGATATATTTTCAACAAAAAAATAATAATAAAAATTAATTAAACTTTTTTTCAATGACGGAGCCTCCTCAAGGAAACAAATGGGATCCTCAAATACTTTTGAGATGAGAAAATATTTTTAAGAATTCTACCAGATTGATGGAACAATCTTATAAATTATTTCTAATATTTAACATAAAAATTTGAAACCACTAGACTCAAGAACATAGGATAAATTTAAAATAAAATGGTACCATCTTTGAAATTATAAACTTAATTATAAGTATTTAGTAAATTGCTTATTAATAAATTACTTTTATTCTATTTCAAATGAGCTTGTATGAGCTGAAATAATTATTTTATGATAAAATAAAAGGTTATAACAATTTAAAATAAATTATATTATTTATTAATAATTATAATTATTTGTAATTAAAACATTTCAAATCTCCTACTTATTAATAAAAAATTTATGAAATATCAATAAATTTATTATTAATATTATTGTTTATATTAATTATAGTTTATTAATTTTATTAATAATTCAATTAATATTACATATATAAAATTAGTTATGACTATTTAATAACAATCTCTAATATTAAATACTAATAGATATAATAATAGTTAATAAATTAAATATAATAGTTAAATTATAATAATTAATAAGTAAATGTTTATCATTATAATTTATTTAAATTATTTAATTATATAATATTATTATATAGTAAATATTTAAATTAAATATTTATTATAATATAATAAATATTATATAATTATATTATTAATTTAATTATATAATAATATTAATTTTATTAAACAATTGATAATAGTTATGTATAATTTATCAAACTAATATTTAGGTAATTAATTAATATTCTGTTATATTAAATAATTAATAAGAATTTATTTAATATATTGTTAAAGATATATTATTTTCTTTAAATAATTAATACTAATTTATTAAAATTTCAAAAATTAATAAGTAAAAAATTTTTAAAATAAAACATTATTATTCAGAATAATAAAAAAATAATACTATATCCACTTACAAAATGTGAAGAGTTTATTATGATATTAATATAAAATAATTTCAATATTTTCCAATGTTAACTATTAATAATTATTATTAATTTTTATATTATTATTACAAATATTTTTGTTATTAATAAATTACTAATAAATTAATATTTATACTATAATATCTATATAATAATTTTAATATTATTATATTTAATTAATCATAAAATATTTGTTTCATGTCTTATAAGCTTATTTGGAATAAAATAATCCAAATTTATGAACCTTTGGAAAATTAATAAGCAAAAGATTTGAAAAAATAAATTTGTTTACTAAACAAGTTTAAAAAGTTATGACTATTTGATCAATTATTTTTATAAAATCATTATGACCTTTTATTTTGACATAAAACAATTGTTTTAATTCATAAAAACTTATCCAAAAAAAAATTAATAAGCAGGAGTTTAAAAAAATAAATTTGTTTATCGAGCAAATTCAGATAATTACGACTATTTAAACAATTGTCTAGTTAAAATTATTATGATATTTTGTCATAAAATAATTGTTTCAGTTCATAAAAGCTTATTCAAAATAAAATAATTCTAATTTATTAATATTCTAAAAATTAATAAGTAAGCGATTTAAAAAGTGAATCTATTTGCTAAATTAGTTTAAATAATTATGGTCATTTCAACAATTATCTATTTCAAATCGTTATCACCTTTTTTTTTTGTCATATAACAATTGTTTTTTATCATACACGATTATTCAAAATAAAATAATAATAATTTATTAATCTTGAAAAATTTAATAAGAGATTTAAAAAATGAATCTGTTTATCAAATCTGTTCAAATAGTTATGACTATTTGAACAATTATATACTTCAAATCACTATAACCTTTTGTTATGTCATAAAACAATTATTTCTGTTCATACAAGCTTATTCAAAATAAAACAATATTGATCTAATAATATACCAAAAATTAATAACTAAGGGATTTAAAAAATAAATTTGTTTGTCGAACCAATTCAAATAGTTAAGACTATATGAACAATTATCTATTTCAAATCATTATGACCTTTTGTTTTGTCATAAAATAATTTTCTCAATTCATACTAGCTTATTCGAAATAAAATAAAATGAATTTATTAATATTTCAAAAAATAATAAGTAAGAGATTTAAAAAATAATTTTGTTTACCTAACTAGCTCAAAAAATTATAATTATCTATTATAAGATTAATTAATTAAAATTATCTATTTTAATCAATAATTATTAATTAGATTAACGATTTGATCATTGATATTCAAGTAATATTAATTATACTATTAAACCCAATTTTAATATTACTAATTGAATTAAAACATATAATAATTAGATTAAAAATTATAATTATTTATTATTATTATTTTAATCTATTCAGTTAATAATTTAATAAATTATAGATTATACATAACTAAATAATTAGATTGCTTATATAATAATAATAATAGTTTAATAATTTTTACTAATAATATATCTATTTTTTACACAAAATGCAAAGTGGGGTTGAAAATCAACAAAAAGGATCGATCCCCCCACGTAGGAGATCGATCACCTATGCATAGGATCAATCAGGTAGGTGTTTTTCACGCATAAAATAGGCTTTCCTATAATTGACCCAATTGATCCCTACATGAGGGGATCGATCCCCTAATGCCCAAAAAGCCCCAACAGCTATTTTTTTGTCTGATATTTTGTAGGTTTGAAGCATTAAATGCAAAGCAACAGTATCTATTCCTTTCTACATATAAATGAAGACTTTCACTACAAATCAATTATAAGAAAAGCTAAGAGAACTTATTGCCTCCACCATCTTCTTCAAACATTCAAACCAGTTCAAAAAAAGAAAAGTGCAAAAAATCCCTTATTAATAACTGATTATAAAATAGATTATATAAATATTAAATAAGTTAATTATTTTAATTAATTAATAAATTCATATATTAATTAGTTTTAATAATTAATTATTAAACATATTAATAATTATTATTTAATAATTAATATCAATAATATTAAAATTGATATATAGTTATTAATATTAATAAATTATTAGTTAATACTTTAATTAATATTTAAATATATTAATTTTATTCGAAATTGAAATATTTTAATTTAATTCAAATTAATAATTAATATAATTTAATATAAAATAAATTTTTAATTTAAATAATAGATAATTAACTTAACAATTTAAGTTAAGAATAATCCTTGTTATTAATAAAGTGTTTTTTATTTGAGCAATTATGTCAAAATACTAATTTGTTAATATTTTGACCATTAATAAGTAAAAAATTTTAAAAATAAATATATTTACCACACTAGATCAAATAATCAAGACAATTTGAATAATTATCTATTTTAATGACCTTTTGCTTTGTCATAAAAGAATTGTTTCAATTCATATAAACTTATTCAAAATAAAATAATACTAATTTATTAATAATCCAAAATTTTATAATAAAGAGATTTAAAAAATGACTTTGTTTTCTAAACAAATTTAAATAATTAGGACTGTTTACATAATTATCTATTTGAAATAACTATAACCTTTTGTTTTGTCATAAAAGATTTTTTTTTTTGTTCATCTAAGCTTATTTTGAATAAAATAATACATATTTATTAATATTAAGACAATTAATAAGTAAAAGATTTAAAAAAATAAATCTGTTTACCAAACAAGTTCAATCATTATGGCTATTTAAGCAATTATTTATTTCAACTTGTTATGACTTTTTGTTTTGTCACAAAACAATTATTTTTGTTCATACAAGTTTATTCGGATTAAAATAATATTAATTTATAAATATTTTGACAATTAATAAGTAAAAGATTTAAAAAATAAATATATTTACTAAACAAGTTCAAATAGTCATGAATATTTGAATAATTATCTATTTCAAATCATTATGACCTTTTCTTTTATAATAAAACACTTGTTTCAATTCATATAAGCTTATTTGAAGTAAGATAATACTAATTCATTAATATTCTGAAAATTAATGAGTAAGAGAATTAAAAAAAGAATATATTTACTGAATAAGTTTAAATAATTATGACTATCTGAACAATTATTTATTTCAAAACATTATGATCTTTTATTTTGTCATTAAATAATTGATTCTGTTCATGCAAGCTTATTTCAACTAAAGTAATTTAAATTTATTAATATTCCAAAAATTAATAAGTAAAACTTTAAAAAATAAATATATTTTCTGAACAATTTCAAATAGTTATAACTATTTGAATAATTATCTATTTCAAATTATTATAACCTTTTGTTTTGTCATAAACCAACTGCTTCTATTCATAAAAGCTTTTTTGAAATAAAATAATATTAATTTATTAAAATTCAAAAAATTAATAAGTAAAATATTTAAAAAATAAATATGTTTATTGAGCAAGTTCAAATAGTTATGACTATTGGAATAATTATTTATTTCAAATCGTTATGATCTTTTATTTTGTCATAAAACAATTAATTCTATTCATACAATTTTTTTTGAAATAAAATAATTCTAATTTATTAGTATTCTAAAAATTAATAAGTTTGAGATTTAAAAAATAAATTTGTTTACCGAACATGTTTAAATAGTCATGTTTATTTGAACTATTATCTATTTCAAACCATAATGACATTTTGTTTTGTTGTAAAACGATTATTTCTATTCATGTATAATTATTCAAAATATAATAATACTGATATATTAATATTTTGATAATTAATAAGAGATTTAAAAATAAAATCTATTTACTGAAATAGTTTAAATATTTATAACTATTTGAACAATTATCTATCTCAAATCTTTATGATATTTATTTTGTCATAAAACAAGTGTTTCTTTTCATACTAGCTTATTCAATTCAAATAATACTAATTTAATAATATTCCAAAAATTAGTAAGAGATTTAAAAAAATAAATGTGTTTGTCGAATCAGTTCAAATAGTTAGACTATTAGAATAATTATCTATTTCAAATAATAAGTATTTGATCAAACAAGCTTATTCGAAATAAAATAATAATAACAATTTATTAATCTTTCAAAAATTAATAAGAAATTTAAAAAATGAATATGTTTACCGAACCAGTTCAAATAGTTATGACTATTTGAACAATTTTATATTTCTAATCGTTATAACCTTTTGTTATGCCATAAAATAATTATTTCTATTCATTCAAGCTTATTCGAAATAAAATAATACTAATCTAATAATATTCCAAAAATTAATAACTAAGTGATTTAAAAAATATGTCAAACTAGTTCAAATAGTTAAGACTATATGAACAATTATCTAATTCAAATCATTATGACCTTTTGTCTTGTCATAAAAGAATTTTTTCAATTCATAATAGCTTATTCAGAATAAAATAAAATAAATTTATTAATATTTCAAAAATTAATAAGAGATTTAAAAAATAATTTTATTTACCTAATCAGTTTAAATAACTATGACTATTTAAACAATTACATATTTCAAATCATTATTACTTTTTGTTTTGTCATAAAACAAATGGTTTTATTCATATAAGTTTATTAGGAATAAAGTAATACTAATCTATTAATATTTCAAAAATTAAAAAGTGATTTAAAAAATAAATCTATTTATCAAAATTGTTTAAATAGTTATGACTATTTGAGCAATTATTTATTTCAAATCTTTTATGATATTTTGTTATGTTATAAAACAATTCTTTCTATTCGTACAAGCTTATTTTGATTAAAATAATACTAATTTATTAATATTTTGATAATTAATAAAGTAAAAATTTTAGAAATAAATATGTTTACCTAGATAGTCATGACTATTTGAATAGTTATCTATTTCAAATCGTTATGACTTTTTATTTTGTCATAAAAAACTTATTTCAATTCATATAAGGTTATTGGAAAAAAATAATACCATGTTATTAATATTTTGAAAATTAATAATTAAAAGATTTAAAATTATAATAAAATAAATAATTATATTCTGAATAAAAGCTTATATCCTTAATATAGTTAAATGTTATATTTTAAATTATAATAAATAATTATTTTATTTAAACTAATTTATCCTTAACAATTTTCTATTATAATTAAGATCATTATAATATTATAATAATATATATTAGTTTTATTTAATATAATTAATACTTTATTTAATATTTATTATCGTAAAAATTAATGACATAAATAATTAAATATTAAAAATTATTAGTTAAAATAATAACTAAGTGATTAATTTTTACAATAATTTGCAAAATATTAAATTATTTAAATGTTAATTTTACTTTATTATTTGAAATAAATTAAATAATATTTAAAAGATAAATCTGTTTGTCAAACCAGTTTAATTAGTTATAACTATTTGAACAATTATTTATTTCAAATTGTTATGACCATTTGTTTTATCATAAAACAATTGTTTCTAATTAAGAGATTTAAAAAAATAAATCTCTTAATTAATTAATAATTTTTGGAATCTATTTTAAATTATTATTATGTCATAAAAAATTATTTCAGTTTATATAAGCTTATTCAAAATAAAATAATACTAAGTTATTAAGATTTATTTTTTAAATCTATTTATCGAACGAGTTTAAATAGTTATGACTATTTGAATAATTATTTATTTTAAATCGTTATGTTATTTTGTTTTGTCATTTTGTCATAAAACAATTGTTTATATTCATACAATTTTATTCAAAATAAAATAATATTAATTTATTAATATTCTAAAAATTAATAAATTAGAGATTTAAAAAATAACTCTATGAACTTTAAAAACTTGTTTTTCTTTCTAAGTTTGTACATAACTTTCCATTGTCTTTTTTTTTCATGAATTTTCTGTAATATTGTGCTTTGGCCAAGTCACAAACTTGGACCCTTTGAAATAGTCCATGTTGGCCAATTATATTGAATTTGTTTTCTAGAATGATTTTCTACCTATGTATATTTTATTTTCATTTAGTAAAAGTTAAAGCAAAAGCTATATTTCAATCTATGAAGAGGTACGCCAGTGATATTTTGACTAAATATTGTATAAAGCCAAATTGTAAAAGGGAATATACTTTTTTTTATAATGTAGTTAGGGAATCAAAAGCGTTACCTGTTAACAATTCTAGATATGATCATTCAATGGATCCAAAATTCAACCAATATGTCAAGTTAGGCAAAGTTTGTTCCCTCAAACATTTTCTATATCAAAATTCAATATTACTTTTAAAGGTAACTCTCCAGGAAAATACAACTGTGAAATTTGGACACAAGATTATTATCAGTGAGATTTATGGCAAGTGTGGATCACTTCTGATAAAGCAGAATTTAGATGGAGATACATCTCTACATATTGCTGCAAGGGCAAGTTAGAGAGAAACTAATGAAAATGAAATCATTAGCAAGTTTGAGATTCTGAGAATAGTTAACAAGGAAAACAACATAGTTTTGCATGAAGCTCTCGGAATGTTCATCTTAGAGTGGTTCAACTCTTGCTAAAGGTCGATCCTAAGTTAGCTTTTTTAGAAAGTTTTGTTGGTGAATCGCCTTTGTATCTTGCTTCCAAAGAAGGAAAGCTAGAGATAGTGAATGAAATTATGACATCAACAAATAAGTTCGTACCATATGGGGGTTTAGATGGCCAAACAGCTTTGCATGTTGCTATCATTGAAAGCCATTATGGTAATTTTCATGTTTGGTTCATTTATTTTCACAAATTTCTCTTGCACAACATTGTAGTTCTTACTGTTTCAAAACTCTTGTAATTCTAATTTCTATACCAAAATAGAGATATTAGATTTTTATTAAGTTATGTACAAACTTAGAAAAAAAAAACAAGTTTTTAAAGTTTCCAAATGTGACAGCTTCATAACTTTTCAAGCCATGTGCAATTTAATAGCCTAAAGTTTTGTTCTTGTTTCTTTGGATAAAAGTTGCTTAAAGGCACAAAACATGAAAACAAATGTTAATCTTTTAAATATAAAATATTGGAGGCTGGCCCAACAAAATATGACTATCCCATTTTGCAGAAAAATTTTTTTACTGCATTTACCTCAACATTATCCTCAGCTACATGACTGGTTGAAATTATTGAAATCAACATTTATTTTGTTGCCAAACATAAAACATAAACCAACCAATTTCAAAACACAATAATTCATTTCATATGGCGCAAAAAATGTGTATTTATCAGATTTTGTTTGGATTAATTTTAAAATTGAGTCAAAATAATTTGTTAAACAATTTTTATTTTATTTGAATCTACTTAATTTAAAAAATATTATCATTAATTATTATCTCAATAAATATTTTGAATTTATTAAACCATCAAATAAACCAAATAAATTAAATCTCATTCTAATTATTTTGGATTTAAAATTATTTTATCCAAATTATTTTGAGAGGCTCAATAAAATACTGTAGCTTATCTTATTTTAAATTCTTATTATTCTATTTTTTAATTTTAATTTCTTTGAAAAAAAGTCAAAAAAAAAAAAAAAAAAAAAAAAAACAGAAAGCTTGAAAACTCAAAACAGTCCAAATTCAAATAATTCCACTGTTGAATTCAAGCTGATTGCCTTATGTATTGTTGTCTAACTTGCCAGCACAAAAATTGTAAAGTCTTTCTCAAATCTCATAAAATCGAAAATTTGAATTAAAGTGTTTCTCAAATCTAAAAAATTTGGGGATTTGAACTGGATCTGGCTAAAAATTGAGACAAGAGAGGAGGCCAATCTTTTCTGAAAAAACTTTTGAAAGGCATTTTTTTCTGGAGGCCAATTTTTGGACGAAGAAGGCAATGCCAAAAATCCAACAAGCCATTGCCTCCACCGGCAACCATGTGTACCACCATACCTTCTCGCCTTAAACCGCCACCATCATCCCATTCCCTTTCCTTTGCTAGCCGATCACCAAGCCAAACCCACCGATCTCCCAAGTACCCCCCAGGAACAGCTCTCACCTACCCACCACCCACAGCCCTACTAAGATAGCCATCGAAACTGCCAAAAAATAAATAGAAACTGTCACAGCCAAAAATAAAAAATAAAAAAACCAAGCCAACAAAGCAAAAAAAAAATTACAAACAACCACAGTCCTCTATTGAGGAATCCATCGGGAAAAAAAAAAAAGAAACAGAAAAGGGCCCGTTGAGGATGAAAGGGGCTTTCAGTCATGGGATTTTTTTTTTTTTTGTTTTTATGAGTGACTTGGGAGAGTATTTTTAAGATTTTGGGAAAGGAGAGAAAAGAGCTATTTTTTTGGGCGGTGGGAACAATGGCGCCGTATGGAGGTCAGCGCGGGCGAGGAGACTTTTGGATGATCTGAACCGGTAGAAAGAAAGGATGGAAGGGGAGAAACAACATACTTTGGTTTCAGGCGACCGGACGGCGAGAAGAGTGTGAACGGCGGTTTAAAATTTCGGGTTAAAGTTTCAGATCTAAGCTATTATGAGGTGATTTGCGAAAAACAGAGGCTGAATCTAAGACAAGAAGGGAGAGAGGAGTCCACGGCTGAAATTTTGGATTCAACTGACGCCGAACGGCTGCGGTGAACGGCGGCCGGGTCGGCTACCGTCGTCGGGATCTGGGTTAGGGGAGAGTGGCCGGGTGTGTCTTTTTGGAGAGAAAATGTTGCATTTGATGCAAAAAACGGAAAACTCAGGTTTGATGCTCCTGACCGGACCCTCTTACAATGTTTGTATTTAGAAAAGTGATCAATGAATATCGAATTGTCTAATGATGTTGTAGATAAGGTATGTGCCATTACCTTGTATATTTTATCTAATTACAGGTATGCACAGTACAAGAGAATATTAGAGGAAATTGACAAGTACGAAGGTGGTTTGGAGGCATTTTCTCTTGGCTATGAGAAGCTTGACTTCACATACAGGTTACTGTTCTTCCAAATATCTAATTGTTAGCATGGACTTATTTTTCATAACTGTAATGTTTCATATTAATTGTAGCTCCCATGGTTGCATGTTATTGCCTTTTATGCTAAATATAATTTGTTTTGATTTATTACTCTTTCTAGTTCAAATGAGCAATTTTCAATTAAATAAAATTAGTGTTGGAATATTCTTGTGATTGATTTGTGTGGGAATAGTGTACATGATTTTCCAGATCTTTTATTTTTATATGTTTAAAATTTAGGCAGATCAATCTAAGAAAGAAATCAGTTCCTTGATGCTCAACAAAGTATGGAGCAAGTATTTGGTTCTTTGGTGCAAGAAAAAATTGAGAATTTTATTAAAGCCCTTAGAATTTGTCATTTCTTTATTTTTTCACTTTTATATGTTTATTTTATTTATTTATTTATTTATTTGTGAATGTCTTCTCCTTGTTTCCTTTATCATTTCTTTGTATTACATTGCTTAATAGCTATCTTGTTAACTTTAATTTTTAGTAAAAATGTTATTCTCCATTCATGTTTTCTTTTTTTGTCTTAGAAGTTGTTTTATGATAAGCTGATATTGCTTTTTTTTTTTTATATAATCTCATCTAGCTTTCAGTGAGACAGGAATAACTTATAGGGAGTAGGCACCAGGAGCTAGGGTTTTTTATGCATCATTTTAACATTTTGAGATTTTAACCATTAATCTTACTAACTTCTATGCAATCAAAAAAGTTTTATTAACTTCTAGGTGTTTTGTTTTCTCTTCAATTTTTGTGATTATTTTACTGCATTTTCTTTTTCAGTCAGCAGCACTGATTGGAAATTTTAACAATTGGAACCTAATGCAGATATTATGGGCCGGGTATGTTATGCTTTCTTGTGCAAGAATAAATGCCATGTGTGCATTGAATTGATATTTTTCATGTCTGTAAGAACTGACCTGCCATTGATGGGTTACTTGACATTAAGCGAAGTTCATAATAATTGAGCAATACTTTAGTAGGTGCACCTACAAGTGATTTTCTTTGAATGCTTTATGAATCTTCTCTTTCTATACATTACATAAATAATGCAGTCACAAGATGGAGCCGGGTATGTTATGCTTTCTTGTGCAAGAATAAATGCCACGTGTGCATTGAATTGATATTTTCCATGTCTGTAAGAACTGACCTGCCATTGATGGGTTACTTGACATTAAGTGAAGTTCATAATAATTGGGCAATACTTTAGTAGGTGCACCTACAAGTGATTTTCTTTGATTGCTTTCTGAATCTTCTCCTTCTATACATTACATAAATAATGCAGTCACAAGATGGAGTTGGTGCTGTCAAAATATCAGTAACTCCGCACTTTGTTTCTGAGGCAGCTTTCTTGCAATTTTATATCTATTGATGAACTACACATCATTTGTGTTGCTTTTAATGAGCTACTGTATTCCCTTCTTTTCTCTTCGACTCTGACCAATGTGCTCTACGATGTATGCCTTAAGAAACTGTAGTATTTGCAATACCATCTGTTCATAAGTAAATGCTTATATCTTCTCTAAATGCACATGCTGAAAGAAGTTAAAAGTTATGTAAGTTTGGTTTTTCAAAACACTTAGCTTAATGTTGAATCTGAATGTAAACATGTGTGTTGATTTACATTGGCAGTGATTTATTGTCTATTTCTATATTTAAATAACATCTAGTGTTTAATACTACAAATATTAATTGTTTTTTAACAGAATGAGTTTGGTGTCTGGGAGATCTTTTGGCCTAATAATGCTGATATTTCACCACCAATTCCCCATGGTTCTCAAGTGAAGGTAAATTACCTATAGATGCATATAAGTTTGGCTCTTGAAAGTTATTGTGCTTACATTCAAATGCTACTTGTTTATTATTTCCTTTTTCCACTTTTTAAGTCAGAGTAAAAAGAAACTATAAAAACTTACAACTCTTTCCTTGTAGATCAACAATGTATTTAACCTTTTGATCATGACCTGTGGACCAGGAACCTTTAAGTATGATGCATTTTTTTTTACGCTGATCCTATTGCATGTGTATATGGTTTGAATAAATCATTGGTTTGTACTACAACCTTCACAATAATTAATTATTAGAATTCATGACATGAAGGCATTGAAGCATTTAATGGGTTGGTCTCCGAGTCAAGCAAAATTATTCAAGGTAGCTGAGTTCAAATCCAACTAACTCCCGCCCCAAAAAGAAGGGAGAAAGAAAGAAAAGATGAAGATGAAAAAAAAAATATTTCTCTGGTATTACTAAATAATGAGTATTACTTTAGTTAATGATAATGCAAATGCCAAATAGCTAGTGACTTGGATCTTTGTTAACTGTTTTGTGTATAGAAACTTCTTAAATAGCAGTTTCAAATCAATAACATGGAAGTTGGTATGATTGCATTTTATTATGATTCTTCACCCATTTCTAAAACCCATTAAGAAGCCTAAATTTGCAATTAAACCAAAATTTATCTCTAGTTTTCATCATACTATTATTCAAAGAAAATTTGTCCCACAAACACCTTCAGTCTTTATCTTCCATGCTACATTTTGATATGGTTAATCCATTTCCTAGTTTTCTTAATATTATCAACTCTGAGATGCAGGAGCCAATAATTAGCACATATGCCAACTTTAGAGATGATGTGCTTCCCCACATTAAAAGACTTGGATATAATGCTGTTCAAATCGTGGCTATTCAAGAGCACTCGCATTATGTTAGATTTGGGTATTATCTCCATCAAAATATCAACTCATCTTTATTTGTTGCTGTTTATGTTTGTTAGCTTGTACTAAAATGTTATGTTTTGGATGTAAACAGAA
This sequence comes from Durio zibethinus, assembly GCF_047325235.1. NCBI lineage: Eukaryota > Viridiplantae > Streptophyta > Magnoliopsida > Malvales > Malvaceae > Durio > Durio zibethinus. Next base: position 8,176,228 of record NC_143188.1, on the reverse strand, counting down.
ATATTTCTTCAGAATTTAGTTTTGGTTATGGAAACTAACCTCTTCTACTTTTAACAAGTTGCATTTAATATGTTGCAGGTATCATGTGACAAACTTCTTTGCACCAAGTAGCCGTTTTGGCACCCTTTATGATCTTAAGTCACTGATAGATAGGGCTCACGAGTTGGGTCTACTTGTTCTTATGGATATTGTGCACAGGTAATAATTGGACTTGTAGGAGAATATTATTTCTAGAAACACACCCTTCAGCTTTATTAGCTGTTACAGTTTTTGTGCAAACGGTTTTTCCCAGCTTTTTCGTACCAAAAATGAACATATAAACTCTTTTTCTTCTTCTTTTCCTGCTTAGACTGTATGGTCATTCTTCCAGTAGACTTGATGCAAATATGGCCATCAGAATTTAGGTTGTTATTGTTCCTTTCTTTAACTATGTTTTTTCTAGTTGTTTTTGGCTTCCTAAAAGGTTTCTAAAGAACAAACCTAAAGGGGAGAAAGCAAAGTCATAATTGTTTGAAAATATATATGATTAAATGCAATAGAATTTTTAGTATAATTGTTCTATTAAAAGAGGAATCATAGTATTTTGTTCTACAAGAGATTATATTTTTTATTTTTAATTCTTTTAAAGTATTATTGTCTTTTCTACCGAAATGTACTTTCTGCTTCTGGAAGCAAAAAGCTAGTAGCAAAAACAACTACCAAATGGAATCTTACTGTATTGTTTACAGTGAAAATTTTTATATTTGGCATGTCATTAATGTTAAATTCTTTTCTAAGCTGTAGCAAATTTTTATTCAAGTATTTGCTCTGTTGCTTTAAGTAAGTAATCTTTTGCTATAAGTCTCAGTTAATTTTTATTCTTTAGTTAAATTAAGTTATTAATTAATTTTCTCATCCATCTTTGTATCTGACTGATGACGAATACAACCATTTATCTAATAATGTGTTAGATGGATTGAACATGTTTGATGGAACCAATGCTCATTACTTCCACTCGGGGTCAAAGGGTCACCACTGGATGTGGGATTCTCGCCTTTTTAATTGTGGAAGCTGGGAAGTATGTACTTCTATTGAAACTTCTCTTAAACAATAGCTTGTTGAAAGATTTTGGCTTCCTTCCATCCTATTGTGTGTAAATATTAATTTTTACTTGTTGCTTTAGGTACAAAGGTTTCTTCTTTCAAATGCAAGATGGTGGCTTGAAGAATGCAAGTTTGACGGGTTCAGATTTAATGTTGTGACTTCAATGATTACACCTATCATGGGTTGCAGTTAATATCTGAGTGAGTTTGCAGATTTTCTATTCTGCTTGGTGTTATATAATAAGTTACTCGCATGTTTAGATGTTAATTATCAAAGTTTTGACTTTATGTTATACAGAGAAGTAGAACTGATGTAACATTTGGTTCTTGTAAGTGGTGAAGCATCATTTCTCTATGTTTGTTTCTTAACTAAATTCTCTTGAGGATTCAAGGTTTTTAGTGTCATTGCATCTTTATAATGTATTATCCCAGCTTAACCTTTGTTTTCTTGAACTTGCTATAGGTAACATTTACTAGAAACTACAATAAGTACTTCGGAAATGCAACTAATGTAGATGCTGTTGTCTATCTGATGCTGGTTAATCATATGATTCATGGGCTATATCTTGAGGCTGTCATCATTGGTGAAGATGTATATTCTATAACTCCTCTTTGAGTCACATTGAGCATACTTAGACTTATAATCGTTTATCTGTTCCAGAATTATGATGTCTGCTTTAAGTCTCCTGTCTCTTGTATAGCAATATTTGTTGAACTAGGTTGCATAAATGGAATGGGGTTTCAATACTTTTTTATGTGATGCATGAGGATGCTAAGTGTAGAAACGATTTTGAAAAAGTTTGCACACGATACTTGTGTGCGAAGCCTACCAAACATTTGTGTATTGTTCATGTTTTTCTAATTCTCTACTGCTTCATCACTTCTCTTCATGCATCAATTGAATCCATATGCCATGAATAAGTAGGTTACCCTGCTAGTAGTTAAGTGTTTTAATATTGTAGAATGAACTAAAGAATTGTTAAAAATGCTTGTTGTAAATTGAACTAATTTTTATTGTAGACGAAGAGTTATGGAAACATAGCAACTAAAGATGCCAAAAATGAAAATTCCAAAAACACTTGAAGGGAACAAACAGGCATCTCTAGAAATCTTAAAATATCCTTGCTTTTCACATATTTCATCTTTTGTGCAAATAATTCACCTAAAGAGCTACTAGCACAATAAAAGGTAATTTATGTTTTACACTTTAGAAATATTAGCATAGTAAGGAACATTTAATTGATAAAATGTTTATATTGGAGTGATTAGTTGCAGATTTTCATATATTATTTGCAAAAATAACATTCTTTAAGTTCTATTAATATTGAAGAGGAAAAGAAACAATAGTTGAAGGTATACTTCCACCATCTTAAATTGTCATCTGTCATAATAATCAGTTCTTCCCTGCTTTTCTCTTTGACTCTAACCCATGTTCTCTAAGATGTATGCCTTAAGAATCTGTAGTATTTGCAATACCAGCTGTTCATAAGTCAATGCTTATATCTTCTCTAAATGCACATGCCGAAAGAAGTTAAAAGTTATTTAAGTTTGGTTTGTCAAAACACTTAGCTTAATGTTAAATCTGAATGTAAACATGGATCTTTTTAAATGTATGTGAGCATGAATATTCTTCTTAATGGACCAAAGATTGGGTGTATAGTCTGGTGCAGTTGGTATTCTTAAAAGCTCCAAATAGAAAAGTTAAGAAGATAAACGTTGTCAAAGTTGTTATAATTAAGTGCAAAAGTCGCCTTGCTTATGTAACAATTAATTGTATCAGCTAATTCATATATTTAATGCCATGCAGTCTCAAGTATAAAAGGGAAGGTGACTATGTTCTAAGTGCTTAGAAAGCTGTGTTGATTTACACTGGCAGTGATCTATTGTCTATTTCTATATTTAAATAACATCTAGTGCTTAATTCTACAATATTAATTGTTTTTTAACAGAATGAGTTTGGTGTCTGGGAGATATTTTGGCTAATAATGCTTATGGTTCACCACCAATTCCCCATGGTTCTCAAGTGAAGGTAAATTACCCGTAGATGAACATAAGTTTGGCTCTTGAAACTTATTGTGCTTTACATTCAAATACTACTTGTTTATTATTTTCTTTTTCCACTTTTTTAAGTTAGAGTAAAAAGAAACTATTAAAACTTGCAACTTTTTCCCTGTAGATCAACAAGGTATTTAACCTTTTGATCATGATCTGAGGACCAAGAACCTTTAAGTATGATGCTTTTTTTTAACACTGATCCTATTACATGTGTATATGGTTTGAATAAATCATTGGTTGTAGTACAACGTTCACAATAATTAATTACTAGAATTCATGACATAAAGGCATTGAAGTATTTACTGGGGCGGTCTCTAAGTCAAGCAAAATTATTCAAGGTAGCTGAGTTCAAATCCAACTAATTCCTATCCTAAAAGGAAGGGAGAAAGAAAGAAAGAAAAGATGAAGATGGAAAAAAAAAATATTTTTTTGGTGGACTATTATGATCATGTCAATTATCATTCATCCAAACCTCTTTTTCCATGTGTCTATTTTAACTTTTTGACCATATAATTGTAGATTCATATGGAAACTCCATCTAGGATAAAGGACTCCATTCTTGCTTGGATCAAGTTCTCTATTCGAGCACTAGGTGAAATCTCATACAACGGAATATACTATGATCCGCCAGAAGAGGTATAATTAATTGCTGTTTGATCTTTTGGTTTTATTGGAAAGATTAGATAAGTTATTCTTTTCAAACTATAAGTAGCTGAAACATTTGGAGCTTGGGGAAAATTAGAAATACCAACTAATGTTTATGATAATTTTAAAATGACTGCATGTGTGTGAGGATACATAAACAAAAGCATGCATGCATGCCTGCACACAAATATGATTAATTGATATATAAACGAATAATGAATTTCTTATTCTTCTTAGAGTAGGTTGTTTTGATGAACTTCTTCCTTTATAACGTTAATATTAACATGAATGCCCTTAAAGGTTTTTAAGAAAACAATTTTGATTGGTTCTTTTTCATATATGAAGTCAGTTTCTAAATTGTGTTCTCGCTTGTTCAAGTTTAATCACTGCACAGCACAATCAACTTAGTTTAGTCTATAATATGTCTTATCTCAAATTTTGGTACTCTTTATCCTGACTAATGATTTTTATACTATAACAGGAAAAGTATGTATACAAACACCCCCAGCCAAAAGGACCAAAATCACTTAAGTCTATGAATCACATGTTGGAATGGGTAGCATGGTATGCATCTTCCTTTCCCTTGCATGTAGCAAATTGTTATTCAACTTTTCTGTCTTTATGTTGAATTGCATTTCCTTGATTTATTTAATCTTAAAAGAGGAAACCTTAAGTTTGATAAAAAGCTTCATTAAATGCTATCATGTGTGTGATCATATTTTTTATGCTATTTCTTTCAATCTTTCCTATGAAGTGTTCTTGCAAGGTTTTTGAGACCGAAAAGTGAAGTAGGAGGCGTTATAAGGCAATACATTTTACAGGAAAATTTATCTTAGTATCTGTATTTAAACTATCAATTTTACCTCCCCTCTTCCCAAAAAAAAAAAACAAAACACAAGGAAGATAAAGAAACATTTTGACTTGCATTGAACATCTTTAAGAGCATCAAACAGTATAGCTATCTGGAAAGGCCTGTAAATTTTGAAACGGAACTTTCTTGCATCCCATAGGCAGAGTGGGCTCTTTTAAAGAGAAAATTTGTCAAATTAAGCTAGCAAAAAGCCACATAGGTGCATGCGGCCTACTTTTCGTGTTCTTTGGTTAAAGGAAGTCCTTCCATTTGGATTATACTAAATAATGAGTATTACTTTAGTTAATGATAATGCAAATGCCAAACAGCTAGTGACTTGGACCTCTGTTAACTGCTTTGTGTATAGAAATATCTTAAATAGTAGTTTCAAATCAATAACATAGAAGTTGGTTTGATTGCATTTCATTATGATTCTTTACCCATTTCTAAAACCCATTAAGAAGCCTAAATTTGCAATTAAACCAAAACTTATCTCTAGTTTTCGTCATACTATCATTCAAAGAAAGTTTGTCCCACAAACTCCTTCAGTCTTTATCTTCCATGGTACACTTTGGTATGGTTAATCCATTTCCTAGTTTTCTTAATATTATCAACTTTGAGATGCAGGAGCCAATAATTAACACATATGCCAACTTTAGAGATGATGTGCTTCCTTGCATTAAAAGAGTTGGATATAATGCTATTCAAATCATGGCTGTTCAAGAGCACTTATATTATGCTTGATTTGGGTATTATCTCCATCAAAATATCAACTCATCTTTATTTGTTGCTGTTTATGTTTGTTAACTTGTACTAAAATGTTATGTTTTGGATGTAAACAGAAATATTTCTTCAGAATTTAGTTTTGGTTATGGAAACTAACCTCTTCTACCTTTAACAAGTTGCATTTAATATGTTGCAGGTATCATGCGACAAACATCTTTGCACCAAGCAGTCGTTTTGGAACCCCTGATAATCTTAAGTCATTGATAGATAAGGCTCACGAGTTGGGTCTACTTGTTTATATGGATATTGCGCACTGGTAATAATTGGACTTGCAGGAGAATATCATTTCTAAAAACACACCCTTCAGCTTTATTTGCTGTTACAGTTTTTGTGCAAATGGTTTTTCCCAGCTTTTTCGTACCAAAAATGAAAATATAAATTCTTTTTCTTCTTTTCCTGCGTAGATTGTATGGTCATTCTTCCAATAGACTTGATGCAAAAATGGTCATGAGAATTTAGGTTGTTATTGGTCCTTACTCTTACTATGTTTTTTCTAATTGTTTTTGGCTTCCTAAAAGGTTTCTAAAGAACAAACCTAAAAGGGAAAAAGCAAAGTCATAATTGTTTGAAAATATATATGATTAAATGAGTAGAATTTGTAATATACTTGTTCTATTAAAAGACGAATCATAGTATTTTGTTCTACAAGAGATTATATTTTTTATTTTTAGTTCTTTTAAAGTATTATTGTCTTTTCTATCCAAATGTACTTGCTGCTTCTGAAAGCAAAAAGCTAGTAGCAGAAACAACTACCAAATGGAATCTTACTATATTGTTTACAATGAAAGTTTTTATCTTTTGTATGTTGTTAATGTTAAATTCTTTTCTAAGCTATAGCAAATTTTTATTCAAGTATTTGCTTTGTTACTTTGAGTAAGTAATCTTTTGCTATAAGTCTCAATTAATTTTTATTCTTTAGTTAATTTAAGTTATTAATTAATTTTTTCATCAATATTTGTATCTGATTGATGTTTGACAAATACAGCCATGCATCTAATAATGTGTTAGATGGATTGAACATGTTTGATGGAACCGATGCTCATTACTTCCACTCGGGGTCAAGAGGTCACCACTGGATGTGGGATTCTCGCCTTTTTAATTTTGGAAGCTGGGAAGTATGTACTTCTACTGAAACTTCTCTTAAACAATAGCTTGTTGAAAGATTTTGGCTTCCTTCCATCCTATTGTGTGTAAATATTAATTTTTACTTGTTGCTTTAGGTACAAAGGTTTCTTCTTTCAAATGCAAGATGGGACTAGAAGAATACAAGTTTGATGGGTTCAAATTTGATGTTGTAACTTCAATGATGTACACCTATCATGGGTTGTAGGTAATATCTGAATGAGTTTGCAGATTTTCTATTTTGCTTGGTGTTATATAATAAGTTACTTGCATGTTCAGATGTTAATTACCAAAGTTTTGACTTTATGTTATATAGAGAAGTAGAACTGATGTAACATTTGGTTTTTGTAAGTGGGGAAGCATCATTTCTCTATGTTTTGTTTCTTAATAAATTCTCTTGAGGACTAAAGGTTTTTAGTGTCATTGCATCTTTATAATGTATTATCCTGGCTTAACTTTTGTTTTCTTGAACTTGCTATAGGTAGCATTTATTGGAAACTACAATGAGTACTTCGGATAAGCAACTAATGTAGATGCTATTGTCTATCTGATGCTGGTTAATCATATGATTCGTGGGGTTTATCCTGAGGCTGTCACCATTGGTGAAGATGTATGTTCTATAACTCTTCTCTGAGTCACATTATCCTTCAACTTATAATCATTTATCTAACCCAGAACTATGATGTTCGCTTTAAGTCCCCTGTTTCTTTGATTATCGACTGCACATGGCCATTGTTAATAAATGGATTGAGCTTGATTATTGAAAAATGCTAAATTGATTATTTTTTGATTTCTTGTGAAAATTTTGAAATATATTTTGTGCTTGATTGTTATGTCGTAATTTATTTGATTGTCTATGATTTTGGATTGTGATGAAATATTTTTCAAATATGCTTGCTCTTGTGCTTACTTGACTTATTTCTTGATTTATGATTTTAATTTGATGCATGATTAGCTAATTTATCTTAACTAAAATATATTATTGGCTCATCTATTATTCATGTCGTGTGCTTATGTGCATATGATTGAGCTTTACTTGACATGGTTGAAATATGGATTAAGTGATTTTCTTATAATGCTTATGTTTGTCTTAAATCATTGTTGATTATAGCTTATAATTTGTGTAGATATATTTATGCTTTTGTGGTGAAATTTTCTTGATTATATTTCTGATGATAAGCATCTTTTTTGAGTTTTTTGAATTCTATAGGGCCTTAAATTGGTTTTGACATATTTCTTGGTGATTTACTAAATATATATGAAATATTGAATATACCCATTTTGTGTTCATGAATAATGTAAAAGGTTTTATTTTTACACATTGCATGAGAACTTTAGCTTTAGTGACAATATTGTGATATATGATGTTTAACTTGATACATGGTTTTTAGTTTAAGTTTATATACACACACACACATATATATCTCCTTTCTAATTAGAAAATTGGGCTTAGTGAACAAAATTTCATTTGTCTATAATGATTTAGATAGAATATGGAATTTATTTCAAACAATTGGTATAATTTTTATCAATTGATTTTCTTTATGTTTCTAATGAAAATTTTTTGTCAAAATTTTTTTCTAAATTTATGTTAGGAGAACTTGAAACAAACATGAACTAACATTTTTTGGATTTTAAATAGAACAAGCAAAGCAAATCATTTATCTATCCCAGAATTATGATATCCGCTTTAAGTTCCCTGTTTCTTCTATAGTAACATTTGTTGCATTGGGTTGCGTAAATGAAATGGGGTTTCAATACTTTTTTACATGATCCATGAGGATGCTAAGTGTAGAAATGGATTTGAAAAAGATTGCGCACATGTATTTGTGTTATTTGTGTATTGTACATGTTTTTCTAATTCTTTACTACTTCATCACTTCTCTTAATGCATCAATTGAATCCATATGCCATGAATAAGTAAATTACTCTGCTAGTAGTTAAGTGTTTTGATATTGTAGAATGAACTAAAGAATTTGTTAAAAATGCTTGTTGTAAATTGAACTAATTTTTATTGTAGACGAAGAGTTATGGAAACATAACAACTAAATATGCCAAAAATGAAAATTCCAAAAACACTTCAAGGGAACAACTAAAAATCTCTAGAAATCTTAAAATATCCTTGCTTTTCACATATTTCAACTTTTGTGCAAATAATTCACCAAAAGAGCTACTAGCACAATAAAAGGTAATTTATGTTTTACCCTTTAGAAATATTAGCATAGTAAAGAACATTTAATTGATAAAATGTTTATATTGGAGTGATTAGTTGCAGATTTTCATATATTATTTGCAACAATAACATTCTATAAGTTCTATGAACATTGAAGAGGAAAAGAACTAACAGTTGAAGGTAGACTTCCACCATCTTAAATTGTCATCTGTCATAATAATCAATTAAATAATTAGAAAAACAAATAAAGGATAATACTTAGAGGAATGTAATAGAGATGAGTAATTCTTTTGGGAAAATGTCAATATTCTTTATCTTCATTATGCTAATTGTGCAATTGTGTATGCTACAGGTGAGTGAAATGCCTACATTTTGCCTTCCTGTCCAAGATGGTGTCAGATTTGATTATTGATTGCACATGGCCATTGTTGATAAATGGATTGAGCTTGATTATTGAAAAATGCTAAATTGATTATTTCTTGATTTCTTGTGAAAATTTTGAAATATATTTTGTGCTTGATTGTTATGTTGCAATTTATTTGATTGTCTATGATTTTGGATTGTGATTAAATGTTTTTCAAATATGCTTGCTCTTGTGCTTATTTGACTTATTTCTTGAGTTATGATTTTAATTTGATGCATGATTAGCTAATTTATCTTAATTAAAATATATTTATTGGCTCATCTATTGTTCATGTCATGTGTGTTTATATGAATATGACTGAGCTTTCTTTGATATGGTTGCAACATTGATTAAGTGATTTTTTTTATAATGCTTATGTTTGTCTTAAATCATTGTTGATTATGGCTTATAATTCATGTAGATATATTTATGCTTTTATAATGAAATTTTTTTGATTATGTTTTTTATAACGATTTTGCAAATGATATCCAAATATCAATAGTATCTCACAAATTCTTTAAAACATTCATGAATGTGCCTAAAAATTGCGTCTAGAGTATAAACGCAACGAAAAATTAAAATCTTGCAAAAGGTTTTTATAGCACAATTTGAAATTGTGCAAATTGATTTTTTGCCCATAATTGATATTTTAAGCTTCAAAATCTTTTATAACTTGCTTTTTAATATTGTGAAAAATTAAAATCAATGTAAGTTATCATGTTCCTCCATTTGAGCAATGTTAAAACATTGGATTCAAGATATTTAAATTCATTTTCATTTGAAAATTTGTTAAAATAATATTTCATATTTTAAAGTTTCACTCTAGCAAAATATGGTTTTTGAAGCAAAAGCATAAAGCTTTAAAAAAACATTAAGCTTTTGAGCTCGTGCATAATATATAAAAGCAATTAGCACATAGTTAATCACATTAGGGACCAATAATAAATTTGTAAATGATATCTAAATATTAACAGCATCTCATAAATTTCTTAAAGCATTTATGAATCCTCGTAAAAAATGCGTCTAGAGCAAAAATGCGATGAAAAATTAAAATTGTGCAAACGGTTTTTATATCACAATTTGAGTACGTAGATAATCAAATTAGGTGCCAATAATGATTTCACAAATGGTATTCAAATATTAATAGCATCCCACAAATTTTTTAAAGCATTCATGAATCCCCTTAAAAAAATGCGTCTAGAGTAGAAAAGCGATAAAAAATTAAAATCGTGTAAATGATTTTTATATCACAATTTGAAATCATGTAAATGGTTTTTATGCCCATAATTGCTCAAAAATAAAATTTTGACATTTTGAGCTCTAAAATCTTTAATAACTTACACTTTAACACTGTTAAAATTTAAAATCAATGTAAGTTATCATGTTTTTCTGTTTGAGCAAATTTAAAATATTGGATTCAAGATATTTAAACTCATTTTTATTTAAAAACTTACTAAAATAATATTTCATACTTCAAAGCTCAACTCTAGCAGAAATGGTTTTCAAAGCAAAGCATAAAGCTTAAAAAAATATTAAGCTTTTGAGCTTGTGCATAACATATAAAAATAAGTTAGCACGCAGTTAATCAGATCAAGTGCCAATAACAATTTCGTAAATGATATCCAAATATCAGCATCCCACAAATTTCTTAGAACATTCAGGAATCCCCATAAAAAATGCCTCCGGAGCAAAAACGTGATGAAAAATTAAAATTGCGCAATCAGTTTTTATATCACAATTTGAAAATCGTGCAAATGGTTTTCATGCCCGTAATCACACAATAACAAAATTTTGACATTTTAAGCTCCAAAATCCTTCATAACTTGCACTTTAACACTGTGAAAAATTAAAATCAATACAAGTTATCATGTTTCCTTTTTGAGCATGTTTAAAACATTGGATTCAAGATATTTAAACTCATTTCCATTTTAAAACTTACTAAAACAATATTTCAAACTTCAAAGCTCGGGTCTAGCAGAAATGGTTTTCAAACCAACATAATGCTTCAAAAAAAACATTAAGCTTTTCACCTTATGCATAATATATAAAAACAAGTTAGCACACAATTAATCACATCTGGCACCAATAACGATTTCGCAAATGATATCCAAATATTAACAGCATCCCACAAATTCCTTAGAGCATTCATGAATCCCCTGAAAAAATGCTTCTATAGTAGAAACGCGACCAAAAATTAAAATCGTGCAAATAGCTTTCATGCCCACAATAGCTCAAAAACAAAATTTTGACATTTTGAGCTCCAAAATCCTCCATACTTTAACATTCTGAAAAATTAAAACCAATGCAAGTTATCATGTTTCTCTGTTTAAGCAAGTTTAAAACATTGGATTCAAGATATTCAAACTCATTTTCATTTAAGCACTTGTGAAAACAATATTTCATAGTTCAAAGCTCAGCTCTAGCAGAATTGGTTTTCAAAGCAAAGCATAACGCTATGAAAAACTTTAAGCTTTTAAGCTTGTTCATAATATATAAAAACAAGTTAGCACACAGTTAATCACATCAGGTACCAATAACAATTTCAAAATGATATCCAAATATAAGCAGCATCCCACAAAATCCTTAGAGCATTCATGAATCCCTCTAAATAATGCGTCTAGAGCATAAACGAAATCAAAAATTAAAATCACACTAATGGATTTTATGTCACAATTTGAAATCGTGCAAATGGTTTTCACTCCCATAATCGCTCAAAAACAAAATTTTGACATTTTAAGCTCTAAAATCCTCCATAACTTGCACTTTAACACTGTGAAAAATTAAAACCAATGCAAGTTATAATGTTTCTATGTTCGAGCAAGTTTAAAACATTAGATTCAAGATATTCAAGCTCATTTCCATTTAAAAACTTTCTAAAACAATGTTTCATACTTCAAAGCTCGGCTTTAGCAGAAATGGTTTTCAAACCAAAGCATAAAGCTACGAAAAACAGTTTTGAGCTTCTACATAATATATAAAAATAAGTTAGCACACAGTTAATCACATCAGGCGCCAATAATGATTTCACAAATGATATCCACATATCAGCAGCATCACACATATTCCTTAGAGCTTTCATGAATCCCCCTAAAAAATGCGCCTAGAGCAGAAACGCAATGAAACGTTAAAATCGTTCAGATGGTTTGTGTATCACAATTTGAAATCGTGCAAATGGTTTTCATTCCTATAATCGCTCAAAACCAAAATTTTGACATTTTGGGCTCCAAAATCCTTCGTAACTCGCACTTTAACACTGTGAAAAATTAAAACCAATCCAAGTTATCATATTTCTCTGGTTGAGCAAGTTTAAAACATTGGATTCAAGATATTCAAACTCATTTCCATTTAAAAACTTGCTAAAACAATATTTCATACTTCAAATCTCTGCTCTAGCAGAAAATGGTTTTCAAAGCAAAGCATAATGCTTCAAAAAAACATTAAGCTTTTGAGCTTGTGCATATTATATAAAAACAAGTTAGTACACAGTTAATCACATCAGGCACCAATAACGATTTCGTAAATAATATCCAAATATCAGCAGCATCACACAAATTCCTTAGAGCTTTCATGAATCCCCCTAAAAAATGCGTCTAGAGCATAAATGGAACAAAAAATTAAAAACAAGCAAATGATTTTTATATCACAATTTGAAATCGTGCAAATGGTTTTCACGCCCATAATCGGTCAAAAACAAAATTTTGGCATTTTGAGCTCCAAAATCCTCCATAACATGCACTTTAACACTGTTAAAAATTAAAAACTAATTCAAGTTATAATGTTTCTCTATTTGAGCAAGTTTGAAACATTGGATTCAAGATATTCAAACTCATTTCCATTTTAAAACTTGCTAAAACAATATTTCATACTTCAAAGCTCGGCTCTAGCAGAAATGATTTTCAAAACAAAGCATAAAGCTACAAAAAACATTAAGCTTTTGAGCTTGTGCATAATATATAAAAACAAGTTAGTAGACAGTTAATCACATCAGGCGCCAATAATGATTTCACAAATAATATCCAAATATCAGCAGCATCTCACAAATTCCTTATAGCATTCATGAATCCCCCTAAAAAATGCATCTAGAGCAGAAATGCAACGAAAAATTCAAATCATGCAAACGGTTTTTATATCACAATTTGAATTCGTGCAAATGGTTTTCATGCCCATAATCGCTCAAAAACAAAATTTTGACATTTTGAGCTCCAAAATCCTCCATAACTTACACTTTAACACTGTGAAAAATTAAAACCAATGCAAGTTATCATATTTCTCTATTTAAGCATGTTTAAAACATTGGATTCAAAATATTCAAACTCATTTCCATTTAAAAACTTGCTAAAAAAATATTTCAGACTTCAAAGCTCGGCTCTAGCAGAAATGGTTTTCAAAGCAAAGCATAAAGCTACAAAAAAACATTAAGCTTTTGAGCTTGTGCATATTATATACAAACAAGTTAGCACACAGTTAATCACATTAGTTACCAACAACGATTTCGCAAATGATATCCAAATATCAGCAACATCCCACAAATTCCTTAGAGCATTCATGAATCCCCCTAAAATATGCATCTAGAGCAGAAACGCATCAAAAAATTAAAATCACAAAAATGGTTTTTATATCACAATTTGAAATCATGCAAATGGTTTTCCAGCCCATAATCGCTCAAAAACAAAATGTTGACATTTTGGGCACCAAAATCCTCCACAACTTGCACTTTAACACTGTGAAAAATTAAAACCAATACAAGTTATAATGTTTCTCTGTTTGAGCAAGTTTAAAACATTGGATTCAAGATATTCAAACTCATTTCCATTTAAAAAGTTGCTAAAACAATATTTCAAATTTCAAAAATCGGCTCTGGCAGAAATGCTTTTCAAAGCAAAAGCATGAAGCTTTGAAAAACATTAAGCTTTTGAGCTTGTGCATAATATATAAAAGCAAGTTAGCACACAGTTAATAACATTAGGTGCCAATAATGATTTCACAAATGATATCCAAATATCAGCAGCATGCCCTAAATTCCTTAGAGTATTCATGAATCCCCTAAAAAATGCACCAAGAGCAGAAACACAACAAAAAATTAAAATCATGCAAACGGTTTTTATATCACAATTTGAAATCGCGCAAATGGTTTTCAAGATATTCAAACTCATTTCCATTTAAAAACTTGCTAAAACAATATTTCATACTTCAAAGCTCGGCTCTAGCAGAAATGGTTTTCAAAGCAAAGCAGAAAGCTACGAAAAATATTAAGGTTTTGAGCATGTGCATAACATATAAAAACAAGTTAGTACACAGTTAATCACATCAAGTACCAATAACGATTTCGCAAATGATATCCAAATATCAGCAGCATCTCACAAAGTCCTTAGAGCATTCATCAATCCCCCTAAAAACTGTGTCTAGAGCAGAAATGCAATGAAAAATTCAAATCACACAAACGTTTTTATATCACAATTTGAAATCGTGCAAATGTTTTCATTCTCATAATCGCTCAAAAAATTTTTCTGAAATTTTAGCTCCAAAATCCTCCATAACTTGCACTTTAACACTGACAAATTAAAACCAATGCAGTTATCTTGTTTCTCTGTTTGAACAAGTTTAAAACATTGGATTCAAGATATTAAAACTCATTTCCATTTAAAAGCTTGCTAAAACCATATTTCATACTTCAAAACTCGGCTCTCGTAGAAATGGCTTTCTAAGCAAAAGCTACAAAAAACATTAAGCTTTTGAGCTTTTGCAAAATATATAAAAACAAGTTAGCAGACAGTTAATTACATCAGACGCCAATAACGATTTCGCAAATGATATCCAAATATTAGTAGCATCCCACAAATTCCTTGGAGCATTCATGAATCCCCCTAAAAATGCGTTTAGAGCAGAAACCCATGGAAAAAATAAAATCGCGCAAATGGTTTTTATAACTCCATTCGAAATCGTGCAAACGGTTTTCAAGCCCATAATCGCTCAAAACCAAAATTTTGACATTTTGGGCTCCAAAATCCTCTGTAACTTGCACTTTAACACTGTGAAAAATTAAAACCAATCCAAGTTATCATATTTCTCTGTTTGAGCAACTTTAAAACATTTAAATTCAAGATATTCAAACTCATTTCCATTTAAAAACTTGCTAAAACAATATTTCATACTTCAAATCTCGGCTCTAGCAAAAATGGTTTTCAAAGCAAAGCATAATGCTTCAAAAAAACATTAAGCTTTTGAGCTTGTGCATATTATATAAAAACAAGTTAGTAGATAGTTAATCACATCAGGCACCAATAACGATTTCACAAATGATATCCAAATATCAGCAGCATCTCATAAATTCCTTGTAGCATTCATGAATCCCCCTAAAAAATGTGTCTAGAGCAGAAATGCAGCGAAAATTCAAATCGTGCAAATGGTTTTCTTGCCTATAATCGCTCAAAAACAAAAATTTGACATTTTGAGCTCTAAAATCCTCATAACTTGCACTTTAACCTTGTGAAAAATTAAAACCAATGCAAGTTATCATGTTTCTCTGTTTGAGCAAGTTTAAAACATTGGATTCAAGATATTAAAACTCATTTCAATTTAAAAACTTGCTAAAACAATATTTCATACTTCAAAGCACGGCTCTCATAGAAATGGTTTACTAAGCAAAGCATAATGCTACAAAAAACATTAAGCTTTTGAGCTTGTGCAAAATATATAAAAACAAGTTAGCAGACAGTTAATTACATCAAACGCCAATAACTATTTCGCAAATGATATCCAAATATCATTTGCATCCCACAAATTCCTTAGAGTATTCATGAATCCCCCTAAAAATGCGTTTAGAGCAGAAACCCATGGAAAAATTAAAATCACGCAAATGATTTTATATCACAATTTGAAATCGTGCAAATGGTTTTCAAGAACATAATCGCTAAAAAAACAAAATTTTGACATTTTTGGCTCCAAAATCCTCCATAAATTGCACTTTAACACTGTGAAAAATAAAGACCAATACAAGTTATCATGTTTCTATGTTTGAACAAGTTTAAAACATTGGATTCAAGATATTCAAACTCATTTCCATTTAAAAACTAGCTAAAACAATATTTTATACTCAAAGCTCGGCTTTAGCAGAAATGGTTTTCAAAGCAAAGCATAAAGCCACAAAAAACATTAAGCTTTTGGGCTTGTGCATAATATATAAAAATAAGTTAGCAGAAAGTTAATCACGTCAGGCACAAATAACGATTTCGTAAATGATATCCAATTATCAGCAGCATCCCAGAAATTCCTTAGAGCATTCATTAATCCCCCCTAAAAAATGCAACTAGAGCAGAAATGCAACAAAAAATTAAATTTGTGCAAACGGTTTTTATATCACAATTTGAAATCGTGCAAACGGTTTTCATGCCTATAATCGCTCAAATTTTTTTTTTGATATTTTGGGTTCCAAAATCCTCCATAACTTGCACTTAACACTAAAAAATTAAAACCATCGCAAGTTATCATGTTTCTCAATTTGAGTAAATTTAAAACGTTGGATTCAAGATATTAAAATGTTTTTCGTGCCCATAATCGCTCAAAAACAAATATTTTGACATTTTAAACTCCAAAATCCTCCATAACTTGCACTTTAACATTGTGAAAAATTAAAACCAATGCAAGTTATCATGTTTCTCTGTTTGGGCAAGTTTAAAACATAGGATTCAAGATATTCAAATTCATTTCCATTTAAAAACTTGCTAAAACAATATTTCATACTTCAAAGGTTGGCTCTAGCAGAAATGGTTTTCAAAGAATGCAAAAAGTTACGAAAGACATTAAGCTTTTGAGTTTGTGCAAAATATATAAAAACAAGTTAGCACACAGTTAATCACATCAGGCACCTCTAATTATTTGGCAAATGATATCCAAATATCAGCAGCATCCCACAAAGTCCTTAGAGCATTCATGAATCCCCCTAAAAAATGCATCTAGAGCAGAAATGCAATGAAAAATTAAATTTATGCAAACGATTTTTATATCACAATTTGAAATCGTGCAAATGGTTTTCATGCCTATAATCGCTCAAATTTTTTTTTTTGTTGATATTTTGGGTTCCAAAATCCTCCATAACTTGCACTTAACACTAAAAAATTAAAACCATTGCAAGTTATCATGTTTCTCAATTTGAGCAAATTTAAAACGTTGGATTCAAGATATTGAAACTCATTTCCATTTAAAAACTTGCTAAAACAATATTTCATACTTCAAAGCTCCACTCTAGCAGAAATGGCTTCCAAAAGCAAAGCATAAAGTTACAAAAGACATTAAGCTTTTGAGCTTGTGTGTAATATATAAAAACAAGATAGCACACAGTTAATCACATCGGGCATCAATAATGATTTCGCAAATGATATCCAAATATTGGCAGCATCGCACAAATTCCTTAGAGCATTCATGAATGCCCCTAAAAAATGCGTCTTGAGCAGAAACGCATCGAAAAATAAAAATCATGCAAACAGTTTTTATATCACAATTTGAAATTGTGCAAATGGTTTTCCTGCCCATAATTGCTCAAAAACAAAATTTTGACATTTTCAGCTCCAAAATCCTCCATAACTTCCATTTTAACACTGTGAAAAACTAAAACGAAACACAACGAAAAATTGTAATCATGCAAACAGTTTTTATATTAAAATTTGAAATCGAATGGTTTTCATGCCTATTGTCGCTCAAAAACACAATTTTGATATTTAGGGCTCTAAAATCCTCCATAACTTGCACTTAACACTGAAAAATTAAAACCATCGCAAGTTATCATGTTTCTTGGTTTGAGGAAGCTTAAAACATTGGATTCAAGATATTTAAACTCATTTCCATTTAAAAACTTGCTAAAACAATATTTCATACTTCAAAGCTTGGTTCTAGCAGAAATGGTTTTAAAAGCAAGTATAAAGCAACGAAAAACATTAAGCTTTTCAGCTTATGCATAATATATAAAAATAAGTTAGCACACAATTAATCACATCAGGCGCCAATAAGGATTTCGCAAATTATATCCAAATATCAGCAGCATCAGACAAATTCCTTCAAGCATTCATAAATCCCCCTAAAAACTACGTCTAGAGCAAAAATGCAACGAAAAATTAAAATCACGCAAATGATTTTTATATCTCAATTTGAAATCGTGCAAATGGTTTTCATGCCAATAATTGCTCAAAAACAAAAATTTTGACATTTTGAGCTCCAAAATCATCCATAACTTGCACTTTAAAACTGTGAAAAATTAAAATCAAAGCAAGTTATCATGTTCGTATGTTTGAGCAAGTTTAAAACATTGGATTCAAGATATTCAAACTCATTTCTATTTTAAAACTTGCTAAAACAATACTTCATACTTCAAAGCTTGGCTCTAGTAGAAATGGTTTTCAAAGCAAAGCATAAAGCCACAACATTAAGCTTTTGAGCTTGTGCATAATATATAAAAACAAGTTAGCACACAGTTAATCACATTAGGTGCCAATAACGATTTCACAAATGATATCCAAATATCAGCAGCATCCCACAAATTCCTTAGAGCATTCATGAATCCCCTTAAAAAATGCATCTAGAGCAGAAAGGCAATGAAAAATTAAATTTGTGCAAACGATTTTTATATCACGATTTGAAATTGTGCAAATGTGTTTCATGCCCATAATTGCTCAAAAACAAAAATTTTGACATTTTAAGCTCCAAAATCCTCCATCACTTGCAGTTTAACATTGTGAAAAATTAAAACCAATGCAAGTTATCATGTTTCTCTGTTTGAGCAAGTTTAAAACATAGGTTTCAAGATATTCAAATTCATTTCCATTTACAAACTTGCTAAAACAATATGTTATACTTCAAAGCTCAGCTCTAGTAGAAATGGTTTTCAGAGCAAAGCATAATGCTTCGAAAAAACATTAAGCTTTTGAGCTTCTGCATATTACATATAAAAACAAGTTAGCACACAGTTAATCACATCAGGCACCAATAACAAATTCACAAATAAAATCCAAATATCAGGAGCATCCCACAAATTCCTTACAGCATTCGTAAATCCTCCTAAAAAATGCATATAGAGCAGAAACGCAAAGAAAAATTAAATTTGTGCAACTATTTTTATATCACAATTTGAAACCGTGCAAATGTCTTTCATGCCCATAATTGCTCAAAAAACAAAATTTTTGACATTTTAAGCTCCAAAATCCTCCATAACTTGCAGTTTAACATTGTGAAAAATTAAAACCAATGCAAGTTATCATGTTTCTCTGTTTGAGCAAGTTTAAAACATAGGTTTCAAGATATTCAAACTCATTCCCCTAAAAATGCGTTTATAGCAGAAACCCATTGAAAAATTAAAATCAAGCAAACGGTTTTTATAACTCAATTTGAAATCGTGCAAATGGTTTTCAAGCGTATAATCGCTGAAAAGCAAAATTTTGACATTTTGGGCTCCAAAATCCTCCGTAAAATTGCACTTTAACACTGTGGAAAAAAAAAAGACCAAGACATTCATACTTCAAAGCTTGGCTCTAGTAGAAATGGTTTTCAAAGCAAAGCATAAAGCTGCGAAAAACAATAAGCTTTTCCGCTTGTGCATGATATATAGAAACGCAAGGAAAAATTAAAATCGTGCAAACGGGTTTTATAGCATAATTTGAAATTGTGCAAATGGTTTTCATACCCTTAATCGCTCAAAAACAAAATTTTGACATTTGGAGCTCCAAAATCGTCCATAACTTGCACTTTAACACTGAAAAATTAAAATTAATGCAAGTTATCATGTTTCTCTATTTGAACAAGTTTAAAACATTGGACTCAAGATATTCAAACCATTTCCAATTGAAAACTTACTAAAACAATATTTTATACTTCAAAGCTAGGCTCTAGCAGAAATGGTTTTCAAAGCAAAGCATAAAGCTACAAAAAAACATTAAGCTTTTGAGCCTAATCGCTCAAAAACAAAATTTTGACATTTTGGGCTCCAAAATCCTGCATAACTTGCTCTTTAACACTGTAAAAAATTAAAACCAGTGCAAGTTATCATGTTTCTCTGTTTGAGCAAATATAAAACATTGGACTCAAGATATTCAAACCATTTCCAATTACAAACTTACTAAAACAATATTTCGTACTTCAAAGCTCGGCTCTAGCAGAAATGGTTTTCAAAGCAAAGCTTAAAGCTACAAAAAACATTAAGCTTTTGAGCTTGTGCATAATTTATAAAAACAAGTTAGCACACAGTTAATCACATCAGGAACCAATAACAATTTCGCAAATGATATCCAAATATCAGCAGCATTCCACAAAGTCCATAGAGCATTGATGAATGCCCCTAAAAAATGCATGTAGAGCAGAAACGCAATGAAAAATTAAAATCATTCAAACGGTTTCTACACCACAATTTGAAATCGTGCAAATGTTTTTCATACGCATAATCACTCAAAAACAAAATTTTAACATTTTGAGCTCCAAAATCATCCATAACTTGCACTTTAACACTGTGAAAATTTAACACCAATGCAAGTTATCATGTTTCCTTGTTTGAGCAAGTTTAAAACATTGGATTCAAGATATTCAACCTCTTTTCCATTTAAAAAGATGCTAAAGCAATATTTCATACTTCAAAGTTCGGCTCTAGCAAAATGGTTTTCAAAGAAAAGAATAAAGTTATGAAAGACATTAAGCTTTTTGTGCTTGTGCATAATATATAAAAACAAGTTAGCAAACATTTAATCACATCAGGTGCCAATAACGATTTCGCAAATGATATCCAAATATTAGCAGCATCACACAAATTCCTTAGAGCATTCATGAATTCCCCTAAAAAATGCGTCTAGAGAAGAAAAGCAACGAAAAATTAAAACCAAGCAAACGGTTTTTATACCATAATTTGAAATCATGCAAATGGCTTTCATGCCCATAATCGCCCAAAAACAAATTTTTGACATTTTGGGCTCCAAAAGCCTCCATAACTTGCACTTTAACACTGTGAAAAATTAAAATAAATGCAAGTTATCATGTTTCTCTATTTGAGCAAATTTTAAACATTTGGCTCAAGATATTCAAACCATTTCCATTTAAAAACTTGCTAAAACAATATTTCATGCTTCAAAGCTCGGCGCTAGCAGAAATGGTTTTGAAAGCAAGGCATAAAGCAACAAAAAACATTAAGCTTTTGAGCCTGCAGATAACATATAAAAACAAGTTAGTACACAGTTAATCATATCAGGCTACAGTAACGATTTCGCAAATGACATCCAAAGATTAGCAGCATCAAACGAATTCCTTAGAGCATTCTTGGACTCTCCTAAAAAATGTGCCTAGAGCAGAAACGTAATGAAAATTTAAAACCGTGCAAACAGTTTTTATACCACAATTTGAAAACCATTTCCAATTAAAAACTTACTAAAACAATATTTCGTACTACAAAGCTCGGCTCTAGCAGAAATGCTTTTCAAAGCAAAGCATAAAGCTACAAAAAACATTAAGCTTTTGAGGCTGCGAATAATATATAAAAACAAGTTAGTACACAGTTAATCACATCAGGCACCAATAATGATTTCGAAAATAATATCCAAATATCAGCAGCATCCCACAAATTCCTTAGAGCATTCATGAATCCTCAAAAATAATGCATCTAGAGTAGAAATGCAACGAAAAATTAAAATCGTGCAAATGGTTTATAGATATCATGCCCATAATCTCTCAAAAAGAAGATTTTGACATTTTGGGCTCCAAAATCCTGCATAACTTGCTGTTTAACTCTGTAAAAAATTAAAACCAACGCAAGTTATCATGTTTCTCTATTTGAGCAAATTTAAAACATTAGACTCAAGATATTCAAACCATTTCCAATTAAAAACTTACTAAAACAATATTTCGTACTTCAAAGCTTCGCTCTAGCAGAAATGGTTTTCAAAGCAAAGCATATAGCTACAAAAAACATTAGGCTTTTGAGCCTGCAAATAATATATAAAAACAAGTTAGCATACGGCTAATCATATTAGGCGCCAATAACGATTTCAGAAATAATATCTAAATATCAGCAGCTTCCCACAAATTCCTTAGAGCAGTCATGAATCCCCATAAAAAAATGCATCTAGAGCAGAAACGCAACGAAAAATTAAAATCGTGCAAATGGTTTTTATAGCATAATTTGAAATCATGCAAATGGTTTTATGCCCATAATCGCTCAAAAACAAAATTTGGCACTTTAACACTGAAAAATTAAAATCAATGCAAGTTATCATGTTTCTCTATTTGAGCAAGTTTAAAACATTGGACTCAAGATATTCATACCATTTCCAATTAAAAACTTACTAAAACAATATTTCGTACTTCAAAACTTGGCTCTAGCAGAAAAGGTTTTCAAAGCAAAGCATAAAGGTACAAAAAACATTAAGCTTTTGAGCCTGCGAATAATATATAAAAACAAGTTAGCACATAGTTAATCACATCAGGCACTAATAACGATTTCCGAAATAATATCCAAATATCAGCACCATCCCACAATTTCCTTAGAGCATTCATGAATCCCCTAAAAAATGCATCGAGAACAGAAATACAACAAAAAATTAAAATCGTGCAAACGGTTTTTATAGCATAATTTGAAATTGTGCAAATAGTTTTCATGCCCATAATCGCTCAAAAACAAAATTTTGACATTTTGAGCTCCAAAATCGTCCATAACTTGCACTTTAATACTGTGAAAACTTAAAAATCAATGCAAGTTATCATGTTGCTCTATTTGAGCAAGTTTTAAAACATTTGGCTCAAGATATTCAAACCATTTCCAATTAAAAACTTACTAAAACAATATTTCGTACTTCGAAGCTCAGCCGTAGCAGAAATGGTTTTGAAAGCAAGGCATAAAGCTACAAAAAACATTAAGCTTTTGAGCCTGCGAATAATATATAAAAACAAGTTAGCACATAGTTAATCACATCAGGCACCAATAACGATTTCGGAAATAATATCCAAATATCAGTAGCATCTCACAAATTCCTTAGAGCATTCATGAATCCCCCTTAAAAAGGCATCTAGAGCAGAAACGCAATGAAAAATTCAAATCATGCAAATGGGTTTAATAGCAAAATTTGAAATTGTGCAAATGGTTTTCGTGCCCTTAATCGCTCAAAAACAAAATTTTGACATTTTGAGCTCCAAAATCGTCCATAACTTGCACTTTAACACTGTGAAAAATTAAAATTAATGCAAGTTATCATGTTTCTCTATTTGAACAAGTTTAAAACATTCGACTCAAGAAATTCAAACCATTTCCAATTGAAAACTTACTAAAACAATTTTTTATACTTCAAAGCTAGGCTCTAGCAGAAATGGTTTTCAAAGCAAAGCATAAAGCTACAAAAAAACATTAAGCTTTTGAGCTTACGAATAATATATAAAAACAAGTTAGCACAGTTAATCACATCAGGCACCAATAACGATTTCAGAAATAATATCCAAATATCAGCAGCTTCCCAGAAATTCCCTAAAGCGTTCATGAACCCCCCTAAAAAATGCATCTAGAGCAGAAACGCAACAAAAAATTAAAATCATGCAAACGGTTTTTATAGCATAATTTGAAATTGTGTGGATGGTTTTCATGCACATAATTACTCAAAAACAAAATATTGACATTTTGAGCTCCAAAATCATCCAAACTTGCACTTTAACACTGTGAAAAATTAAAATCAATGCAAGTTATCATGTTTCTCTATTTGAGCAAGTTTAAAATATTGGACTCAAGATATTCAAATCATTTCCAATTAAAAACTTACTAAAACAATATTTCGTACTTCAAAGCTTCGCTCTAGCAGAAATGGTTTTCAAAGCAAAGCATATAGCTACAAAAAACATTAGGCTTTTGAGCCTGCAAATAATATATAAAAACAAGTTAGCATACGGCTAATCATATTAGGCACCAATAACGATTTCAGAAATAATATCTAAATATCAGCAGCATCCCACAAATTCCTTAGAGCAGTCATGAATCCCCATAAAAAAATGCATCTAGAGCAGAAACGCAACGAAAAATTAAAATCGTGCAAACGGTTTTTATAGCATAGTTTGAAATCATGCAAATGGTTTTCGTGCCCTAATCGCTCAAAAACAAAATTTGGCATTTTGTGCTCCAACATTGCCCATAACATGCACTTTAACACTGAAAAATTAAAATCAATGCAAGTTATCATGTTTCTCTATTTGAGCTAGTTTAAAACATTGGACTCATGATATTCATACCATTTCCAATTAAAAACTTACTAAAACAATATTTCATACTTCAAAACTTGGCTCTAGCGGAAAAGGTTTTCAAAGCAAAGCATAAAGGTACAAAAAACATTAAGCTTTTGAGCCTACGAATAATATATAAAAACAAGTTAGCACACAGTTAATCACATCGGGCACCAATAACTATTTCGAAAATAATATCCAAATATCAGCAGCATCCCACAAACTCCTTAAAGCATTCATGAATCCCCCTAAAAAATGCATCTAGAGCAGAAACGCAATGAAAAATAAAAATCGTGGAAATGATTTTTATAGCATAATTTGAAATCGTGCAAATGGTTTTCATGTCCATAATCATGCGAAAGAAAATTTTAATATTTTGAGCTCCAAAATCGTCCATAACTTGCACTTTAGCACTGTGAAAAATTAAAATCAATGCAAGTTTAAAACATTGGACTTACTAAAACAATATTTCGTACTTCAAAGCTCGGCTCTAGTAGAAATGGTTTTCAAAGCAAAGCATAAAGAGCTTTTGAGCTTGTGCGTAATATGCAAAAACAAGTTAGCACGCAGTCAATCACATCAGGCACCGAAAATGATATCCCAAATGATATCCAAATATTAGCAGCATCACACAAATTCCTTAGAGCATTCATGAATCTTCCTAAAAAATGTGTCTGGAGTAGAAAAGAAAATTAAAACCTTGCAAACGGTTTATATATCACAACTTGAAATTGTACAATTGTTTTTCATGCCCATAATCACTCAAAAACAAAACTTTGAGATTTTGGGCTCCAAAATCCTGCATAACTTGCTGTTTAACACTGTAAAAAATTAAAACTAATGTAAGTTATCATGTTTCTTTATTTGAGCAAATTTAAAACACTGGACTCAAGATATGCAAACCTTTTCCAATTAAAAGCTGATTAAAACAATATTTCGTACTTCAAAGGTCGGCTCTAGCAGAAATGGTTTTCAAAACAAAGCATACAGCTACAGAAAACATTAAGCTTTTCATGCCCATAATCACTCAAAAATAAAATTTTAACATTTTGAGCTCCAAAATCGTCCATAACTTGCACTTTAACACTGAAAATTTAAAACTAATGCAAGTTATCATGTTTCTTTGTTTCAGCAAGTTTAAAACATTGGATCAAGATATTCAAAATAACAATTTCTCAAATGATATTCAAATATCGGCACCATCCCACAAAGTCCTTAGAGCATTCATGAATCCCCCTAAAAAATGCATCTCGAGCAGAAATGCAATGCAAAATTAAAATCATGTAAACGGTTTTTATATCACAACTTGAAAAACCTACAAACGTTTTTCATCCCCATAATTGATCAAAAACAAAATATTTAACATTTTAAGCACCAAAATCCTCCATAACTAAATTATGTGAAAAATTAAAAGCAATGCAATTTATCATGTTTCTCTGTTTGAGCAGGTTTAAAGCACTGGATTCAAGATATTCAAACTCATTTCCATTTAAAAACTTGCTAAAACAATCTTTCACAATTCAAAGCTTAGCTATGGTAGAAATTGTTTTCAAAGCAAAACATAAAGCTAGGAAAGATATTAAGATTTTGATCCTATGAATAATATATAAAAACAAGTTAGCACAGAGTCAATCACATACGGCACCAATAACGATTTCTCAAATGATATCCAAATATCATTGGCATCACACAAATTCCTTAGAGCATTCATGAATCCCCCTAAAAAATGCTTCTACAACAGAAACGCAACGAAAAATTAAAATTGTGCAAACGATTTTTATATCACAATTTGAAAATTGTGCAAATTGTTTTCATGCCCACAATCGCTCAAAAACAATACTGTGACATTTTGGGCTCTAAAATCCTCCACAACATGCCGTTTAACACTGTGAAAAATTAAAAGCAATGCAAGTTATCATGTTTCTCAGTTTGAGAAAATTTAAAACCTTGGTTCTAGATATTCAAACTCATTTCCAATTAAAAACTTGCTGAAACAATATTTCATACTTCAAAGCTCGGCTCTAGCAGAAATGCTTTTCAAAGCAAAGCATGAAGCTATGTAAAACATTAAGCTTTTGAGCTTGTGCATAATATATAAAAACAAGTTAGCACACAGTTAATAACATTAGGTGCCAATAATGATTTTGCAAATGATATCCAAATATCAGCAGCATCCCTCAAATTCGTTAGAGCATTAATGAATCCCCCTAAAAAATGCGTCTAGAGCAGAAACGCAATGAAAAATTAAGTGGCGCAAATAGTTTTTATATAACAATTTGAAATTGTGCAAATTGTTTCCATGGCCATAATCGCTCAAAAACAAAATTTTGACATTTTGAAATCCTCCATAACTTGCAAGTTAACATTGTGAAAAATTAAAAGAAATCCAAGTTATCATGTTTCTATGTTTGAGCAAGTTTAAAACATTTGATTCAAGATATTCAAACTCATTTCCATCTAAAAAGTTGCTAAAACAATATTTCATACTTCAAAACTCGGCTCTAGCAGAAATGGTTTTCAAAGCAATGGATAAAGCTAAAAAAAACATTAAGCTTTTGAGCTTGTGCATAATATGTAAAAACAAGTTAGTTAGCACACAGTTAATCACACGATGTGCCAATAACGATTTTGCAAATAATATCCAAATATCAGTAGCATCCCACAAAGTCCTTAGAGCATTCATGAATAGCCCTAAAAAATGCATCTAGAGCAGAAATGCAACGAATAATTAAAACTGTGTTAATGGTTTTTATGTTACAATTTGAAATCGTGCAAATGTTTTCCATGCCCATAATCGCTCAAAAACAAAATTTTGATATTTTAAGCTCCAAAATTATCCATAACTTGCACTTTAACACTGTAAAAAATTAAAACCAATGCAATTTATCATGTTTTGCTGTTTGAGCAAGTTTAAAACATTGGATTCAAGATATTCAAACTCATTTCCCCTTAAAAACACTCTAAAACAATATTTCACACTTCAAAGCTCAGCTCTAGCAGAAAAGGTTTTGAAAGCAAAGCATAAAGCTTTTGAGCTTATGCGTAATATATAAAAACAAGTTAGCAACAGTTAATCAAATCAGGTGCCAATAACAATTTTGCAAATAATATCCAAATATCAGCAGCGTCACGCAAATTCCTTAAGCATTCTAGAGCAAAAACACAAAGAAAAATTAAAATTGTGCAAATGGTTTTCATGCCCATAATGGCTCAAAAACAAAATTTTGACATTTTGGGCTTCGAAATCCTCCATAACTTGCCCTTTAACACTCTGAAAAAATAAAACCGATGCAAGTTAACATGTTTCTCAGTTTCAGCAAATTTAAAATTTTAGATTCAAGATATTCAAACTCATTTTCATTTCAAATAAGTTGCTAAAACAATATTTCATACTTGAAAGCTTGGCTCTAGCAGAAATGGTTTTCAAAGCAAAGCATAAATCTACGAAGAACATTAAGCTTTTGAGCTTGTGCATAATATATATAATCAAGTTAGCACACAGCTAATCACATCAGGTGCCAATAACAATTTCGCAAATGATATCCAAATATCAGCAGCATCCCACAAATTCCTTAGAGCATTCATGTATCCCCCTAAAAAATGCGTCTAAAGTAGAAACGCAACGAAAAATTAAAATCATGCAAACAGTTTTTATATCACAATTTGAAATCATACAAGTGTTTTTATGCCCATAATCACTCAAAAACCAAATTTTGACAATTTAAGCTCCAAAATCTTTGATAACTTGCACTTTGACATTATGAAAAATGAAAAGCAATGCAAGTTATAATGTTTCTCTATTTGAGTAGGTTTAAAAACATTGGATTTAGGATATTCAAACCTATTTACATTTAAAAACATGCTAAAACAATATTTCACACTTCAAAGCTTGGCTCTAGCAGAATTGTTTTTCAAAGCTACGAAAATACATTAAGCTTTTGAGCTTATGCATAATATATAAAAACAAGTTAGCACACAGTTAATCACATCAGACGGCAATAACGATTTTGGAAATGATATCCAAATATCAGCAGCATCCCACAAATTCCTTAGAGCATTCATGAATCCCACAAAAAAAAAGCGTCTAGAGTAGAAACGCAATGAAAAATTAAAATCATGCAAACAGTTTTTATATCACAATTTGAAATCATACAAATGTTTTTCACGCCCATAATTGCTCAAAAACAAAATTTTGACATTTTAAGCTCCAAAATCCTCCATAACTTGCACTTTAAGATTGTGAAAAATTAAAAGCAATGCAAGTTATCATGTTTCTCTATTTGAGCAAGTTTAAAACATTGGATTCAAGATATTCAAACTCATTTACATTTACAAACATGCTAAAACAATATTTTACGCTTAAAGGTCGGCTTTAGCAGAATTGTTTTTCAAAGCAAAGCATCAAGCTACGAAAGACATTAAGCTTTTGAGCTAATGCATAATATATAAAAACAAGTTGGCACACAGTTAATCACGTTAGGTGCCAATAACAATTTCTCAAATGATATCTAAATATAAGCCTTATCCCACAAATTCCATAGAGCATCCATGTATCCCCCTAAAACTGTGTTTAGAGCAGAAATGCAGCGAAAAATTAAAATCTTGCAAACGGTTTTTATATCATAATTTGAAATCCTGCAAACGGTTTTCATGCACGTAATCGCTCAAAAACAAAATTTTGACATTTTGAGCTCGAAAATCCTCCATAACTTGCACTCTAACATTGTGAAAAATGAAAACCAATACAAGTTATCATGTATCTCTGCTTGAGCAAGTTTAAAACATTGGATTCAAGATATTCAAGCACATTTCCGATTAAAAAATTGCTAAAACAATATTTCATACTTCAAAGCTCGGCTCTAGCAGATATGGTTTTCAAAGCAAAGTGTAAAGCTACAAAAAAAAATTAAGCTTTTTGAGCTTGCATAATATATAAAAACAAGTTAGCATACTGTTAATCACATCAAGTGCTAATAACAATTTCGCAAATGATATCCAAATATCAGCAGCATCACACAAAGTCCTTACAGCGTTCATGAATCCTCCTAAAAAATGAAGCTAGAGCAGAAACACATCAAAAATTAAAATCATGCAAATGGTTTTTATATTACAATTTGAAATCGTGCAAATGGTTTTCATGCCCATAATCGCTGAAAAGCAATATTTTGATATTTTGGGCTCCAAAATCCTCCTTAACTTTCCCTTTAACACTGAAAATTTAAAACCATTGCAGCTATGTATTTCTGTTTCAGGGAGTTTAAAACATTCGTTTCAAGATATTCAAACTCATTTCCATTTAAAAAGTTGCTAAAACAATATTTCATACTTCGAAGCTTGGCCTAGTAAAAATGGTTTTCAAAGCAAAGCGTAAAGCTACAAAAAAATTAAGCGCTTCAGCTTGTGTGTAATATGTAAAAACAAGTTAGCACATTGTTAATTGCATAAGGCGCCAATAACAACTTCGCAAATGATATCCAAATATGCAACTTGACACAAATTGCTTAGAGCATTCATGAATCCCCCTAAAAACTGCGTCTGGAGCAGAAACGCAGTGAAAAGCTAAAATCATGCAAACGGTTTTTATATCACAATTTGAAATTGTGCAAATGGTTTTCATGCCCATAATTGCCCAAAAATAAAATTTTGACATTTTGGGCTCCAAAATCCTCTATAACTTAACACTGTGAAAATTTAAAACCAATTCAAGTTATCATTTTTCTCTGCTTGAGCAAATTTAAAACATTGGATTTAAGATATTCAATTCTAATTAAAAACTTGCTTAAACAATATTTAATACTTCAAAGATAGGCTCTAGCAGAAATGGTTTTCAAAGGAAAGCATAAAGCTATGAAGAACATTAAGCTTTTGAGCTTGTGTATAATATATAAAAACAAGTTGGGACACTATGAATCACATCAGGCACCAATAACAATTTCGCAAATGATATCCAAATATCAACAGCATCCCCCAAATTCCTTATTGCATTCATGAATCCCCCTAAAAAATGTGTGTAGAGCAGAAACGCAACGAAAAATTAAAATCGCACAAACAGTTTTTATATCACAAATTGAAATCGTGTAAGTTGTTTCTTGCCCTTAATCGCTCAAAAACAAAATTTTGACATTTTGAGCTCCAAAATCCTGAATAACTGTGAAAAAATAAAACCAATGCAGGTTTCCCTGTTTGAGCAAGTTTAAAACATTGGATTCAAGATGTCAAACTCATTTCCATTTAAAAAGTTGCTAAAACAATATTTCATACTGCAAAGCTCGGCTCTAGCAGTAAAGGTTTTCAAAGCAAAGCTTAGCTATGAAAGACATTAAGCTTTTGAGCTTGTGCATAATATATTAAAACAAGTTTGCATAGAGTTAATCACATGAGGCGCCAATAACGATTTTGGAAATGATATCCAAATATCTGCAGCATCACAAAAATTCCTTAAAGCATTCATGAATCCCCCTAAAAAATGGGTTTAGAGCAGAAACGCAATGAAAAATTAAAATCATGCAAAGAGTTT
Source organism: Durio zibethinus (assembly GCF_047325235.1). Taxonomy (NCBI): domain Eukaryota; kingdom Viridiplantae; phylum Streptophyta; class Magnoliopsida; order Malvales; family Malvaceae; genus Durio; species Durio zibethinus. The sequence goes on along the minus strand of NC_143188.1, from coordinate 8,145,373 downwards.
TTATATCACAAATTGAAATCGTGCATATGGTTTTGATGCCCATAATTGCTCAAAAACAAAATTTTGATATTTTGGGCTGCAAATTCCTCCATAACTTGCACTTTAACACTGTGAAAAATTAAAACCAATGCAAGTTATAATGTTTCTCCGTTTGAGCAAGTTTAAAACATTGGATTCAAGATATTCAAACTCATTTCCAATTAAATACTTGCTAAAACAATATTTCATACTTCAAAGCTTGGCTCTAGCAGAAATTGTTTTCAAAGCAAAGCGTAAAGCTACAAAAAACATTAAGCTTTTGAGCTTGTGCATAATATATAAAACAAGTTAGCACATAGTTAATCACATCAGGCACCAATAACGATTTTGCAAATGATATCCAAATATCAGCAGCATCACACAAATTCCTTAGAGCATTCATGAATCTCCCTAAAAAATGCGTCAAAAGCAGAAACGCAATAGAAAATTAAAATTGCGCAAACGGTTTTTATGTCATAATTTGAAATCATGTAAATGGTTTTAATGCCAATAATCGCTCAAAAACAAAATTTTGACATTTTGAGCTCCAAAATCCTCCATAACTTGCACTTTAACACTGTGAAATGTTTTAATGCCAATGCAAGTTATCATGTTTCTCTATTTGAGCATCTTTAAAGCATTGGATTCAAGATATTCAAAATCATTTCTGCTTAAAAAACTTGCTAGGACAATATTTCATACTTCAAAAATCAGCTCTAGCAGAAATGGTTTTCAAAGCAAATCATAAAGCTGCAAAAAACATTAAGCTTTTGAGCTTGTGCATAATATATAAAAACAAGTTAGCACATAGTTAATCACATCAGGTGCCAATAACAATTTCACAAATGATATCCAAATATGAACAACATCCCACAAATTCCTTAGAGCATTCATGAATCCACCTAAAAACTGCGTCTAGAGCAGAAATGCAACGAAAAATTAAAATCAAGCAAACGGTTTTTATATCATAATTTGAAGTCATCCAAATGGTTTTCTTGCCCATAATCACTCAAAAACAAAATTTTGACATTTTGAGCTCCAAAATCCTCCACAACTTGCATTGTAACATTGTGAAAAATTAAAACCAATCCAAGTTATCATGTTTATCTGCATGCGCAAGTCTAAAACATTTAATTCAAGATATTCAAACTCATTTCCTTTTAAAAACTTGCTAAAGCAAAATTTCATAGTTCAAAGTTTTGCTCCTTGCAGAAATGGTTTCCAAAGCAAAGCATAACGCTATGAAAAACATTAAGCTTTTGAGCTTGTGCTTAATATATGAAAACAAGTTAGGAAACAGGTAATCACATCAGGCGCCAATAACGATTTCTCAAATGATATCCAAATATCAGCAGCATCACAAAAATTCCGTAGAGCATTCATGAATCCCCCTAAAAAATGCATCTAGAGCAGGAATGTAACGAAAAATTAAAATCGTGCAAATGGTTTTTATATCACAATTTGAAATTGTGCAAACGGTTTTTATATCATAATTTGAAATTGTACAAATGGTTTTTATATCATAATTTGGAAATCGTGCAAATGGTTTTCATGCCCATAATCGCTCAAAAACAAAATGTTGACATTTTGAGCTCGAAAATCCTCCATAACTTGCACTTTAACATTGTGAAAAATTAAAACCAATACAAGTTATCATCTTTCTTCATTTGAGCAAGTTTAAAGCATTGGATTCTACATATTCAAAATCATTTCCAAATAAAAACTTGCTAAAACAATATTTCCCACTTCAAAGCTCGGTTCTAGAAGAAATGGTTTTCAAAGCGAAGCATAAAGCTATGAAAATCATTAGGCTTTTGAGCTTGTGCACAATATATAAAAACAAGTTAGCACACTGTTAATCACATCAGGCGCCAATAATAATTTCACAAATGGTATCCAAATATCAGCAGCATCCCACAAATTCCTTTACAGCATTCATGAATCACCCTAAAAAATGTGTCTAGAGCAGAAACGCAACGAAAAATTAAAATCGTGCAAAGGGATTTTATATCACAATTTGAAATTGTTTAAATGGTCTTCATGCCCATAATCACTCAAATACAAAATTTTGACATTTAGAACTCCTAAATCCTCCATAACTCGCACTTTAGCACTGTTTGAGCAAGTTTAAAACAATCGATTCAGCATATTCAAACTAATTTTTATTTCAAAACTTGCTAAAAGAATATTTCATACTTCAAAGCTCGGGTCTAGCAGAAAGGGTTTTCAAAGCAAAGCATAACGCTGCAAAAAACATTAAGCTTTTTGAGCTTGTACATAGTATATAAAAACAAGTTAGCACACAGTTAATCACATCAGGCGCGAATAGTATCCAAATATCAGCAGCATCCCACAAATTCCTCAGAGCATTCATGAATGCCCCTAAAAAATGCGTTTAGAGCAGAAACACAATGAAAAATTAAAATTGTGCAAAGGTTTTTATATCACAATGCCCATAATTGCGCAAAACACAATTTTGACATTTTGAGCTCCAAAATCCTCAATAACTTGCACTTTAGCAATGTGAAAAATTAAAACCAAAGTAAGTTATCATGTTTTCACTTTTTGAGCAAGTTTAAAACATTGGATTTAATGTTAAGCTTTTGAGCTTGTGCATAGTATAAAAAAACAACTTAGCACACAGTCAATCACATCATGCAAAAATAACGTTTTTGCAAATGGTTTTTATATCACAATTTGAAATCATGCACATGGTCTTCATGCCCATAAACTCTCAAAAACAAAATTTTGACATTTTGAGCTCCAAAATCCTCCTTAACCTGCTCTTGAACACTATGAAAAATTAAAAACAGTGCAAGTTCTCACATTTCTCTGTTTGAGCAAGTTTAAAACATTGAATTCAACATATTCAAACTCATTTCCATTTAAAAACTTGCTAAAACAATATTCCATATTTCACAGCTTGGCTCAAGTAGAAATGGTTTTCAAAGCAAAGTTTAAGCTTTTGAGCTGGTCATAGTATATAAAAACAAGTTAGCACACTGTTAATCACATTAGCGGCCAACAATGATTTCGCAAATGGTGTCCAAATATCAGCAGCATCCCACAAATTCCTTAGAGCATTCATGAATCCCCCTAAAAAAAGATTCTAGAGTAGAAACGCAACGAAAAATTGAATTCACACAAACGGTTTTTATATCGCAATTTCAAATCGTGCAAATAGTTTTCGTGCCCATAATTGCTAAAAAATAAAATTTTGACATTTTGAGTTCCATATCCTCCATAACAATGAAAAATTGAAAACAATGCAAGTTATCACCTTTCTCTATTTCAGCAAGTTTAAAACATTGGATTCAAGATATTCAAACACATTTCCGGTTAAAAACTTGCTCAAACAATATTTAATACTTCAAACCATGGCTTTAGGAAAAATGGTTTTCAAAGCAAAGCATAAAGCTTCAAACATCATTAAGCATTTAAGCTTGTGCATGGTACACAAAAACAAGTTAGCAAACAGTTAATCACATCAGGCGCCAATAACAATTTCGTAAATGGTATCCAAATATAAGCAACATCTCACAAATTCCTTAGAGCATTCATGAATACCCCTAAAAAATGCGTCTAGAGCAGAAATGCAATGAAAAATTGAAATTGTGCAAATGGTTTTCATGCCCATAATCGCTCTAAAACAAAATTTTGATATTTTGATCTCCAAAATCGTCCATAACACAGTATAAAAGTAAAAACAGTGCAAGTTATCACGTTTCTCTGTTTGAGCAAGTTTAAAACATTGGATTCAAGATATTCAAAATCATTTCCATTTAAAAACTTGCTAAAACAATATTTAATACTTCAAAGCTCTAGCGGAAATGGTTTTCAAAGAAAAGCATAAAGCTTCAAAAACCATTAAGATTTTGAGCTTGTGCATAGTATATAAATACAAGTTAGCACACTGTTAATCACATCAGGGGCCAATAACGATTTCGCAAAAGGTATCCAAATATCGGCAGCATCCCATAAATTCCTTAGAGCATTCATGAATCCCCCTAAAAAATGAGTCTAGAGTAGAAACGCAACGAAAAATTGAATTCACGCAAACAGTTTTTATCACAATTTGAAATCGTGCAAATGGTTTTCATGCCCATAATGTCTCAAAAACAAAATTTTGACAATTTGAGCTAAAAAATACTCCATAATACTGTGAAAAAATAAAACCAATGCAAGATATCACTTTTCTTTGTTTCAGCAAGTTTAAAACATTGGATTCAAGATATTCAAACCCATTTCCATTTAAAAACTTACTAAAACAATATTTCGTACTTCAAAGCTCGACTCTAGGAGAAATGGTTTTTTAAAAGCAAAGCATAAAGCTTCAAAAAACATTAAGCTTTTGAGCTTGTGCATAGTATATAAAAACAAGTTACCACACAGTTAATCACATCGGACGCCAATAACGGTTTTGCAAATGATATCCAAATATCGACAGAATCTCACAAATTCCTTCGAGCATTCATGAATCCCCCAAAAAAATGCGTCCTGAACAGAAAAGGAACAAAAAATAAAAATCATGCAAACGGTTTTTATATCACAATTTGAAATCATACAAATGGTTTTCATGTCCGTAATTGCTCAAAAACAAAATTTTGACATTTTGAGCTCCAAAATCCTACACAATACTGTGAAAAAGTAAAACTAATGTTAGTTATCATGTTTCTCAATTTCAGCAAGTTTAAAACATTGGATTCAAGATATTCAAACTCATTTCCATTTAGAAACTTCCTAAAACAATATTTCATACTTCAAAGCTCGGCACTAGCAGAAATGGTTTTCAAAGCAAAGCATAAAGCTTCAAAAAACATTAATTAAGATTATTAGGATAATTATCTATTTCAGATCATTTTGACCTTTTGTTTAGTCACAAAACAATTATTTCAATTTATACAGGCTTATTTAGAATAAATTAATACTAATTTATTAACATTCAAAAAATTAATAAGCATGAGATTTTAAAAAATAAATTTGTTTATCAAATAAATTAAAAGAGATTTGATTATTTAAACCGTTATCTATAATCAATATTGATAAATAGTTAAAATATAATACAATTAAGTATTATAATTACTTATTAATCATTAATAAAATATATAATGTTAAAATAATTTTAACTATTTATCAATATTGATTATTGATTATTACATTTATTATATTATTATATAATAAATTAATTATATTAGTAACGATTTGAAATAAATAATTTGTTAAATAGTCATAACTATTTAATTGATTTGATAAATAGATTTATTTTTTAAATTTGTTATTAGTTTTCAAAATATTAATAGATTAGTATTACTTTATTCCGAACAAACTTATATGAACAAAAATATTTGTTTTATGACAAAACAAAAGGTCATAATGATTTAAAATATATAATTGTTCAAATAGTCATAATTATTTGAATTGGTTAGGTAAACATAATTATTTTTTTTAAATCTCTTACTTATTAATTTTTGAAATATTAATAGATTCATTTTATTTTATTTTGAATAAGCTAGTATGAATTGAAAATTTTGTTTTATGATAAAACAAAAAGTCATAATGTTTTGAAATACACAATTGTTATTATAGTCTTAAATATTTAAACTGGTTTGATAAATAAATTTATTTTTAATTCTCTTAGTTATTAATTTTCAAAATATTATTAGATTAGTATTATTTTATTTCGAATAAGCTTTTATGAACAGAAATAATTGTTTTATGATAGAACAAAAGGTTATAACAATTGTTCAATATTATATAATATTATAATTTACTTATATAATAGATTAAATAATATAAATAATAATTAATAATTAGTATTACAAAAATAATAAAATATTAATATTAAAGTATAAATAATAATTATTAATATATTTTAATTTAAATATATAATTAAATAAGTAAATTATAAATAATAATTTATAATTATTATTAATTATAATATACTAATTTATTAAAGTAATTATTTAAATATAAATAAAATAAATTTAATTGTTGCTAAATATAAACTATTAAAATTTTAAATAATATTATATCTAGTAATATAATATATATAACTACTTAGTCGTAAGTCATAAAATTAATTATCCTTATATATTATATATATAATAATTATTATATATAATATTTGAATTTAATATTATATTAATTAATTTTATATTAATAATTTGATATATATAATAATATATTATATTATTATATATACTTAAAACAGTTATAAAATTAATAATATTATAAATTATATTTTACTATATTAATCAAATATAAATATATAATAATATATTTAAAAAATAAATTAATAATTTAAAATAATTTAAATAAATTCTTATTAATTATATCTATATTATATCTACAGATAATTGTTGAAATGACTATAAGTATTTGATTATTTTATTATTAAGCTTATGGCTTAATTCTTTTATATTATTTAAAATGAATTAAAGATAATTTAATTATTAATTTATTAAATATAAATTCTTATTATTTATATTTTTACTTAATTATAAATAATTTGAAACAGTTAAATAAATAATAATTCTTATGATTTAAATATATAATTTATTAAATTATTAACTATAAATATTATTCAGTTATAATCTATATAGTTAAAATTCAAATAAAAAATTTTAATAATTTTAATTTTAATTCATTTTAATTATATAAATAAATTAGATTTAATATTTAAAATTAATATATATTATAGTATTAAATATAACTAGTACAAATATATTTAATAATAATTATTAAAAATATTTAATTAAATTCTAATTAATTAATTAATTAAATTTAAATATTTATTATATTTATAAATTAATCTAATTATTCATTAAAAACTTATAATTACAATAGTTTAATAATTATAATTAATTTATATAATTTATTATTATATTATAATTATAATAATTGTAATTATAAGTTTTTGACTATTCCTTTCATTGCTCTTTTTTTATATATAATTTAATTCATATCTTTTGCTTATTAATTTTTTGAATGTTAATAAATATTTCGAAAAAGCTTGTATGATAAAAACAATTGCTTTATGATAAAACAAAAGGTCATTTATTAAATCACTTAGATTTTTATTTATGACTAAGTAGTAATTATTTAATTATATATAATTAAATAAACTATTATTAAATTTATATATTAATAATAGCTTATTTAATATTTAAATATTATAATTAAATATTATATTAATTTATAAATTTTAATAACTGAATTAATTTAACTATTAAATTAAATATTTTGTATAATATTAAGTAAAAAATATAGTTATATAATTACTATTAAAATAGATAATTAAATATTTTAATTCAAATAGTAATTAAATTAAAAATAATTGATTATTGATTATTACATTTATTATATTATTATATAATAAATTAATTATATTAGTAACGATTTGCAATAAATAATTTGTTAAATAGTCATAACTATTTAATTGATTTGATAAATAGATTTATTTTTTAAATTTGTTATTAGTTTTCAAAATATTAATAGATTAGTATTACTTTATTCCGAACAAACTTATATGAACAAAAATATTTGTTTTATGACAAAACAAAAGGTCATAATGATTTAAAATATATAATTGCTCAAATAGTCATAATTATTTGAATTGGTTAGGTAAACATAATTATTTTTTTTAAATCTCTTACTTATTAATTTTTGAAATATTAATAGACTCATTTTATTTTATTTTGAATAAGCTAGTATGAATTGAAAATTTTGTTTTATGATAAAACAAAAAGTCATAATGTTTTGAAACACACAATTGTTATTATAGTCTTAAATATTTAAACTGGTTTGATAAATAAATTTATTTTTAATTCTCTTAGTTATTAATTTTCAAAATATTATTAGATTAGTATTATTTTATTTCGAATAAGCTTTTATGAACAGAAATAATTGTTTTATGATAGAACAAAAGGTTATAACAATTGTTCAATATTATATAATATTATAATTTACTTATATAATAGATTAAATAATATAAATAATAATTAATAATTAGTATTACAAAAATAATAAAATATTAATATTAAAGTATAAATAATAATTATTAATATATTTTAATTTAAATATATAATTAAATAAGTAAATTATAAATAATAATTTATAATTATTATTAATTATAATATACTAATTTATTAAAGTAATTATTTAAATATAAATAAAATAAATTTAATTGTTGCTAAATATAAACTATTAAAATTTTAAATAATATTATATCTAGTAATATAATATATAACTACTTAGTCGTAAGTCATAAAATTAATTATCCTTATATATTATATATATAATAATTATTATATATAATATTTGAATTTAATATTATATTAATTAATTCTATATTAATAATTTGATATATAATAATATATTATATTATTATATATACTTAAAACAATTATAAAATTAATAATATTATAAATTATATTTTTATATAATATCATATAAAAAAATTAATTACTAGCTTAATTTCTAGATAATTACCAAACAAATTCAAATAGTTAATAATATTTATATTATTTATTATTAATAGCCAAATAATGCATTTAACAATAAATAAATTTGTATATTTGTAACAAACAAATTTATTAAATTTATTTATAAAATAATTAATATAAATTAATATTATAATAATTATAATTAATATGTAACCTATTAGAGTATTTTTATTATTAGTACAATAACTATTATTTTATATATTATATATTTAAATTATACTATAATAATAAATAATATAATAATAACAATATCTTATAATACTAATTAAATGTATAATTAATTTAATATTACAATTATATAATATAATATTTTTCATATTATATAATTGTTATTAATAATTACAAAATATCAATTACAATTAATATTATTATAGTAATAAATTAAATATTAACGAATATACTAATTTAAATTGATTATTAATCAAATTATCATAATTATTATATTATCAATAATTAAATTATTAATTATTAAAAATTCTCATAAACATTTTTTATTATAAAAATTCAATAAATATTAAATATATGATATTAGTAATAATAGTTAACTATAACAATAAAATAAGTTATTAAAATATACAAATTGTTTACATTTTATTAAATAATATAAATAATTAATTAATAAATTATTTATTATCAATTAATTTAATAATAGTTGATACTATTATAATCATTTTGTTTTTAAAATTAATTAATTTGATATTTGATTATTTATTTTTTGTATTAATAAATTATCAAATTAACTTATAATTAATTTAATATTATAATTGTTCAAAGATTATAAGTTAATAATGAATAAAATTATATGATTAATATATTAGTTATAAAATATTATAATTAATTATCATAAATATTGTTATTATTAAATTTCAATTATTAATAAACAAGTTCAAATAAATTTGACTATTTGAACAATTGATCTGGCTACTGAAAGTCGTTATGAATTGAATTTTATTAAATTATATATAATTTAAAATTGATATAATAATTAATAACTAATATTAAAATTTATAATATACCTTATAAATAGTTATATACTAATGAATAATAGTGTAAATATTATTATTGAATTTATATTTAATAGTGCATTGGAAATAATTTATTTAATATATTATAATTATAAAATTAATTATATTATGTAATTAATATTATTAACTATTAATAATAGTTAAAAAGACCTAATTCGGAATTAATATTATAAGTCATATTATAATTCAACATGCTTAATTAGGTTAATAAAATTATAATTAATATTAAATTAATTAAATTATTTATATATTAAATCAATATTAATTGTTTTTAATAAATTATTGATATAATTTATTAAATTTTAATATTTATTATATTAGGATTAAAAATATATTTTTTAGTTTGAATTCTAAAATAATTAATTATTTGAATAAAATATGATTATTAATAAATTAATAGTAATATTGTTTTTTAATATAATACTTAAATCGATTATAAATTATTATCAATAATAATAAGCTTTATATATTTATAAAAATATATAAATATTTTCAAAACCTAATTATTTGATATGGTATAATTAATATAATGAATTAACAAATATATTATAAATAATTATTTACATTAATAGTTATAGTCATTACTTTTTAATTAAAGTTTTGTATAATAATATACAAATAATTTATACTATTATATATAATATAATTAATTAACAATAATTTAAATAATAGCGTATTATTAAATTTAATAAATTATCATAATAATATTAATTAAATTATTAAACAAATAATTTTATAATTAAATATATAATATTCAATAAATAATTATAATTATTTTTATATTAATTTTATAATTAATTTATAATAAGATTATAAAATTATAATAATTTATATAAATTAAATATAATAAATTATTTATTAATATTATTAATTAATCAGTATAAAACATAGAAATATGTTTATATGAACAAAGATATATTAATATTAATAACTATTATTATTGAATATTATAAATTAAGTTATATAATTTACTAATAATATATAAGTAAATTATATATTTAGAACTATATAAATGTTTTTGTTCATAAAAATTAAAAACTTCTTATTACTACATTCAAAAAATAATATTAAATAGAAATTGTATTAATTATAGTTCTAATTATTATATATTATTTGTTTAGTCCTTATATAATTAAATTAATAGTTTAGATTTTATTATTATCTTATAATAATATTATTTAGTTAATTTTAATACTATTAATATTACTAATTTATTAATAGTTTATTATAACCCAAATTCAAAATTATATATTTTGAATAAAAGCTTATTCGGAATAAAGTAATACTAATCTAAATAATTATGACAAAAGTTGATAATAATATTATTATATTAGTACTAATTACTAATTATTAATTATAAAAATAATAACTAATATAGTATAATTATAATATATTAATAATTAATTAATTATATAAGATAAATTTTAATTATATAAATATTAATTTAAAATTAATATAATTATTAAATTATCTAATATTATATATGATAAATTAATTAACTAAATATTGTAATGTTATTAAATTAGTATCATTATTATTTTAATTATAATTTTATGATAATTAGATTGTAATTAGTTTATCATCTAATGAATTACTGTAATGAATTAATTTGGTAAACAAATTCACTTTTTAAATTACTTAATTATTAATTTTTGAAATATTAAAAAAATAGTTATAATAATATATAAATTATAATTAATAATTATTTAAATTAGATTATATTAATAAATGGTTATTATATATTATTAACTAATAATTAATATTAGTTAATATTATAAGTATTTGAATAATAATTTTACCATAAAAGTTATGACCTTAACTATTAATATATACTTAAATAATTATTATAGTATTATAACTATTATAATAATAAAAAATTTAAACAGTGATAGTAAATATTACTAATATCTTATAATAATATAAATTAAATATAATTATTATAAATAATTTTATAATTAATTAATATTAAAAAATTAATGATAAATTAACAAGTGACCTGCTATATTAATTAGTATTCAATTTTAATAATAGTAATTAATTAATTACTATATTCATTATAATTATTTATATTTTTAAAAAATAGATATAATAACCATTTATGAAATATTAGATAATTAATAATATTAATTAATTTTATTAATTTAATATTTTATCATTGATATTCAAGAAAACTTTTCAAGTAATTAATTAATTAATTAATTAATATTTAATATTAAGATTTTAATAATAATTATCAATAATTTTAATTTATTAAAATATTATATATAATTTTAATAAATTATATCAATATTATCTATTTAATAAATCTATTTTATAGTTTTAATTATCAATTTTAAATAATTGTTAAAGCCAATAATTAAAAGTTAAGTATTATGATAAATAATCGATAATTAAACTATATGAATAGAAAAATTATAATATCATATATAATAATTAAAATAGTTAATTATAATGAATTATCATACCAATAAATTAAGAAAAATCTTTTACTATATTAATCAAATATAAATATATAATAATATATTTAAAAAATAAATTAATAATTTAAAATAATTTAAATAAATTCTTATTAATTATATCTATATTATATCTACAGATAATTGTTGAAATGACTATAAGTATTTGATTATTTTATTATTAAGCTTATGGCTTAATTCTTTTATATTATTTAAAATGAATTAAAGATAATTTAATTATTAATTTATTAAATATAAATTCTTATTATTTATATTTTTACTTAATTATAAATAATTTGAAACAGTTAAATAAATAATAATTCTTATGATTTAAATATATAATTTATTAAATTATTAACTATAAATATTATTCAGTTATAATCTATATAGTTAAAATTCAAATAAAAAATTTTAATAATTTTAATTTTAATTCATTTTAATTATATAAATAAATTAGATTTAATATTTAAAATTAATATATATTATAGTATTAAATATAACTAGTACAAATATATTTAATAATAATTATTAAAAATATTTAATTAAATTCTAATTAATTAATTAATTAAATTTAAATATTTATTATATTTATAAATTAATCTAATTATTCATTAAAAACTTATAATTACAATAGTTTAATAATTATAATTAATTTATATAATTTATTATTATATTATAATTATAATAATTGTAATTATAAGTTTTTGACTATTCCTTTCATTGCTCTTTTTTTATATATAATTTAATTCATATCTTTTGCTTATTAATTTTTTGAATGTTAATAAATATTTCGAAAAAGCTTGTATGATAAAAACAATTGCTTTATGATAAAACAAAAGGTCATTTATTAAATCACTTAGATTTTTATTTATGACTAAGTAGTAATTATTTAATTATATATAATTAAATAAACTATTATTAAATTTATATATTAATAATAGCTTATTTAATATTTAAATATTATAATTAAATATTATATTAATTTATAAATTTTAATAACTGAATTAATTTAACTATTAAATTAAATATTTTGTATAATATTAAGTAAAAAATATAGTTATATAATTACTATTAAAATAGATAATTAAATATTTTAATTCAAATAGTAATTAAATTAAAAATAATTGATTATTGATTATTACATTTATTATATTATTATATAATAAATTAATTATATTAGTAACGATTTGCAATAAATAATTTGTTAAATAGTCATAACTATTTAATTGATTTGATAAATAGATTTATTTTTTAAATTTGTTATTAGTTTTCAAAATATTAATAGATTAGTATTACTTTATTCCGAACAAACTTATATGAACAAAAATATTTGTTTTATGACAAAACAAAAGGTCATAATGATTTAAAATATATAATTGCTCAAATAGTCATAATTATTTGAATTGGTTAGGTAAACATAATTATTTTTTTTAAATCTCTTACTTATTAATTTTTGAAATATTAATAGACTCATTTTATTTTATTTTGAATAAGCTAGTATGAATTGAAAATTTTGTTTTATGATAAAACAAAAAGTCATAATGTTTTGAAACACACAATTGTTATTATAGTCTTAAATATTTAAACTGGTTTGATAAATAAATTTATTTTTAATTCTCTTAGTTATTAATTTTCAAAATATTATTAGATTAGTATTATTTTATTTCGAATAAGCTTTTATGAACAGAAATAATTGTTTTATGATAGAACAAAAGGTTATAACAATTGTTCAATATTATATAATATTATAATTTACTTATATAATAGATTAAATAATATAAATAATAATTAATAATTAGTATTACAAAAATAATAAAATATTAATATTAAAGTATAAATAATAATTATTAATATATTTTAATTTAAATATATAATTAAATAAGTAAATTATAAATAATAATTTATAATTATTATTAATTATAATATACTAATTTATTAAAGTAATTATTTAAATATAAATAAAATAAATTTAATTGTTGCTAAATATAAACTATTAAAATTTTAAATAATATTATATCTAGTAATATAATATATAACTACTTAGTCGTAAGTCATAAAATTAATTATCCTTATATATTATATATATAATAATTATTATATATAATATTTGAATTTAATATTATATTAATTAATTCTATATTAATAATTTGATATATAATAATATATTATATTATTATATATACTTAAAACAATTATAAAATTAATAATATTATAAATTATATTTTTATATAATATCATATAAAAAAATTAATTACTAGCTTAATTTCTAGATAATTACCAAACAAATTCAAATAGTTAATAATATTTATATTATTTATTATTAATAGCCAAATAATGCATTTAACAATAAATAAATTTGTATATTTGTAACAAACAAATTTATTAAATTTATTTATAAAATAATTAATATAAATTAATATTATAATAATTATAATTAATATGTAACCTATTAGAGTATTTTTATTATTAGTACAATAACTATTATTTTATATATTATATATTTAAATTATACTATAATAATAAATAATATAATAATAACAATATCTTATAATACTAATTAAATGTATAATTAATTTAATATTACAATTATATAATATAATATTTTTCATATTATATAATTGTTATTAATAATTACAAAATATCAATTACAATTAATATTATTATAGTAATAAATTAAATATTAACGAATATACTAATTTAAATTGATTATTAATCAAATTATCATAATTATTATATTATCAATAATTAAATTATTAATTATTAAAAATTCTCATAAACATTTTTTATTATAAAAATTCAATAAATATTAAATATATGATATTAGTAATAATAGTTAACTATAACAATAAAATAAGTTATTAAAATATACAAATTGTTTACATTTTATTAAATAATATAAATAATTAATTAATAAATTATTTATTATCAATTAATTTAATAATAGTTGATACTATTATAATCATTTTGTTTTTAAAATTAATTAATTTGATATTTGATTATTTATTTTTTGTATTAATAAATTATCAAATTAACTTATAATTAATTTAATATTATAATTGTTCAAAGATTATAAGTTAATAATGAATAAAATTATATGATTAATATATTAGTTATAAAATATTATAATTAATTATCATAAATATTGTTATTATTAAATTTCAATTATTAATAAACAAGTTCAAATAAATTTGACTATTTGAACAATTGATCTGGCTACTGAAAGTCGTTATGAATTGAATTTTATTAAATTATATATAATTTAAAATTGATATAATAATTAATAACTAATATTAAAATTTATAATATACCTTATAAATAGTTATATACTAATGAATAATAGTGTAAATATTATTATTGAATTTATATTTAATAGTGCATTGGAAATAATTTATTTAATATATTATAATTATAAAATTAATTATATTATGTAATTAATATTATTAACTATTAATAATAGTTAAAAAGACCTAATTCGGAATTAATATTATAAGTCATATTATAATTCAACATGCTTAATTAGGTTAATAAAATTATAATTAATATTAAATTAATTAAATTATTTATATATTAAATCAATATTAATTGTTTTTAATAAATTATTGATATAATTTATTAAATTTTAATATTTATTATATTAGGATTAAAAATATATTTTTTAGTTTGAATTCTAAAATAATTAATTATTTGAATAAAATATGATTATTAATAAATTAATAGTAATATTGTTTTTTAATATAATACTTAAATCGATTATAAATTATTATCAATAATAATAAGCTTTATATATTTATAAAAATATATAAATATTTTCAAAACCTAATTATTTGATATGGTATAATTAATATAATGAATTAACAAATATATTATAAATAATTATTTACATTAATAGTTATAGTCATTACTTTTTAATTAAAGTTTTGTATAATAATATACAAATAATTTATACTATTATATATAATATAATTAATTAACAATAATTTAAATAATAGCGTATTATTAAATTTAATAAATTATCATAATAATATTAATTAAATTATTAAACAAATAATTTTATAATTAAATATATAATATTCAATAAATAATTATAATTATTTTTATATTAATTTTATAATTAATTTATAATAAGATTATAAAATTATAATAATTTATATAAATTAAATATAATAAATTATTTATTAATATTATTAATTAATCAGTATAAAACATAGAAATATGTTTATATGAACAAAGATATATTAATATTAATAACTATTATTATTGAATATTATAAATTAAGTTATATAATTTACTAATAATATATAAGTAAATTATATATTTAGAACTATATAAATGTTTTTGTTCATAAAAATTAAAAACTTCTTATTACTACATTCAAAAAATAATATTAAATAGAAATTGTATTAATTATAGTTCTAATTATTATATATTATTTGTTTAGTCCTTATATAATTAAATTAATAGTTTAGATTTTATTATTATCTTATAATAATATTATTTAGTTAATTTTAATACTATTAATATTACTAATTTATTAATAGTTTATTATAACCCAAATTCAAAATTATATATTTTGAATAAAAGCTTATTCGGAATAAAGTAATACTAATCTAAATAATTATGACAAAAGTTGATAATAATATTATTATATTAGTACTAATTACTAATTATTAATTATAAAAATAATAACTAATATAGTATAATTATAATATATTAATAATTAATTAATTATATAAGATAAATTTTAATTATATAAATATTAATTTAAAATTAATATAATTATTAAATTATCTAATATTATATATGATAAATTAATTAACTAAATATTGTAATGTTATTAAATTAGTATCATTATTATTTTAATTATAATTTTATGATAATTAGATTGTAATTAGTTTATCATCTAATGAATTACTGTAATGAATTAATTTGGTAAACAAATTCACTTTTTAAATTACTTAATTATTAATTTTTGAAATATTAAAAAAATAGTTATAATAATATATAAATTATAATTAATAATTATTTAAATTAGATTATATTAATAAATGGTTATTATATATTATTAACTAATAATTAATATTAGTTAATATTATAAGTATTTGAATAATAATTTTACCATAAAAGTTATGACCTTAACTATTAATATATACTTAAATAATTATTATAGTATTATAACTATTATAATAATAAAAAATTTAAACAGTGATAGTAAATATTACTAATATCTTATAATAATATAAATTAAATATAATTATTATAAATAATTTTATAATTAATTAATATTAAAAAATTAATGATAAATTAACAAGTGACCTGCTATATTAATTAGTATTCAATTTTAATAATAGTAATTAATTAATTACTATATTCATTATAATTATTTATATTTTTAAAAAATAGATATAATAACCATTTATGAAATATTAGATAATTAATAATATTAATTAATTTTATTAATTTAATATTTTATCATTGATATTCAAGAAAACTTTTCAAGTAATTAATTAATTAATTAATTAATATTTAATATTAAGATTTTAATAATAATTATCAATAATTTTAATTTATTAAAATATTATATATAATTTTAATAAATTATATCAATATTATCTATTTAATAAATCTATTTTATAGTTTTAATTATCAATTTTAAATAATTGTTAAAGCCAATAATTAAAAGTTAAGTATTATGATAAATAATCGATAATTAAACTATATGAATAGAAAAATTATAATATCATATATAATAATTAAAATAGTTAATTATAATGAATTATCATACCAATAAATTAAGAAAAATCTTTTACTATATTAATCAAATATAAATATATAATAATATATTTAAAAAATAAATTAATAATTTAAAATAATTTAAATAAATTCTTATTAATTATATCTATATTATATCTACAGATAATTGTTGAAATGACTATAAGTATTTGATTATTTTATTATTAAGCTTATGGCTTAATTCTTTTATATTATTTAAAATGAATTAAAGATAATTTAATTATTAATTTATTAAATATAAATTCTTATTATTTATATTTTTACTTAATTATAAATAATTTGAAACAGTTAAATAAATAATAATTCTTATGATTTAAATATATAATTTATTAAATTATTAACTATAAATATTATTCAGTTATAATCTATATAGTTAAAATTCAAATAAAAAATTTTAATAATTTTAATTTTAATTCATTTTAATTATATAAATAAATTAGATTTAATATTTAAAATTAATATATATTATAGTATTAAATATAACTAGTACAAATATATTTAATAATAATTATTAAAAATATTTAATTAAATTCTAATTAATTAATTAATTAAATTTAAATATTTATTATATTTATAAATTAATCTAATTATTCATTAAAAACTTATAATTACAATAGTTTAATAATTATAATTAATTTATATAATTTATTATTATATTATAATTATAATAATTGTAATTATAAGTTTTTGACTATTCCTTTCATTGCTCTTTTTTTATATATAATTTAATTCATATCTTTTGCTTATTAATTTTTTGAATGTTAATAAATATTTCGAAAAAGCTTGTATGATAAAAACAATTGCTT
The DNA here is from genome assembly GCF_047325235.1 of Durio zibethinus. Classification (NCBI taxonomy): domain Eukaryota; kingdom Viridiplantae; phylum Streptophyta; class Magnoliopsida; order Malvales; family Malvaceae; genus Durio; species Durio zibethinus. The sequence goes on along the minus strand of NC_143188.1, from coordinate 8,126,774 downwards.
TATGATAAAACAAAAGGTCATTTATTAAATCACTTAGATTTTTATTTATGACTAAGTAGTAATTATTTAATTATATATAATTAAATAAACTATTATTAAATTTATATATTAATAATAGCTTATTTAATATTTAAATATTATAATTAAATATTATATTAATTTATAAATTTTAATAACTGAATTAATTTAACTATTAAATTAAATATTTTGTATAATATTAAGTAAAAAATATAGTTATATAATTACTATTAAAATAGATAATTAAATATTTTAATTCAAATAGTAATTAAATTAAAAATAATTGATTATTGATTATTACATTTATTATATTATTATATAATAAATTAATTATATTAGTAACGATTTGCAATAAATAATTTGTTAAATAGTCATAACTATTTAATTGATTTGATAAATAGATTTATTTTTTAAATTTGTTATTAGTTTTCAAAATATTAATAGATTAGTATTACTTTATTCCGAACAAACTTATATGAACAAAAATATTTGTTTTATGACAAAACAAAAGGTCATAATGATTTAAAATATATAATTGCTCAAATAGTCATAATTATTTGAATTGGTTAGGTAAACATAATTATTTTTTTTAAATCTCTTACTTATTAATTTTTGAAATATTAATAGACTCATTTTATTTTATTTTGAATAAGCTAGTATGAATTGAAAATTTTGTTTTATGATAAAACAAAAAGTCATAATGTTTTGAAACACACAATTGTTATTATAGTCTTAAATATTTAAACTGGTTTGATAAATAAATTTATTTTTAATTCTCTTAGTTATTAATTTTCAAAATATTATTAGATTAGTATTATTTTATTTCGAATAAGCTTTTATGAACAGAAATAATTGTTTTATGATAGAACAAAAGGTTATAACAATTGTTCAATATTATATAATATTATAATTTACTTATATAATAGATTAAATAATATAAATAATAATTAATAATTAGTATTACAAAAATAATAAAATATTAATATTAAAGTATAAATAATAATTATTAATATATTTTAATTTAAATATATAATTAAATAAGTAAATTATAAATAATAATTTATAATTATTATTAATTATAATATACTAATTTATTAAAGTAATTATTTAAATATAAATAAAATAAATTTAATTGTTGCTAAATATAAACTATTAAAATTTTAAATAATATTATATCTAGTAATATAATATATAACTACTTAGTCGTAAGTCATAAAATTAATTATCCTTATATATTATATATATAATAATTATTATATATAATATTTGAATTTAATATTATATTAATTAATTCTATATTAATAATTTGATATATAATAATATATTATATTATTATATATACTTAAAACAATTATAAAATTAATAATATTATAAATTATATTTTTATATAATATCATATAAAAAAATTAATTACTAGCTTAATTTCTAGATAATTACCAAACAAATTCAAATAGTTAATAATATTTATATTATTTATTATTAATAGCCAAATAATGCATTTAACAATAAATAAATTTGTATATTTGTAACAAACAAATTTATTAAATTTATTTATAAAATAATTAATATAAATTAATATTATAATAATTATAATTAATATGTAACCTATTAGAGTATTTTTATTATTAGTACAATAACTATTATTTTATATATTATATATTTAAATTATACTATAATAATAAATAATATAATAATAACAATATCTTATAATACTAATTAAATGTATAATTAATTTAATATTACAATTATATAATAT